>NW_004567117.1:38355980-38364509 GCF_000260355.1 Condylura cristata | reverse complement strand
GAAGCCCACTTATTAAGCTTTTGAAGTCAGATATCTGCCGCAGCTAGGCTGCACGTGAGCAGTGTTCCTCCACACCATTGGGCCGCAGCGTTCTCTTACCAGATGTGATATTTACCAGTTGTGCACTCTTCTCCTAGCTCCTAGTGAGAGTATCGGCTGCCCTTTCTCCTGCGGCCTCTGCAGGAGGAATGAATTTGCATGGCACATCCCAGCTCCTCCTCAAGGGATGCTTGTCTCTCTTATAAAGCCTGGGGTCCACCTATCCAGACCGCTCCTCAATCTGTGTCCAGAGTCACTAAGCCAGGAGAAAGCTTAGATAATCTGTAGTTTCTCTTTTGTAACCTCCTCTAAGTTTTACAGGCTTCTCACAATTTCTGTGCGCTCAGCTGCTAGTCGAAACCCTGGGGGAAGGCAGTGGGGGGTGGGGGGGGAGGAGGTGAGAATTCTACCACGGAACCACCAAAGCTCCTAACTAGTAGAAACCTGGAAAGAATTTTGGCCCATTGCGTGGGCTGTGGGTGACGCTCCAGTGACTGACTGGAGCCTTGGGATGGGCAGGAGTTACTAATTTTTTGCCCATGATCTCCCTCATTTTCATTTAAAAAAAAATCAGGACTTAATCATTCAAGACCTACCTTCAAAATGGATTTTTTGGGTATTGTTTAGCAAAAATAACACAACCCCCACCTTTTTTTAACCATCAAAGAACTTTTGTAGCACGTGGGTCACCTTGGCCTGGCGCCTCTGATGGTCTTTTCCCTTGAGTGTGATGTGGTTCACGTGTGGACTTGCCATCGGCGAGGGCCTGAGTCTATCTGTTCACCAAATGGTTTCTTTCACAGTTAAGTTGGTTAGACAGAAGGTTCGTGCTGCTTCGACTACAGTTGGTGCAACTCCACTCTTTGCTTACCCCTTTGTTTGGCTTGGGGCCATTCCCCACTTCTTTCTGGAAGCCTGGGCTGAGTTTACACCCAGACTTTGGGGCCCTTCGCTTCTAGCACTCTCCTTCCCAGAATTCCTCTTCAGTTTCTCCTGTCCCAGGCAGTCCTGTTTGCTCAGGCAAAAAAAAAAAAAAAAATGCATTGCAATTTTTTTCTGTGTTTAGTTTCCCACAATTGAGTTGTGCAAGGAAGAGCAGGAAACTTAGCTTCCAGCTAAGTTCGCCCCAACTTCACCTTCCCCCAAGTCACCTGCTTTCATTTACCCTCGAGACTAGATGGCGTTTGCTTCTGTTTGGTCCACAGTTTATAGTTGCCTGCACGGGCGTTGGGCTATTAGGAACTCACAGCTCCACACCAGAGGCATGATCTCTCCAGTGGGATTTGCATTTTCAACGGACAGCACATTTCTCTGCCTCAGACTGAGATGTCAGTCTTGATTATTCGTCGGGAATTGCCTGCTTGCTGTTTGTCAAATTCAGGTCATTAAGTGCCTTTCAGTCCTTATGTTTCACGGGTGCAAACTAAAGCCACACAAAGCTTAGCTTCTAGTCCCAGCCTGATAGTAATTAGCTACCAAAGTAGCTAATTATATTAGTGTCTGTATGTAGTAATTGTTGTTATTACCATTAGCCAATTGTTAGTATAGTTAACAAGTCATGTGACTCTTTAGGCTGTAGGATGAGGGCCTGGCCAGCCTCAAAGGTCCTTCCATATATTTATATCCTATAAGCTCCTAATCATCAACTCTCAGGTCATTAATTCACTTCATGGGACTCAAAGGATTAATGTCTTACAGTTTGTGGGCAAGGATCTCCCGCTACTGGAAGGTAAGTTCATGTGGAGTTGATATTTTTACCCTTTTATGTCTCAGACAACCTTAAAAATACTCTACCCTCACTTTCCTTTATGGCTCTGTTTTTTCTTGTTACAATAATTTCATACAAAACCAATTTAACTGAAAACTATATTTTAATATAACATATGATATTGAAAATGCATTTTTGTTTGTCTCCTAGGAAAAAGTGCTGCAAAGGATATAAATTTGTTCTCGGACAATGCATCCCAGAAGGTGAGTAATATAAAATATGATATCTTCTCACTATAGTTATAACTGAACATTAGAAGTCTATAAAGTTCAGATGTACTTGGAATGCATGTGAGTTATCTGTGTTTGATTATCTGTGTGTGTGTGTTTTTCTTATTCCTGGCGTTAAATTCATCTAATGCTGATTTGGTTACATGCCACATGCTCTAAATCATTACCTGCATAGACACACCTGCATTGAGTAATTCATGTATTGTACATTATATGCAGAATAGGCTGTGGTTTCCTATTCATTTCACACAGTTAGAACACAGCTTTACCCCCCCCCCCACCTGCTTTAGGAGCTAACCTTGAAGCCTTGCCACGTGACCATCAGCCAACACTGTTCAGCCCAGCACTGAAGAGGCACAGTGAAATACCACATGGATGCAGCCCCCCAAGGAACACCCCCTCGAGTTGAGCCAGATAGGTGGAATCAGAAAGAACTGGATTTTAATGAAATTTCTGCACTGTGGCCATCTGTATCTGTTCAGGTTGTGCTGATGGAAAGACCACAGGATAAGTGACTTAACATTTATTTCTTGTGATTTTGAAGACTGGGAGTTTCAAAACCAAAGTCCCAGGAGATTCAGTGTCTGGTGAGGCTTCCTGGGTCGTAGTGGGCTGTCTTCTTGTACAGTGTCACGAAGTGGAGAGTTCCCTTATAAGGACGTTAATTCCAGTTAGGGCTCCATCATAATCACCTCCCAAGGCCCTACCTTCCCCATCCCCAGCTTGGGGGTTACTCTTTCTGCATATGAATTTCACGAGGACACAAACATTGAGTATATAACACACCTCTAGCTGTGACCTTGGAGCTATGAACTTGGGCAGGCTACTTTCTAGAGCTTAGTTCTTGCAGAAGAGTTTTGTTAGTGTACAGACTGGGGTACCAAGTGCCCCCAAACATGCATACTCTAAATGGGTTCTGCCATCGACCACATAAAGACAAAGCATACTCTTACTCTGAATGAACTTTAATAGAATGTTGTGCGTAGAAAAGGAAGAAGAGTAAGGATATAGTTTCTCTCTGAAACACCTAAAGTTGCCCATCCCCTCATGGGTACATGCCCCACCACTTGAGTTGGACCAGATCTTGCCACAGTCTAAGTTACCTACTGGCAGGAAACCATAGGAAAACGAGAAAAGGGGGCAAGCAAGTGTGGGATGAAGGAGAAAAATCAAAATATAAATCCAGGTAACAGCTGCCGTTGTCAGCCTCCCTTTTAGTGTCCTGCATGTGTCTTCCAAGAGTCTCTGCATGCCTTGACTCCATAGATCTCCCAGGCCGACTGATGAAACACACTGCTGCGGGGAGCAGCGGGCGGGTCAGGAGAGGTCTGCGGCGCCCTGTGGGTCAGCTCTGGTGCCGGGAATCGAACTTGCACTAAGTGACCGTGGCCAGCTTGCAGTGCTGCTTCCTAACCCATTGCGCCCCCAGGGAGGGCCAGAAGCTCCCCTTTTTATGGCGATTACATTAGTAACAGTACTGGTGTTTGATTCATGGTGGTTTTAAGACTATTGCCCCGTATAAAGTGCTGGGAACTGAGGCTGGCTCTTGCGAAGTGCCTGATACTAGTTGGTTGTTGTTGCTAATATAACTGCAGTGTGAGCAGTAGAGGTGTTCAGGGCAGCAAGAGCCCACAAGGGCAGAGGACCAAGGTGGTCTCAAGAAGGGGAGGTTCCATGAGGTCACCCAGGAGGGCTGCCCAGGACTTAAGGAGGAGGCATGAAGACAGTGGATTCCAGGCAGAGCACTGACAGAAAACACAAGAGCTATTTGAAAAGCAGGAGACTAGTTTGCCCAGGGCTGGGCTGTGAGAGGTGGTTAATGTGCAATCCTTCGCTGTTGCCCAAGAAACCAGGTTTCAAGAGATCTAGAGTCCCCAAGCCAATTTATGTTGCTCTATGTCTCAGAGATCAATAAACAAATCCTTCCTCTTTATTGCTTCCTTTGATGGAAGGACAGAAAATTTCATTAAACCTTATCTGTGACCTCTGAGAACTGCTTCAGAAAAGTTGAAATGACTTTACACATGATGTTTAATGTGGCCTTGGGTTTCTCCAAGACTGAGTTTCTCGCTGCCAGCCAATTCTGTTGGTTAAAGTAAGGTGGAAAAAATCACAAAAGGTCAAAATAATTGCTTTCCTTTATAAGCCAGCCTTTCTCAGTCGATAGCTGTGTCCTTTATATTTCAATTTGGCAAATACAGAGAGAAAAGTAAGTTTAGGCCATCAATTTAAGGTTCCAGCTAACAACCTTGCCCAATCTAATTAAAAACATATTACATGGGATACCACATACTTAGAACGTCTCTAAATGTCAATGTTACGGTTTCAAATTTCGAGGCCCTAAAACTTACCGTAAACGGAGACTGGAGCACCTATTAGTAATATAACCTGGAACAGAGTGTTTCCAGAAAAGCGCTCTCAAGTGCTTGACTGTTGCTTTGCCATAATGGACTCTGCTCAACTGCTTTGTATTAAGATACTTTTTAAAGTTTATTGTTTTAAAATGAGGATGAGGCAAAGTTTGTGAAAAAGATAATACCAATTATAAATGTTTTTATCACTAAAGAATGCTAAGTATAAATGTAGAATTGCAGAAAAGGATTCTCAGAGAGATGGGTAAGAAAGGGAGGTGGGGAGGAAAGAGGTTGGTTGACTGATTTTAAGGCTTTGCCCTATGAGACGGTAGAGGCAGACAAGTCTGAAATCTGCAGGGTGAGTGCAAGAGCAGGCCGCCGGTAGGCCTCCCTCTTCCTCAGTGGAGGTTTGTCTTTTTCTGTGAAGTCTTTTACTCATTAGATGAGGCCCACCACCATTATGGAGTGCAATCTACTTTACACTATGTCTACAGGTTGAAATGTTAGTCTCATCTACAGAAATATCTGCAAGAATATTTGAGCAAATAGCGGGGTAATGTGGCCTAGCCAGATTGGCACATAAAATGAACCACCACAGGTATTGAAAAGAAACTAGAATTTCTGAACAAATATGCTGACTAATGAGTGTTAGCTGCCATTTAAGAGTGTGGGTGTGTCAAAATTGGTGCTCTAGATTCAGGTTTAGCGACCTAGGAGACTTTCAGCGTCCTGCCCAGAGCAGGCCAGAGATCTCGGAGAAATTTCTCGGATTAAACTGATAGACGGTGTGATGCCTCCAGGCATTTTAAGAGGGGACTTAGAGGAGCCCAGAAGCCCCTAACATTAAATGGTGATAGGTTTGCAGGAAATGGACTGAGTAGGTCAGAATTAAGTTCAGAAATAGAACGATCACCATTTGTTGCATAGAACTTAATATGAAGAGTTGCTGGTTGATGAGATCTGAAGGGCTGCAGGGCCACAGTGAGGATCACAGAAGTAAGAACTACAGCCAGTAGCTACCACCTGGAGCCATGGGAACCAAGAGAAGATACAGAAGTGGAGCCAGGAGCAGGAGGCCCCACCAGGTGGGGACCCAGAACTTCTGTAGGGGGCGCTGCCAGGCGATGCTGTTTTGAAGAACCCTGAGGGGTGACCCCTGGCGGGACACCCAGACTTTAGGGTGGCATCTCTGAAATGGGGTGTCAGGAGCCTGCATGCAAGCGTTGGAAAATGCAAATTGGATTTTGCCGCCGCCCTTGGAACAATCTGCTGCTCATGGGATGGAGAAAGGGGTTGGGATGAGGCCTCCCAGGACAGGAGGCAGGAAGGGCGCTTTCTTCATCTCCCAGCCTCCCGGGGTGTGTATCTGCGCCTGCGTGTGTCTCTGTGTGTCTTCCTGGGTGTCTGTCGTGTCCCTCCCCTCTCATTACATACCGTTAGTTGTGCCTTGGAGGCCAGTAGCTGACAAAGCAGAGGTGGACTCTGGAGTTCCAGCCACAGGGTAGTCATTCCCTGAAGGGAGAAGTTGGAACGAAGAGAAAAAAATAACTGGCACCCCAAAACACGCAACATCCTCATTTTAATTCCAGCAGAAACAGGGTCATCAAGAAAGGCCGGGTGAGTTGAGTATTATGCCCACAGTCAGCAAAGAGTAGCTTTTTTTGTATTATAGTACAGATTGGCCACAGGAAACATCTTTCCTTTTATAAATAAACCCAGATTAAGTGAAGGCACCACAGAATCCAGGAGGCACGCTGCTGCCGGGATGAGCATGAGCTCTGCTGGTGTAAATGCATGAGGTGAGACTCCCTCACAGGCACAGACAGCAGAGGCCCAGCGCCCGCCCTCCCAGCTGGAGGCAAGCTGACAGGGCTCTGGGAACAGGTAAAGGTAAGGTGATGACATGTGGAAACAGGTCAGCAGATGGTGCAGGGGTCTGGCCAAAGTTGCAACGTCACTGTGCTGGCAACATGAGAACTATCAAAGAGGGTGGGGCGACCCAGAGAACTCATGGGGGCAGGTGGGGAGAGGAGGTACCTCCAGCAGCAGGCCTGGTGGAGTTGATGAGGGGGATTTTTTTTTTTTTTTAAAGATTTATTTGTGCATACAGAACTGGGGTACAGGCCAGAGGCTCAGGGGCGGTGAGAGGCTTCACCAGAGACAGAGTGGGGAGCAGAACAGGCAGATGGACGAAGCACACTGCTGAGGGGAGCAGCGGGCGGGTCAGGAGAGGTCTGCTGCGCCATGTGGTCACCTCCGGGGCAGGCGGGAATCGAACTCATGCGGAAGTGGCTTTAGCTTCTCAGTGCAGTGCTTTAACCTGCTGCGCCACCAGGGAGGGCCTGAGGGGGATATTTTTTTTAAATATGCTGTGCTGGGCATCAACCAGCATGAGAACTTGCAAGACCTCGCTGTCCTTTCCCACTCTCATGGCAGCTGTGAGGGACCGTGGGCCTGGCCCAGCCGGGCAGCCTATCGCCTGCCACAGTGAAAACCCACAGGGCCCCGGTCCCTGGAGGTGAGGCTTCATGCAGGAGGTCATCGTGGGGCAGGGACACTCGCAGGGGACAGGCCTGGAGGCGCGTGGGAGGCGCTTTCTGCCCCACCGGAGGCATGGCCCGGCTCGAGGCTGCCGGGGTGACAGCCCGCCTCTCCCGCCCGCCTTTGCGGCAGAGCCAGGCTCTCTGCCGGTCCAGGGCTCGTTTATCTGTCAGCACCTGGGGAAGATAGCGCAGTGATTAATGAGATGCTGGATCTAGCCTGGAAGACTGTTCAGCTGAGCTTCTGACTTAAGGCCAAGTCTCTTCAGAGGCTCATTAAATCCCAGTTGGTAAGGATACAGGGGAGGAGAAGCCTTAATTCTTTATGAGTAACAGAGTAATCACCCCAATTTGCACAGGCTTAGGGCTGGAAGGAGGTCTCCAACCCTTTGCCCTCACCCAGGCCTTCTCAGCATGCAACACCACCCCTGCAGTACACACATGTACAGCCCACGATCCCACACGCACACACATGTCAGCTTTCTGATAACTCAATCCCATCCTGGTCCCCACCTCCCCCCCGCTCCCGGAGACTGCCTGACTCCCAGGCCCCACAGCCCACTGTGACCCCTCATGAGGGCTGGCTGTTCTTTAGTGCTCAGCTGGAAGCAGCCCCCAGCTCTACAGTACTTGGGGGGCCAGACAAAACAGGCCCCAGATAATGCCGCAGAGCCTGGCACCCGAGCCCCTTTGCTGTCTGGGTGAGTGGCAGACGCCAACGAGGGTGGGGTGACCGGCAGACTCACACGCGTTCTCTGCCTCTGACTCTGCAGTGGTGCCCGCTGCTCCCCACTGTGGACCGAGGTGGCGCTGAGCCGGGCAGGGGACCCACCGCCGCCCAGGGAATGGCTGTGTCTGATGATCCTCACACGTGTGTTTTTCAGATTATGACGTGTGTGCGGAGGCTCCCTGTGAGCAGCAGTGCACGGATAACTTTGGCCGTGTGCTGTGCACGTGCTACCCGGGATACCGATACGACCGGGAGAGACACCGGAGGCGGGAGAAGCCCTACTGCCTGGGTGGGTGCCTGGCTCCCTCGCAGAGCAGACCCCAGATGACTTGTCCTGTATGGAACTTTCTTCAGCAGCCCGTCCAGGCTGCCCCATCTGGGGCCCCTCCCCCTCTATCCTGATACCGGGCGATGGAGCTGGGTTGGTGTGACCCCTGGTGGGTTGGGGGAGCAGGCGTGGGGGACGCCTGTTGTATGGGGAGTGGCTTCCCTGAAACCTTCTCTGCCTTTGGGTCACACCCAGATATCGACGAGTGTGCCACCAGCAATGAGACCCTGTGTGCACACATCTGCATCAACACCGTGGGCAGCTACCGCTGTGAATGCCGGGAGGGCTACATCCAGGAGGACGATGGAAGGACGTGCACCAGGGGAGACAAATACCCCAACGACACCGGTGAGTCGGGCAAGTTAAAACTTTCCCCCTAATTAGAAAGGTGCCTGCACATGTGCGCACACACACACACATGTGCACATGTGACTTGGGGAGCCCACCGGGGCTCCTCGCTGCAATGGGCAGGAAGGGGCATTTGTGTGAACGGTCGGTGAGATTTGAGTGAGAGGCAGAGCACACGGCCCGCCCCCCCCC
>NW_004567117.1:38341851-38355820 GCF_000260355.1 Condylura cristata | reverse complement strand
CATCTGCAGAACCCAGTGTCACACTTAGACCAAAACCAGTTGAGCAATGGGAGAGCCAAGACACGCCCCCCCCACCCCAGGGAACCGGGCTCCTGTGACCAGGAGACATGTCCATAGGGGTAAGAGTGCACATCAGAGCTGCCTGAACACCGTCCACAGCCCCTTGTCCATCTGTCCAGTCTGGTCCATGTCTGAACCGAACTTCGAGATCGGATCTAAACAGACGTTGAGCATGTTTAGAAATTTCTATATCAGCATGGCCAAGAAATTGGGT
The DNA here is from genome assembly GCF_000260355.1 of Condylura cristata. Taxonomy (NCBI): domain Eukaryota; kingdom Metazoa; phylum Chordata; class Mammalia; order Eulipotyphla; family Talpidae; genus Condylura; species Condylura cristata. The sequence continues at coordinate 38,355,546 of NW_004567117.1, read as the reverse complement.
CTCCATCCGGAGAGGGGTGCTTGCATGTCAGAGCCCGTTTTTCTAGTGACTCATCTTTACCATATTTTGCAAGTAGAGTCCGCTGCGAAGGAGGAAAGTTTTCATAAATCAAAGAGCTGATTGACATGCTTTCAATCTGATTCAGCTGGACCGTCTCCTCCTGGGTGTCATCCGCCTGGGGTCATGGGGATATCATCAGCTGAGCTACTGGTTTAAGTTTGGAAGGGAGGGAAGAGGAGGAGGAAGTGGGGGGAGGGGGAAGGAGGGAAGGACCCTGTGTCCCACACCCCACCCTTGCAGCCTGGGGGTCCCTGACATCCCCATCCCTGTCAGCTCAGGGCTCAGCCCTACCTCCTGGGCGGGGAGGGCTCTGGGGAGAGACTGTGGTAGCCTTGGGCCACCCCTGGGTGGGGCCCACCCTGGCTGGGGACAGAGACTCTGCAGACACGTCACAAGTATCAGGGAAGATGAGAAGGCTTGACTTGTCTGAGTGCTCAGGAGCTGGTGATTCTGTGAGTAGGCTGAGATGCAAAAATGGGGGGGGGAGTTGGTTGCGCTCAGCTGAGGATAGTGCACAGCTGGAGACCAGCTGCCTCCCGAGGCAAAACTACAAAGCCAACTTCTGAGGAGCAACAGGGTGGGGCCCGGGGAAGCCGCCCGTGTTAGAAGCCCCTGCAGTGCCTGCTGGCAGCGGCTCCAGAGTGGGCACTTGAGGCTCCGGCCCAGGAGGGCTTGTGGGTGTGTTTTAAAGCCCGAAGCATGTCGTCCTGCCCACCCAGAATGTGCTGACAGCAGAGTGAATGGTCTTTATGTTTCCTGGCATAAGGGTCAAGTAAGAAAAATGTTTGCAGGCCGCGTTTATTTTTTTTTAATGCAAAGTTAAGATGATTGCATTTTTTGCCCCATGGTAGAGAACATAGGGAAGGAGCAGGAGGTAAAACACCTCTCAGAATCACGCTTGAAAAATAGGGTGCAGCCTCTTAGCCACGGGGAGGCGAAGATGCCAGCCATTGAGAACCAGCATCAAGAAGGGAACTCTCTTTTGCTTTTGGAGTTGCTTATTCAGCTACACCCCATGCCAGGTAGCCTGTGACTGTGGTCTACCTTTTTGGCTCCTCCGTTTGTCCATGTATTTGATTCTTTCTCTCCAGTTCTGTGCTTCTCTGAGCAAATCCAGAGCCTACTTAACTGCAAATTTGTCATAAAGAAAAAAAAAAAGAATTTGATTTCAGTGATGACCACTTTGACTGCCAAGGCCAAGAATTCAGTGCAAAATCTGAGCATCTGTCATCGTAAAGGATATAAATTCACAACAGCTTTGCATCTTCTCCAGTATTAACTTTCATTTAAAAAACTTGGTTTTTTATCTCAGCCATGCATGACAACATTCCCCTGCATTGTGTTCTGCAGAACCTTGGGGTCCTGGGCTGGCCCAGTGAGATGGGGAGGGAGGGGATGCCAGTCACCCTTTCTTTCTCTAGAAGCTGCTGCATTTGAGCAGGAATGCATTCCTGCACCTACTGCTGAGGACTCACGACTTGAGTCCATGAGCAGTTCTGCGAAGGATCTTCCTTTAAAAAAAAAAAATGCTAATTTTGGTGAAGCCTGCACTTCCCCAAATTATTTTCTTCAAACTTTTCATAGATGATGGTGCCCTGAGCAGAATCCCATTTGGGAAATTCTGACTTGTGTGTCTCCAAGACCTGAGCTCTAGGGCTGAACTTGCCGGGTCATCTGGTCGACTTCCAGGCGCTGCCGTTGTCATCACCAGACGCAACAGCCCTCGCTCAGAGAGAGCCGTCGGCACAGCAACTGCTGAAGGAAAGCAGGACGCTGCTCCTCCGGTTCGCAGCAAGTTTGTTCCTGTTTACATTGACGGCGGTGGACGGCCTCTCTGTTGGCCATGCGCGCATCATCAGGCTTCACTGTGACACAGAACTTACTGCACAAATTAATCCGGACTTTGAATTCTTCCCTTCTCCAAGCTCCAGATTCTTTTTTCCCCTAAAACTGAAATATCCCCATTGCCTATGGAACAACAAGCCCCTCCCCAACAGCAGCACTTACCAAAGAGCTCAGTGTGTGATTTTCTGTGTCAGTTCTCCTCTGGATGCCCGCCAGAGCATGGAGGATGCAAACGGCAAACGCCATGCGTTTGGCTTCACTGTTTCACTAAGGAAAACATTCCAGTGCCGGTAATCACGGACATCGGGGGGAGAAGGGCTGAGAGGAGTCCCTCATGTTTGTGATTACAATGAGAAAGCACAGGCCCCGGGCATGCCCTGAACATGCAAGTCACAACTGTCACACGGGGCCACTGAGACAGTGGCAGCCTGGCTTTGCTGGCTGCAGTAAGGCGCAAGCACCCAGATGTGCTCCTTGGACAGCTGCAATGCCATGGGAAGTTCCCTGGGAACTGGGAAGTTGAGAGAGCTGCTTCCAGGTTAGCCAGCTGAGACCTGGGGTGGCTGGGGCTTGTGCCCCTCGTTGCGCTCTGAAGACCCTTTACCATCTTAGATCTTTCCCTCATCAGTCGTGTCAGCTGCCCCCTGAGCCCTCATTTCCTCGCCGTCCATCTCAGCGAGAGCCGAGACTCGCAGACTCACAGCGTCCACGCCTGGCCGGCAGGCTGCACTGACCACAGCTGGAAGGTGCACCGTGTGCATCCAGACACCAGCTCAGAGACAAGGAGGCCCCCAGGGGCCTCTGCATCAGCAGCGTCAGAGGCAATGAGGCAGTTTCATCTGTGGTGCCAATACGTCATCACGGTCTTTTCTTTTTTTTGACTAAGAGATAATGATTATTGACTGTAAACACATGTGATCTAAGACCTCTCCGTCCTCGTTGTTGTTTTTCTTTTAACTGTGCATCATGCGGTGTCTGTAATATGCTGGGTAGAGGAATTTGAAGGCCGCACAGCCGGCCTCTGACAGCTGAAAGGCCAAGGCACACGCAGGCTGGTGACCTGCCATCTGGCTGATGGGCCACTTTGATTTTGTCTTTGAGAGTCTGTAGCTGGAGCCAGGCGAGGTCTCCCAAGGAGCCAGTAACCCCGATGGGGAGACAAATTAAGGACATGTTGGCTCCATAGTAATTAGCGTGCTGGTCTTTATTTTTTGACGTTTGTTTATTTTCTGATAAAGTGACCGAGACCTCCTTACAATGGTTCAAAGTGTCAGGGCCAGCCAAGTGCTTCCTACGACTCTCAAGCCCCACTAACACATAGATGAATGAGCTTTAAAAACACTGATACTGTTCCCTGACTGTGACCCCCAGGTGGGTGGGGCGCAGCTAGGCCAGTAGGGGGGTCTTAAACGCACCCCAAGTGATTGTACTGGACCTCCAGTGCTGCGAACGAGCACCAGGACATAAATCTGCACAATCGCCTTGTGTAAACAAACACACTCTGTGTTCACTTGTGACACTGTAAAATATGTTGAGAACATTCTTTGGTTTTCTAAGTGTATTAAATATTACCAATATGGTATCTAAGGAATTCTATTTCTGATGTCTAGATGTGTGTCCTGCTCAACAGCAGGAAAGTTAGAGCTCTGCGCCCCCATGTGGCTACTCAGTGATGTTGCATCTTTAAAATCGGAACCTGCTGGAGCAGAAGTGTTAGGTGATAAGGTCACAGTCACAGTGACAACTCCCTTTGGACAGTGGGTGACCAGAGGTGATAAAAGACCAGCTTCAGGGGCCTGCACTGGAGTCACAGTGCCTGAGCGTGGGGGTCACTGACAGTGCACAAACATGGGCCTTTGAGGGGAGGATTAATCATGTCAGGATGCTGGATCCCAGCCCCTGATGAGGCATGGTAATAGCGCCGTGGTATACACTTGAAAGAGGCAGACATGGGATGCCTAGCTGGGAACCGCGGGGCCCCCCTCCCTCCTCCCCTCTCAGGGCGAGCTGTCAGCAACCTGAGAACTGTAAAATCACCAACTTCAGTTCCGCGCACGTTCCTGTCTGCTGGTGTCCGAGTGCGGAGCCCCCCGCCCCAATTCCCTCACCCCGATTCTGGGGCTCCAGGTCTCCCAGCCTCCTGAGGGGTCTGAGCCGGTCTCCTTCCCCAGGGCATGAGGAGAAGACCGAGAACGCGGTGAGAGCCGGGACCTGCTGTGCCACGTGCAAGGAGTTCCACCAGATGAAGCAGACGGTGCTGCAGCTGAAGCAGAAGGTGCGTGCCCACTAGTCGGCCACGGCCACGGCCACGGGCAGCTCTGGTGGCCTAGAGCAGAGGGTGCTAGGAAACCTAAGAAAAGGAAGTCGTGGCCCCCTTCTCACGGGGCCTCCGCAGAGATTGGTGCCAGCTGGGTCTGGACACGGCTGCTTTGCCAGCCCGCCCTCACAGCCCAACTTCCACAGGGCCGTGGAACGCAGCAAAAGTGGGGGGTTATTGGGGCTTTTCATACAAAAACCCCGAGATGCATGACTCCCCCGAAAAGATGTATGACTCTTTTTCTGTATTTTATCAATAGAGAACATCCTCACTGTGAACCTCCATAAACGGGCAGTGGGCCGCTGTGGCACCTTATAAACATACAGCCTGGGCTTCGGGTGCCACGGATCAGGCAGCAATCGCGTGGGTCCCTCGGGGCACCCACCGCGAGGACGCTCTTTATAAAGGTCTCCACACCACACGTGCCCGAAGGCGTGATTGTAATGCCTGAAAGATCAGCTTTCTCGTGACTGATCTGATATGAGGAATGCCCCCCAGCTGGGTCTGTGGTCAACCTCTTGAACCCCCTGGGCCCAGATAGGTGGTATTTGATGATACCTTAGGTCAAGCATTTCCTGGTTTGTCAACAACTCAGAAATTACTTTCATGGTGATAAAACATGACCTCACTGGTGGGGGGTTGAATCGCTTCCACTCAAGCTGGCGTATATAGTCTGTTTCACTCAGGCATCTACTTAGTCCAGAGGGCAAAGGGATAGTATGAGACTGGATTTTCCATGTTCACCAGCCATCTCTACTGAGAACCGAGGTTGCCAGAGAAACAACAGATCAATAGGTGGAAAAAAGGCTCTGTGAGAGCCTCCCGGGTTGCTGGCGGCCACACTCTCAATTTTAACAGAGGACTGTATGGCGATTGCATAACCGTGATCCTTATCATGATAGTTTGTGATCTGATAGGGGATGAGGCATAAAACCTCTAAGCATGTCCATGTAAACAGAGATGAATAATTACCTCCCACGCAGACAGCCTCACTTGAACTTGGGTTGGTGTCAGTGCTTACTGAGCAAATCCCCAAGGGGTTCGTGGATGACACGTCTCCCCCTCATAGACCACAGGATTCAGGCGTGGGAGAAACAGGTGAACCGTGTTCCAAAGCCTGAAGTTACCCCTAAATGCCACTCTCACCCAGGAGTTAGTTCAAGAGCCAGAGGGCCCTCCCTGGGTGCAAAGGGTTGAAGCACAGCACTATGAAGCTATCTACAGCCACTGCAGCAGGAGTTCTATTCCCGGCCAGGGAGCTGACCCACATGGCTCAGCAGACCTCTCCTGTCTCCCCACTGCTCCCCTCAGCAGGGCATCTCAGTAGATTTGCCTGTTACGCTCCCTGCTCTGCCTCTGGTGAATCTCCTCACCCCTCCCCCACCCCCGCCCTGCACCTCTGACCTCTGTCCTGTACCCAGTTCTTATATGCATAAATAAATAAATAATTTTTTTAAATTAAATAATTTTTTTAAAAAAGAGCTAGAGGTAAGTCTTTCTAGCCTGGATGGCCTTTAGGATCTATGCCGATAAATCTCACAGGTTGTTCAGAAATGCAGTTACTAAGTGAGAGGCTGGCTCACTTATTACCTCCCTGCTGTGTTTTAAGCTCCACAAAAGCAGCTGAACACTGTGGTACACCTGTCACCTCTGCGAGCCTGACACAGAGCCCCTCCTGCAGCATTGCCAAGGAGCAGCGGAGGCTCTCTCTGTGGGGCAGTGTCTGTGCAGCTGAGGAGGCAGTAAGCCCCACCTTAAGTTAACTTACTGTCTTTTATTGTTTTAAGATTTACTTATTTCTGCATACAGAACTGGGGTACAGGCCAGAGGTACAGGGGCGGTGAGAGGCTTCACCAGAGACAGAGTGAGGAGCAGAACAGGCAGATCAGATTGACGAAGTACACTGCTGAGGGGAGCAGCGGGCAGGTCAGGAGAGGTCTGCAGCGCCATGTGGGTCACCTCCCTGGCTGGGGATCAAACTGGTGAAGTGGCTGCTTTAATCTCTTGTGCCACCAGGGACGGCCCTAACTTACTGCTTATTGGAAAACTAAGCCAGTAGTGATGTCAACCCACAGTGGCAACTTGGGGTTGCCCCAAATTCTAGTTTTCCTCCCTTCCGTGCAATTGACCCTTGTTCCCGATTTCCCACTCCCTCCTGCTTATTTTCTGGTAGCTGCCATTGAGTTCTTACAGTTTAGGAGTTTGATTTTATTTTGTTCTCGTGTTTCACATTCCACAGAGGAGTGAGATCTTAATGGTGTTTATCTTCATGTGGATGCATTTTTAAATCACCACACCGCTACAGCCCAGTTACGCTGAAGGTCAGCCCCGAGCACTCCAGGAACCATAGCCACATCCTTGCCTGGCCCACAAAGCTGAGAGGTCTGGAAGGACAGGTGACTAGGTCCTGGTCGCTGTTATTTTGCCTCGGAAACCAGCCCAGGGGCTGGTATGCAGCAGGTGCTCAACAAAGCCCGAGACACAAAGTGATTAACAAATTGGAAGTCTGAACCAGGTAGCTAATTAACCAGGTAGCTAATTCACCCGGTAATTACGATGATGATGGGTCCAGGTTTGCCCGCTAGCTAGCAGAGTGATGCCTGCAGGTCATTTCCATGAGGCCTGTGGGATTCTGCCAGTCCCTGTAAGCTCCAACTCGGCAAGAGGGAAACACTGGCAAAGGCTTGGCTTGGCAGTCCCGGCAGAGGGCAGGTGTGAAGACCCTCCCTGGCAGGGCACCATTGCTTCCTGTCCAGCATGTCCTCTTCTCTTTGCAGATCGCCCTGCTCCCCAACAGTGCTGCGGACCTGGGCAAATACATCCCAGGCGACAAGGTGCTGGCCTCCAATACCTACCTGGCCGGACCCCCTGGCCTGCCTGGGGGCCAAGGTCCGCCCGGTGAGTGCAGGGGAAGACACGTACCAGGAACCCCGGGCTGCCTGAGGAGAGCTCATGTTTGGGGGGATAGGTGAGAGCAGAGCTAGAGTCCAGGAGCCCCCCCCCCCACCTGCACAGGGAGAGCGCCTAGGGCCATGGGCCCGCCAGCCTGAGAGAGCCTCCTGACCACCTGTCACTGGGAGCGAAAAGGTGATTGTCCTGGACTTAGATAAGAGTCTTCAAGATCATTTGTGGTTACAGAGAAATGGGAAGAAAATGCCTTTTTTTTAAAAGATTTATTTATTTATGCTTACTGAACTGGGGTCCAAGCCAGAGGTGTGGTGGGTGAGAGGATTCACCAGAGACAGAGTGGGGAGCAGAACAGGCAGATATACTGAGGTACACTGCTGAGGGGAGCAGCGGGTGGGTCAGGAGAGGTCTGCTGCGCCCTGTGAGTCAACTCCCTGGCCTGGCCAGGATTCGAACTCGTGTTGCAGTAGCTTTGGAGAGTTTCATGTGTCGCTTTAACCCGTTGTGCCACCAGGGAGAGTCCGAAAATACCTTCTAACCTTTACATTGGCGAAGGTTGAGTGGCCCCATGAGCCCCCCTGGGCTTTCACCAGCCCTTTATCCCACACCCAGCCTCGTCTCCCCTGCTCCCCAGGGGAGCGTCCATTTGTTCTTGTTAAGTGTAAGAGGCCTACGGGGCAGCTCAGGCTTGTCAGATGGGGAGAGCAGTGCACAGACAGGTGACTGGCGGGGCGCCCTGATTCACCTGCCGTGAGGTGTGGAGCTAATGACATGCCCTTTGCTTGCAGGCTCACCAGGACCCAAAGGGAGCCCTGGCTTCCCGGGTATGCCGGGCCCCCCGGGGCAGCCCGGCCCGCGGGGCTCCATGGGGCCCATGGGGCCGTCTCCTGACCTGTCCCACATTAAGCAAGGCCGGCGTGGGCCTGTGGTCAGTATCTTTGCAGAAACCCACTCGCTGGGGAGCGTGTGTTCTTGCACCACGTTCCCTCCTGTGAAACTAGATCCTTTGTCTCGTAGGGCCCCCCGGGCGCCCCCGGCAGAGATGGTTCTAAGGTAAGTGGGTCTCCAGCTGTGAGGGCCGAGGGACGCGGGGACTCCCATGACTGGCCATGTTTCGCATGTGACGACTCGAAACACAGACTCACGGCTCCCCCTCCCCCCGAAGCCGGGGTACACACCTAAAAACCTGTTTTCTCAAGATATCAAACAACCACCATAACAAAACCAGCAGCAAATCCACTCCTGAGAAGGAGTGCCCCCCGACATTTCAAAGGCCCCTCAGCCAGGAGCGCTGTTGGGTGGGTCTTTTCTAGCTCACTTCCGGTGACCTCCCAGTTACATGCAGGAGAGGCCCCTTCTGTGCCCATGGGTGGTTTCGTTTGTGTGCCGCCTGCTACTTGCTCGTAGAGCAGTCACTGCGAGTTACTTCTGGAAGCTTCTTAGTCACTCTGCATGTTCTGGAAGGGGGGCTTTTCCTCTCCCCAGCTCTGGGTTGCAAATAACCCAGAAACAGAAGACTCTTACCCAGGCAGTTATGTTCCAGCCTTGAGCCCAGCTTCCAGGTGACCTGGGTTTCTGAAAGAAAATCCTGGTGGTTGAGTGCAGGGAGGCAGCAACCATAGCAGCAGCATCACCTTGGCCCAGAAAGCTAACCCTGACTTTCTGCTTTTAGGGGGAGAGAGGAGCACCTGGCCCCAGAGGGTCTCCAGTAAGTAGCACTCACTACCTTCCTCCTCAGAGGGAGGGTTTTGGGGTGGGGAGCTCCGGTACCCCACACGGTGGCCTGAGCCCAAGTCGGCCCATTTACCACAGCTCAGCCCACCGGAACAGAACCCCGTGGTGGGAGAGCAGCCTAGAGCAACTGCTTGGGGTTCCTTTTGAAAACTTATTTTCTATTTCTTTTTCTGTGCTCATGGTTAATCCTTACTTGGAAGGTCTCCTCTTGGGATTCAAAGCCCCAGTATGCTATGAGTGTTTCCCGGTAAACAAACATTTGAAGAAACTAGAATGGACTGGATGGTGTTAGCTCACGACCCTGAGTGCCCAAGAAGTGAGTCAGTCAGAGGTAGGGCCCCCCAGAAGTGCCAGGCTGCATGGGCCGCCGAGAAGGCAGCTGGTGCGTGCACAGTGTCCGGGAGGTGACACATGAAGCCAGCAGGGTTGGAAGCTCGAGACCATCACCGCTGATGAAGATGTCAGAGCACTAGGGAGTCAGAGAGGTGAGGTCTTAGAGGTGGTCTTAGAGGCAGAGCGGTCTGGGTTCCCACCTCAGCACTCCCACCTGTCATCCGTGCCTGGCTCTCCATTCCCTGACCTGTGCAACGCCCAGGGGAATCTGAGCCCCACACCTCACCTGGGCCTCGTGAGCATCATGTGATATCAGGTACCGCCCATCGCTCAGTGCTTTGCAGAGCTGGGCTGCTGGTCTGAAGCAGGAGCCACAGCGGCTGAGGCCCCAGGGCGAGAGAATGAAGGTTGGACACACACTAACAGCCTTCCCAGAAACTGCACATTTTCTTCCCCATGCGCCACAAAGCATCATGCAGAAATTTAGGCTTCGTCAGTACCATATAATGATAAAAGGTGTTCCCGTCATTCAAAAAAAATAGGAAACCTTTGTTGAAACCTTTCTTGGTCAATGAGAAGAGTTGACGACAGTATACCTTCAGCTTCATTTAGGATGCAGATGAAACCAAGTATCCTTTAACCATTCCATCTTAAAAAAGACCACTATTTAAGCATCTGTTATGCTTAAGGTGTGGCTTAAATCCTCACCTAGGAGCCCATAGCCCCATTTTATGAATGAAGATACAGAAACCCAAAGAATGTGAGTTACACCGAAAGCCACACAGTTCGTAGCAGCTGAGCTAGATTGAAGGGGCGCAGAACCTCTTCACCGCCCCTCTGTGTCCACATAAGCTCTGCCAGAGTTGTTTGGAAGGTCACCCTGAGCGTGACCGACTCTTGCATTCTAATAGATTTGCTGCAGCTGGGAGTGAGCAGCAGGGAGCAGTGACTGTGTCAGGAACACCCATTAAGGAACTGAAGGCATTAGGAGGCCATATACCAGAGACCCCCACACCATATACCAGGGACCCCCAACTGCGGTGGCGGGGCCCTCTCGCTGCATCCGGTCCAGAGTCACCCACCAGGCCTTGCCCACCAGCAGCGGCCGGGGAGCCACACATTGCAGCGGCTGCGTGTGTCGTGTTCTGGCTTTGATCCCTCCCGTGTGTGTGCAGGGGCCTCCCGGTTCCTTCGACTTCCTGCTGCTGATGCTGGCGGACATCCGCAACGACATCGCGGAGCTGCAGGAGAAGGTGTTCGGGCACCGGACGCACTCGGTGGCGGAGGAGTTCCCGCTACCTCAGGAGTTCGCCGGCTACCCCGAGACAATGGACTTCGGCTCTGGAGACGACTACCCGAAAAGAACTGAAACCAGAGACTTGGGGCCCCCTGGAGACTTTTATCCTTAGTGCACCCCCAACATCTCAGTGCCAAAGGAAGAGCGTGCTTGCCTTCAGCTAAGTCAGTGAAGCGGGAGGGGGAGGAACACCCCTGAGGAAAGGATGTTTTTGTTATCTTGACTCCTTTCCTGCTTTCTCCCTACCTCCTCTTCCAAATACCATTTTGAGAGGCTCCTGCTCCCCTGTAGACCACCGAGATCCAGGTTGTGAGTGCTAGCGCCCCTTGGCCACCGTTGGGCTTTCTCTTCCTTTTTATCTTTCAGGAACTTCTGGATTTCTGAGTGAAGTATTTTCACAATGTCTTAAAATTTGGCAGAATATCAAACAGAGAAAATGGCAAGATGAGCTCCAAGAAAATGAGTTTGCTTATAAAAAAAACTACTACAATGTACACATCCCAAATAGACTATAAGGAAGCATGTTCACCTGGCCGCTAGCTCGTTTTTTCTTGGCAGCCAAGTAGGTTTGGAATGTTCTGTCCTCTTGCCCAACTTCGTTTCCCAGTTTTAATTAAAGAAAGGAGAGGAGTGGGTATTAGAGAAGATGGAGAAAAAATGTGGTCAGGTATTTACAGACGTCTGAGTTGCTGTACCTAAAAATCTGACTGTTCAGAGGCCGTGCTGTGCTTACGTCTAAGTATCCAATATGGAGAAGAAGGTCCCTCTAGCTGTAGACAGTAATGAATCCTGATTTCAAGAAGTAGGGGGGTGAAGTGCCCTGGTTTGCCTCAGAACAGAGGACCGCTGGTTGGCCTGCTTGTTTAGAGTGGGTTTGCGCATAAGCCACAGACTACGTTCAATGAGGCCTCTGACCACGGGGCAAAGGCACAGAATGCCCTGGCTTTGCCCGGGTGCCCAGGAGGTGTGTTAGGCCAGGTTCTAGGCTGAAGCGAGGTCCGGTGGGGCCCACACCTCGAAGGGGGTTGCTGCCTTGGACTGCTGGCAAGGAGGGAAGGTGAGCTTTGGGCAGGGGGTCCCCCTGACGCACTAGCACCAGCTCAGTTTGCTCTGCCTGGGATTAGAAGTCCTTGCCTGGGCCAGAGGAGTTGGGAACAGAGGACACTTCACATTGCCAAGTTCTATTGGGTGAGAGTGGAATAAACAGCAGTTTTTCTTGTTTGGCAGAAATTGCCTTCCTACCGTTCCCAATTCCGGTGCATTCGGGTCTTCTCTTTGATTTGCCTTCCTCAGCAAACGGGAGCAGCATTCTGAAAGGGCGTGTATTTCCAAACCTGCCCCTGGTCCCAGTGACTTTTTAGAAAGGTGGTATTTTATTCCACACTTGTTTCTTTTTATTCTGACCCCATGTGGAAAGAGAGGCAAACATCTGTCACTGACTAGCTGAGAGCAGTGTCAGGGAGCTTCAGGCGAGAAGAGCCCCGTGGCAATTTGCAGCCAGTTATCCAGACCACCCTCAGGCCTCGTTTCCTAAACTTGAATGACCAGTCACCTTAAAAGAAAAGCCCAGCCTCAACCCTCCATCTCCAGAGTGCTTCTCGCTGTCTTAGCCCCCTCCTCCGGTGCCAGTGGGAGCATCTTCCCAAAGGAGTCTTCCCTGAACCCACAGGACCAGGAGAGGATCCCCAGAGAGCAGCGGGAGCATGTGTTCCCTTGAAGATAGTGGGGAGCCCTTGGTGTGCATGGCGGTGTGCAGATCCTGAACCCACATGGCACGACGTCGAGTCTCACAAACAACCATCCTCACAGCCCGGGTTCACTTGTTGGGCTTCCTCTTACCCAGCTTTCAGTTTCTTCCTGTATTTCTGGGAGATTTCTCTTTCCCTTTTCATCTCCTTTTAGTCTGCCCTGAGACAGCCTCTTTGAGGCAAGCCATGGTGAGGAGTTGGAGGCCGGGAGCCAGTCTGTGAGCTGACGCTGGAGGCTGATCTCCTGGCTCCCAGCACCTGAGACCTGCAGGACTCCTGTCTGTCAGCTGACCTGAGCTTTTCACAAACATTGTTCTTCCTCGTGCAAAATTCCCAGGAACCATCCATCAAGCACCGCACCGTCAAAATGTAAAAGCTGGACACGAGCACCTTCTCAGTGCTCTGATTCTGGCATCTTCCATGTCTTCAGAACCTGAGCTTCACAGCAGAGCACTTCACCGACCAGGGGTCACAAGGAGACTGGCTACGCTATGCCCACTACATGAGGGCAGCTGGAACATGCCACAGGCAGAAGGGCGTGTGGGGTACCGGGTGTGGAGGGGTGCACGCAGCAGGAAATGAGGTACAGACCCTGTGAGATATGATCGAGTCCCTCTGTTGTTTTTTTGTTTTTAAGGAGCAACTTTATTACCTTTTCTAAGGTGAAATGTAATCATCTGTGTTATCAAATGCTAAAAAAGTAAGAGAAAGCAGCATGTGTGGCCATATATTATGAATGAAGAGAAGATCGTCACAGCTGGAATTCGCGAGACTCTCCTAGACTCTTCTCCAGCAAAAACACGCAATAGCCTGTATAATCTCAGTTTGCTGCATCAGAACAACTTGTAAAATAATTCTTCCTCCTCAGATTTTCAAAGCTTGAACAACTAACAACAGGTCCAAGTTTGAGCTCTGTGTGCCCAGATTATACTTTTCAGAGACAAGAATACTGAAGCACTGTTGCTTCTAATATGTCTTTTAAACAAAAAACAAACAAACAAAAAAAAAAAACAAAAAAGCAAACCCCAACTCTACTACCGAGAAAGGACGCCTCAAAACCAAATGGAAGAACCACTATGTGGGGGGCGGAATTTGGCGACAGTTTTATTAAGCTATTTCTTGTTTCAGGGAAAAATAAGATCTTTGTATAGTTCCTCAGCCCTCTCACAGAAATGTTGACTTCAGTTTTTTGCCCCCTGGCACACTAACACATAGAATCAGATTTAATAGCTTGCTTTTATTTGGGGAAAACAATGAGAGCAAAAACCTGCAGTTGAAAGGATAATCCTAAGGGAATTTCCCGGAGAAATGATAAGCCTTAGGATGGCAAAGGAAATGAGTTCAAAGGGGAACTTCCTTTCCAGCGTTAATTCAAACACCTGCCCCAGAATGACTTGACCTAACCTTGGCCAAATGGTTCCTAAATGCACATTGATGTGAGGTAGAGTGCCACC
>NW_004567117.1:38340712-38341236 GCF_000260355.1 Condylura cristata | reverse complement strand
CCTGAGCAAGCCCAGTGAACCCTGATTTATTTCCCAGTGTCTAGGCATGTGCTTCAGTAGCTGTTACTGGTTATTTATAACAGGTCGGTGTAACAGTAAGCTGGTATTCTAACAGTTCTGGATGTGAAACTATGGAGTCCTTTGGTAAGAGGATACATGCGTAATAACAAAGTTATTTTTCTTATGTGGTTGTGCTGTGTTTTGTCCGCCTCCCAGTCCTGTGGAATGAGTTGTCTTTTTGCAAGACAAACACAAGGGAGTTTCTCTTAAGGCTGGGCGCTGTGGGAGATCTCCCCCTGGGTCTAAGTATGGTCCTGATTTTGGAATCTGAAGACCTTGACCTTCAATCTGACCTGAAAGGCTGGAATCCCAGCTGGGGGCACCTCTGGGACTCCTGGCGTGGGGTTTGAAACCAGCACTGGAGAACCCTTCCATGGCAGGGGGGTGTCTGGAAATTTTAGCTGGGTCCCTCCCCGGCTATACCACAGCAACTCAGTTTTCTCTTGGTTTTAGATTACAGTTAA
>NW_004567117.1:38337427-38339687 GCF_000260355.1 Condylura cristata | reverse complement strand
TTTTTTTTTAAACCAAGATTTATTTATTCATACAGACCAGAGGTGCAGGGGCAGTGAGAGGATTCACCAGAGACAAAGTGGGGAGCAGAGTAGGCAGATGGACTGAGCCACACTGCTGAAGGGAGCAGAGGGTGGTCGAGACAGGACAGGTCTGCTGTGCCCTGTGGTTCACATCCGGGGCCAGGATCGAACTTGCGCTGGAGCACCGCAGCCAGCTTGCAGTGCTGCGTCCTAACCCATTGCACCACCGGGGAGGGCCCGTACCTGGGAGCAAACAGAAGTTTGTTTCCTCACAGTCCTGGGGGCTAAAGGGGAGCAGTGCCTGGGGCCCGAGTCTCTGGGAGCTCAGTGAGCAACCAACGGGCCCTCTCCCATGCTGGTGGTTTCCAGTGATGCTTGGCCTTACCTGCCGTTCTGGCTCTCTCCTTTACCTGCTGATGTCCTTTTTGGGTATTCTGTCTCCATTTCCTCTGCTGATAAGGACACTACTTCCTGGGTGAGGGCCACCAGTAATCCAGTGTGGCCTCAGCATTTTGGCGAAGACACTATTTCCAAATAAGGTCACATTCTGAGGTTCCAGTTGGGGAAGACACCATTCAACTGACCACAGGAAGGGTATTTTCTCCCTCCCCATTGATTTGTCCTCGTCTATCTGTTTCCTTTAATAATGTTTTTCCAATCTGAAATGCTTACTCACTTTAGTCTATAAAAACCTTATTGAGGGCCCTCCCTGGTGCGGCGGGTTAAAGCACAGCACTAAGAAGCTTAAGCCACTTCCGCATGAGTTCGATTCCCGCCTGCCCTGGAGGTGACCACATGGCGTGGCAGACCTCTCCTGACCCGCCCGCTGCTCCCCTCAGCAGTGTACTTCATCGATCTGCCTGTCTGCTCCCCACTCTGTCTCTGGTGAATCCTCTCACCCTCTACATCTCTGGCCTGTACCCCAGTTCTATATGAATAAATAAATAAATCTTAAAAAAAAACCTTATTGAGGGCCAAAGATGTACTCAAGAGTGTAAAGGCCCTGTTCTAGTGAAGTATGTCTTCCAGTTCAGAACAGCAAACATATATTAGTAGTTTTCTCCAGAGCAACAAATGTGATATATATGGATGTCTAGATAAATATAAAGATATAGGTGCTTATATTTTTGATGTGCAGAGAATTTATGTTAAGGAATTGTCTTGTGATTGTAGAGGTTGACACATTCAAAATGTAGGCATGTGTGTACACTAGGAAAGTTGATGTTGTGCTTTACAAAACATCTGCAGATTTAAATGTTAACTGCAACTAAAAAATGTCTTCACAGATGCATCTAAAATGTCTGACCAAATATCCAGGTATTGTGGCTTAGTCAAGTTGACACATAAAATTAAACATTATGATATATATCAGTGTAAAAAGCTGGGGGGTGGGATTAAGTAGAGTAGAGGAATAGGAGGTAGGTGGTAGGGAGTGTGAATGGTTTCTGTAGAATTTTCTGGAAAAGGACTCACCAACAAAGGCACACCTGAATGAGGTCACGTGGGGCTTGCTACTTTTTTTAACTATAGTTTCCCTGGAAAATGATAAATCCTAAGATAATATCAAATAAAACTTATATAAATACAATAGTTGAAGGCACTGAGTTGATAGCCAGCTAAAGAGAGGAGGCGGGAAAAGGGGAAACACAGCCAACAGGGTTTGCCTGGGGCCCCTGCCCCGGGGCCCTGGCCTGGCACAGGCAGCTAATAATTTAGAAACAGGGAGCGCAGAAATGAGGTCCCCACCGTGCTTCAACTCCACGAGCTTGACTCGCTGCCTGCTCTTCATGTGGGGTGTCTTCCCCAGCATCCCCGGGCCATCTGGGGACTCCTGACTCTCATCCACTTCTGGCAAGAGGATAACTTGCATTTCGAATGCTCACTTCTTGGACCACACTGGAGTGGATGCTGGGTGGGGAAATGGCTGAGGCAGAAGGAACTATCATGTTTTGCTTTACAAATTAGTTGTTTTGATATATGTGGATACAACTGTGTCCAAAGCCAAGTTTTGTTGCTTTGGGTGGTTTTAACTGCTACCCATGGGCATTCTTGGCTCCTGCTGCCTTGCCTGTCTCCCCAATACGGTAATCATGTCGGATCTGCCTCCCCAGGAAGCCTGGAACTGGCCGTCAAGCCTCCTACCCCCTGTGTTCTGGAAGAGCGGGGCGTGTTATCTCTCTGCCCTCCTGCCATGTGACCGAGAGACCGTGTCCCGTGGAACACTTCATGTTCCAGTGGG
>NW_004567117.1:38330658-38336482 GCF_000260355.1 Condylura cristata | reverse complement strand
TAAGGGCATGAATTGTGCAAAGCAAGTGATAAACCTTTCCAATTACTCAATCCTCTACAAGCAAGAGACGCCAGGTTTACATCTTTTTTTTTTTTAAAGATTTATTTATTTATTCGTACAGAACGGGGGTACAGGCCAGAGATGCGGAGGGTGAGAGGATTCACTAGAGACAGAGTACAGAGCAGAACAGGAGGTGGTGTGGGTCACAACAGCATGGAAAAGCCGCCTCTGGGCACTGACCCACCGCTGAGAATGGGTGCTCGGTGACAGGCAAGCTGAAACCCCAACCCCCTGGGAGTCGGCCTCACGTCCTCACCACAGATGTCCCTTCTTGTGACCGTTTACAGAGCCACAGTTTTCAGTGGCCACAGCTGTTTATCACTTACCAGCCAGGACATGGAGATGTGACTCGCTCGACTCCATAGTAAAGGCCAGTGAGGTGGACTGAGGAAAACCCAGGACCACTCAGAACTGACCACAGGCTGGTTCCCAGGGAAGAAGGGTAGGATTGTAAGGGAGGTCCAGGCAACCCATGAGCTGTGTCCTCTCAACCGTGTCTTCTCTTCCAGTACCATAAATGCCCTCTCCACACACCTTCATTGTCAATTTGAGATACTCCTGAATTTATTATTAGCAAGATGACACCATGTTGTACTAAGGGGACATGAGGGAAGGGGTTCAGGCTCACTTGGAACAATCTGGATCAAGCTATTCCAGAAACATCTCTTATTAGCTTCAAGGACCTGTCCTTGCTTTCCCCAAATGTGATGTGGAGACCTCATAGGTAGGCAATCGCCCCAGCCTGTCACACACTCTTAGTCATACAATTTTGAGGACAAAAATTAACCATTTTCAGAGCTTCTAGAAGAGTACTGGGTGCACAATAAAATTTAAGAAAATGTGTCCATAGAAAGCAATCACTTGCTGAGGACACAGGTGGGTGTGGCTCCCATCTCTTTAATTATTCCACAAATGTGTGTTGACTGCCCCCTAGGGGACAAACTGTGAGCACTGGAAATAAACAAACCAGCAGGTCCCTTCTGCAGGGGATTATAGTCTAGTGAAGGTGGTCTGGGGCCTGTGGCCACAAGTAGGAAGCCCTGCCCTTTTTGGGGGGGTAGGGAGGGGAACTCTCAGAACCGGGTCTCTGCTCCTTTCCACATAGCCAGGTCCCAACCCTAGCACCTGCCCCCACTGGGGTCAGCAGCCAGGACGAGCCAAGACTTCAAGTTCAAGGAAAAGTGTTTTAAGTGAACGGACTTGGTTCTGTGTCCCAAAGGTAACTTAGAATCTAGTCAAGTATTTTAGAACGATCAATCCTTAGACTCCTTAATTCCTAGTGAAAACGTAGTAAACAAGCGTGAACCATGTTATTCTAGCTTTCTGTACCTGGGCAAGTTTACAAGTACATTTAGTGATTTATAGAAGTATATTGTTAACTGAAAATAAAGTCTCTGTGATAAAGCAAAGTGTTTACAAAGTGAGAAGTCCAATCCAATAAACACAAGTCTGGCTTTCGTTACAGCTGGGATATTATTCTGTCCAACTTGTCCAATTTCAGCTGTCCACGCATGGAGCCCACGCTCCAGAAGCAGGCGGAACTCTGTCGTTTCATCACCGTAGGACCTCAGAAAAGTTACCTAATGTCTCTGCGTCACAGGTGCCTCGTTCTGAAAATCAGGATAACCCTACTTCTAAGGCTCGCTGTCCTAAATGAAGCCTTCAACAGACGATTTATCCTAGGGCCTGCTTGACATAAGGTCCTGAAGATCTTGAAAAAACACAAGGGCAAAGCCATTGAGTCCCTATGAGATTGCTCCCTGCTCTGTGGTATGGGACTAACTATCCTGATACGGAGAGGTGTACACTGCCCTGTGGCGAGTGTCCTGCACAAGCTCAACCTGCAGGCACTCACAGTGGCCAGGTCAATAGTCTTGATCCCGCTTTTCTCAAGCATCTTCTGCAGTTCCTAGATAACTCGCCAGGGGGAGGTGTTGAACCGCCTCGGTGCCGCGGGCCTGCCTCACCTCCTAAGCCATGGTCTCCGGAAGCAGCAGCCCAGTGCATATTCACCGGGCAAACCTACATTCCTTCCTTCTTGGATGTCCATTAAATCAGGGCAGTGGAACTGGCAGGAGTTAACATCATCAATATCACAGAAACAGTCGGTGCTTTCCTGTAAACACCAAGCCGCCTGTGGAAATAGGACATGTAAAAAGTCTGTCGTATTCATGCAGACAGCAGTGAATCTGGGTGCCCTGACTATGTTCAAGGGCTGATTTTTTTTTTTAATTAATATTCAGTCTGTAAGGAAGACTGTGTTTGTTATCTGGACTTAATGCCGATGCATTTAGCTTTTAAAATACAAAAAAAAGAAGTGTTGGTTCTACATTTTTTGGTCTATTTGACTTCAGAGAAGCTGCTCATCTGGGCTACCTGCAAGGGGAGTGGGTAGATAGGACTTTCAGAAGCAGCTTCAGGTGGACGGCCACCTTTCCGGTGTCACTTCTCAGAATTACATGAGCTTGAGGGTCTCCCTGGCAGCCAAGGGGTTAAATCTCTGTACTATCCCCACCAAGGCCCACTGAGGCCACCCAACCCTGAGCTCTGGCCTATACCCCAGATCTTCTAAGCCAAAGAGAAAAGAGAGAGAAAGAGAAGGGAAAGACAGGTACTATATGATCTTACTTATATGTAGAATCTAAAAACAGCCAAACTTAAAGATACAGAGAAGAGACGAGGGTTGCCAGAGTGGTGGGTGGGTAGTCAGAAGACCTAAACTTTCGTTGATAAGATAATTAAGTTCTAGAAGAGGTTTGATAAAACCAAGTAGTCACTAAAGCATACATCTTATCAAATCAGATATGAGTAAGATCACTATATGAGCTTATGGGAAATTTGTTAATATCTACAAAAATCTGTACACTTTCATTGAGTTTCAGTGGCTCTGCAATTTAAGGAACCCCAGATTGGAAATCACTGCTAATGCATTAAGGGCATGAATTGTGCAAAGCAAGTGATAAACCTTTCCAATTACTCAATCCTCTACAAGCAAGAGACGCCAGGTTTACATCTTTTTTTTTTTTTTAAAGATTATTTATTCGTACAGAATGGGGGTACAGGCCAGAGATGCAGAGGGTGAGAGGATTCACTAGAGACAGAATGCAGAGCAGAACAGGCCAACTGAGAAGTCCACTGCTGAGGGGAGCAGCGGGCGGGTGAGGAGAGGTCTGCCACACCATGTGGTCACCTCCGGGACAGGCTGGGATCGAACTCATGCGGAAGTAGCTTAAGCTTCTTTGTGCTGCGCTTTAACCTGCTGTGCCACTAGGGAGGGCCAGGTTTACATCTTAAGAATGATGTGAATAACATTTATGTAGATGCATTTGTTTAGCTTTAAACTAAATGAAAATGTTTAAGCATGTGATTTGCTGGACTTCCTAATTAAGCAACCACCACTGACAATGGGAGCCTTCTGCATTCGTTCAATACAGTCCATCTGTATTTACCACTGATTTTTACATGTGGGATCATGGAAAAAATAAGATGTTCCTGGATGGGAAAAGTACATTTCAACTTAGGGTTGTGATTTGGTCCTTTCATTCCATACATACCAGGCAGGTAAGGTGGACATAGGTGTGAGGTCCAAGGAGGCAATGGTTTTGGTGACGGTATGTATAAAGTATATGACATGCATAAAGTTCATTATCAGTAATGTACACTATACATAATGAACAAGAAAGGAGTCTTAAAGCAACCTGAAGCCAGGGACATTAACCGAGGCCTCCCAAGGCCTATTGTTAAGATGGTGCGGAGACTTAATGGATTGTGGGTTTTCTTAGTGGTGTTTCAGTTAACAGTAAGGCCTATCATCAAAGGCTTTCTCATTTGTAAGGTACAGTGCTTTCTTAAAACAAAATAATCATAGGGGTCATCCCTGGTGGTGCAATGGTGGCAACTGACCCACATGACGTGGCAGACCTCTCCTGAACCGCCCACTGCTCCCCTCAGCAGTGGATTTCAGTCCATCTGCCTGTTCTGTTCCCCACTCTGTCTCTGGTGAATCCTGTCAACCCCCATCCCTCTGGCCTGTACCCCAGTTCTTGTAGGCATAAGTAAATAAATACTTAAAAAGCAAAATAAGCACAACGTAAGGCAGTCTCTGTTGTGCAGCCACAGTGCTGGGGACACCAGAGTTGGGGACCCTGCTGCCCCAAAGGAGTGGGGGTGGCCTAGGGACCTCTCCTTCCTCATGAATTCACCTTTCAAGATTCCTCTTCTTTGCAGGCCCAGCTGCTTTTCCTGCTCTGAAACTACCTCTTGCAGTTAACTCATTTGCCTTGTAAATTGAATTCTTCCCTTTGCTGTATAACAGTCTTGCTAAGACATGATTTCTGCATGCAAACTCTCACCCAGTTCATCTACTTCTCCAGTTCAGACTTAGCCTCTTCTCAGGGAATTGCTGCGAGTTTTACTGATTCACCAACAAGCTCTGGTCCAGGCTTCTACCATTCCCAGATCTGCACATGATGTTCAGGAGGGAGAAAGAATCTTCAAGTAAGTCATCCGCATGGACACGCTCTACCAGCACTCTACTGGGATTGGCTTGCGGTTTGGGGCAAAATGCTGAACGTTTAAATGACCATTTCCTATCAGGCGAGTTATTTGAGGACACTGAGTGTGGAATGGTCTGCTCAGATCAACATTCTGATTATGAGCTCATACCTGTTGCTAACTTGAAAATTCAGGAGACCATTAAAAAGTCAGAGTTTATTTGGGGTCAAGCATGGCACCTTGGGAAGCACAGGTTCAGGCTTGAAACCCAAAAGCTTTCCCAAGGAGGGACCCAGCGGGGGGGTGGGGGAAGATGATTCTTACAAAAAGGAAAAGGGTGAGGAAAGGATTGAATAGCACCCGAGATGGTGAGGTGGAGGGTCACAAGGCAAAGCAGGTAGAACTTCTCCTTCTCACTTCTTTCAAGCAAGATGTTCTTGTTCTTGCTGGCTTCCTGGAATGTCAGTGGTTTGGCCCTGGCTGGAGTTTGGCACGGGATATTGGCTTTTCCGTGCTGGCTTGCTCTGGCTGCCTTTTAAAATGGCCCCAGTAATGTCAACTGCTGACAATGCAGAGATCAAGGGAAAATACAAAGAATTAGACAATCGTGTCTTCTGAACATGATTTAGCATTGAGCCATCACAATAATTCCATGTATTGTTCTGAGTATCAGTTGTTTGCATCAACTAGGGTTAAAATGCCAGGCTTAAAAAAACACCTGGCAAACAGAGTGCCAAATGAACCATTCATATCTGGCCTGGGAAGACACGTCTGAGATCTTCATTATATTCTCAATGTGCTTTTTGCTGGTGTCAAGCTTTATATCTCCAAAAACAGCACAAGACCAAAGGTCATTTCCCTTAGTCTGCTCCCCAGGACACTGAGCCAGAGCGAGCTATCTGCAGGGGTGCAGGCTGCAGGCAGACTCCTCCTCTCCACAGAGCGACCCCTGCATGCCAGGTGACCATCTGCAGCCACGTGTGCCAAGCTGAGTACCAGGGCCACCCAGGTGCGGCCGAGACAAGAACAGGGACCCAGGAAGGACTGTCCAACAGCAGTCACAGGTTTCCAGAGACAATCGCAGGAGAAGTCACGCTAGATCTGCAGCGGCATCTGGGGATGTTAAGAAAGTTAAATATTGGGGGCCTTCCCTGGTGGCACGGTGGGTTAAAGCGCAGCACTAAGAAGCTAAAGCCACTTCCGCATGAGTTCGATCCCCGCCTGCCCCGGAGGTGACCACATGGCGCGGCAGACCTCTCCTGACCCGCCC
>NW_004567117.1:38321113-38330558 GCF_000260355.1 Condylura cristata | reverse complement strand
GCCTTTGGCCTGTATGCACAAATAAATAAATCTTTAAAAAAAGAAAAATATTGGGTTGAAGTGGGTGCTGGCCTTTCTGACCCTGTTAAGAGAGGAGGACGTGGCTGGGTGTGGCATTGGGGCACTGCAACACCCACATGCCACTGAGTGGCTGTTTGAGCCTCTAACCACCCGTAAAGGCGGGCATTCTGACCGGGCAAACACTGACTTTGGGCCACCCAGGGCTGGACTTGCTGAGGGTCAGCGGATGGAGCAGATGGGAGCCAAGGTAGTTGTGGGGGCTTCTTGGGGCTCTGGAACATTTTCAAGTCAATAAAACCTACCCCAGCACTGTCTACTGACTAGCAGGACAATATAAAAATCCACAAAGAGACATCAGCCTATTCTCTTTTACAATAAAGTTGGAGGGGCCAGGCAGGGCAATTCCCATGGGCAAGGTTACGCTGTAGTAAATTATACAGTAAATTACGAGTTCCACTTGGGAGCCAGACAAAGCAATGAAACACACCACTTTCTGGGGCTAGAATAACAGGCTGCCGCTTTGCTGGGCCTCCACAGCTAAGCCACCTACCTTCCTGGGGAGGAGACACACCGCCCCCTGTGATCTGGTTACCCCACCCAGCCCCTTGAGAACCTCCTTTTTTCTCTTTCCTTCTTTTATGTACATTTAGTTCCCACAGGCTTCCTTTATCAATATTTCAATTGGTTGCTGCTGACCTATACTTGAATCCAAATATTTGCCCTATTCAGTGTGAATTGTCCATTCATCCAAATGCTTGATTATGTCTGTGCTCTTTCGAGCACACTAAATGGGCTACTTGACTAGGTAATGCCGATCTCGCCTGGTCATTAGTAGTGTTTGTTAGAATTGACCAGATGTAACAAGGAAGGAGGGTAGCAGAGAGGACGTTTTGTTCAGTTTTCCTTCCAGTGGCACTGTGATGGAGAAAATGAAATTGTGTACTTTCCGGGACTTAATTACCCAAGTTCTCCGAGTTCTCCAAAACAGACCCTCCGTCTAACGGAATCTCACAGAGGGGAGAGATCGACTGCAGGGCTCACTGCTTTATATTGACTCATCAGAATAAATGAGCCCGGGAAGTTGAACATGGAGTTAGAGTAGTGGCAGCTAGATCCCCATTGTTTGTCTCAGGACACAGGAAATGCAGTGAAGCTGTACATAGCGCTCACCCTCAATTAGCATCATGCCCTCCACTGCCAAATAATTATGGCATTTTTCTCCACCTACAGACTGAACTTTTATGAACATCTACTCTCACAAGACTGCCCAATTATAATGAAATGTTAAACCATGACCCAAGTGTGTGCTGCCTTCATGCTTAGAAATGAGCTACCCTGCTGAAACACTTCATGAGGAATAGACTTAAAATGCTTGGCCCTGTCCCAAGGGAGGAAACCAACACAAACCCAGGGGGATTTGGGAGAAAACAAGAGTGGCTTTGAAACGAGCATGAATTTGGCCAGGGCCCCAGAACAGGAAGTGGTAATAAGAATGTATGGGTGTGTTTGCACTTGGCCTTGAAGAGTTTGTAGCTTATTGGAGAAGGCCGGCATCGAAACAGTGTTGAGATGATTCGAATGACTGAGAATTCTCTGGGGGAAGATCCAAGGTGAGGCCACTGTGGGTCAAAACAAAATATGAATAAAAGGCGCCTGTCCTCTGGGAGTTCACAGTCTGTTGGAAGAGAGGGAACACAGAGAGCGTGCAGGCAGTCTGTGCTCAAAGGAATAGCAGGGCCATCTGGGTGTTCAAAGCTGGACAGGCTGCAGCCAGGTGCACCAGCTGTGGCTTCATCTTTATTTTAAAGCCCCTCTTGGGGCCCTCCCTGGTGGCGCAGTGGGTTAAAGCGCAGCACTATGAAGCTATCCACAGCCGCTGCAGCATGAGTTTGGTCCTAGGTCAGGGAGGTGACCCATATGGCGCGGCAGACCTCTCCTGGCCCACCCACTGCTCCCCTCAGCACTGTGTTTCAGTCTGTTCCGTTCCTCACTCTATCTCTGGTGAATCCTCTCACCCACCCCCACACCTCTGTACCCCAGTTCTTATCTGCATAAATAAATAAATCTTTTAAAACAAATAAATAAATAACGTCTCTCTCAAAGCTCACAGCCTTGGCGTTCCTGATGTACCACGACATGCGGGTTTAACAAACTTGCCATCTTACCACCCAGCTTGGAGGCTGGAGGCCAAGATCAAGGTGTTGGCTCCCTCCGTGGGTGCTCGGGAAGACCTATGCCAGAATGTCTCCTAGCAACTTCAGGCTGCTCACATTAGTGCTTGTACACGCATCACTCCAATCCTTGTCATCATATGGTCTTCTTTCCCCATTGTGCGTGTTTCTGTGCCCAAACGACCCCTTTTTATAAGAACATGAGTCACATTAAATCAACCCCCTGTCCAGTATACCCCGACTTGCTCATTGGTCTTCATGGCCTTGTCCAAGTTGGGTCCTGTTCTGAAATACTAGGGGATAAGACAGTATGTACCTCTGGGGTAAGCAAGACAACCTGGACAGAATCTATTTTCCAAGTAATCTGGAATCTTACCTGGAATACATTGCCAATGAAACAGAACACACTTCTCACTCCAGACTGACTCCTCCGGGTAGAACACTTCATCGCTATTAGTGATGTGACAACAGAAAAGTCCCACAGTAAGAACAGACCTGGCCGGCGTCTGGGACAGTCACCCACGGGCTCCGTCCTGCACGTCAGGTTGTATTTTTCCTTAGAAACAGGGACTCGGCGGCCCCCTTCAAAACTCAGGTTAGAAACCTCAGGTTAGAAATTATTGAGAGAACAAAGGCTGAGCCCTTGGAAAAGCGATTGCTCTGTGGGTAAATACAACTCCACTGTGTATTAAACAAAAATTAAACCCCGTTTTCTTTTTCATAGTTAAGTTGCCATGCATTCAAATGGAATAAGGCACAGGACACAGTTAATAGTCTGCAGACCGGCCAGGCCTGGCTTTGAAAGCATTTAAGCTTTCCTGCGTGCTGCTTCAGCTCAATTATTACTCACTCCTCACCATCTTCATAATTTAAATCTGTCCACCCCGCAGGGGGGAAAATTTTTGCTAATCAAAGCCATGAATGCACCTTTTTCTTTTTGACAGCATTAAATTAAAGCTAAATGGTTGGTTTTGAATGAGTTACTGTGAAGAATAAAGGCATTAATGAGGTAATTTCATTATGGAGACTCATCCAGGCCTATGTGAAAACGGAGGGAAGTAAGTGGAGGGGAAAGCTTCGCAGGAAATTAGGGTTCCTTCCACCCTAATTAATGTTTGGGGGCATTTAGTACAGGCACCAAATTAACTGCTCCAAAGAACTCTCATTGAAAAAAATACAATGTTGCCCTCCCATGTAATTAGAAGACAGTCCAGGAGAACACTCTTGTGAGGGAAAGCCGGCCTCTAACTGATTCTCCCTCTCAGAGGACCGCCATTAGGGAGGCCTAAGTTTCGGAAGGTCTGGCCAGACAATATAAGATTGTTTAGGTCCTTGCGTTCTGTGAGCTGTAAACAGGTAGCCTCTGAATGAGGAATTATGAGACTCCCGGGAGGCCTGTCTTCCCAGCAAAACAGTCCTCAAGGCCTCCAAAAGGGAGAAAGAAAAGGGAATAGTCCCAGCCAGCACAGGAGCTGCTCAATGGCTGTCTTAAGCGATTAGGGGGCAGCCCAGGCCTCTCATTGAGTTATCTTTACACTGCCTTTGTCTCCTCTAATTGGAGCTGATGAGGTGCTAATTGGAGGCCTTATTTAAAAGCCTGCTACTTTAATCATTGGAAAACCTAGGGAGTCGGAGGGAGTGGAGTTAATGAGACCCAAAAAAAAAGCCCCAAGCCCTACCAACTATAAAGTGTAGCTGGACAAAGATAAACCTGTAGTTTGTGTATGTGGGGGAGGCAGGAGCAGCTGGGTTGAGGGGGCTGTTGAAAGGGAAAGCTTTGATGGAGAGAAAGTGAAGCAGTGGAGATTTTTAAATCTTGCCAAAGCATCTCCCAGCTGAGCTTGAGTAGAATGAATCTAGAGCGTCCAGCGTCCAGCCCTTTTTGCCCTTGAATTTCCATCCTGGGTCTGATTTCAGTTCCACCCTTTGTGTTCCAGCTCTCCAGGTCCCTTTCAAAACCAGAGACTGTATGGAGAGAGATGAGTGTGTTCTCATTTTGCTCCAGGCTGCAGAGAGGAGCATCTCCATCCTCTTCTGGACCACAGGCATAGAGGTGTGTGGTTATGACAATGCTCAAGGGATATAAGTGTGTGTGTGTTGGGGTTGGGGGCGGGGGTTGGGGGGGCGGATTGTCAAATTGGGTGTGTCCTGGGGGGAAAAAAGTTGGGTTTCTTTATACTTTTCTATTCTTTCCAAACATTTTTTGGGGGAAAGATTTATTTATTTATGCACACAGAACTAGGGTACAGGCCAGAGGGCAGGGGCAGTGAGAGGATTCACCTGAGACAGAGTGGGGAGCAGAACAGGCAGATTGAAATGCACTGCTGAGGGGGCGGGCAGTGGGTGAGATAGGAGAGGTCTGCACCATGTGGGTCAGCGCCTTGGCTGGGCATGGAAACGGGCTGAGGCACCAGCAGTTAACTTCCTAGTGCTGTGCTTTATTCCAGTGCACCAGGGCAGGCCCACTTTCCAAATCTTTAGATTGAGCTTGTACAACTTATCTTCAGAAAAATAACATTGTAAGTGCTTCACTAAAGAATACTTTATTTATTTATTTTTTTAGTAGCAAAGCAATGAGGACAGAGCATGTGCCAAGAGGAGAGGTGTGCCCTCTCGAGGGCCCAGTGCTGGACCTGCCTGTCTGCCTGGGGAACTGGACCCCGGGGTAAGTGAGAAAGCACGAGATTCAGAGAGGAGCATCAAGCAGGCAGTCTCTCCCTTCCCTGACCTCTGGCAGGTTTTATAAAGTACACCAGGGATTTAGCATTTGCATATTCTCAAAGAATTGTCAACACTTTTGAAGGCTGATCTAACTCACTCTAATTTACTTTAGGGCAATGATCCTACAGTTTGTCTTCTACTCTACTTTCAGTCTTTGGGCTGAGTTACCTTTTCTGTGGAGCCTTCCTGTAAAATCCCGCCACAGTCCAGCCAGCTATAGCCTTTCAATCAAAGAAATACAAAATTGAAGTGACACAGGTCGGTCTGTAAATGTGAGCACAGGGCTTGTGCAAAAACCTAGAGGAACTGCATTTTATCCTTGTTGAGAAATCGTTGATACATGCCAAGTGCTTGGAAAGTGCCCAGCACCCAAGGACAGTCATGTAAAGCAGACTCCAGGAGGCTGAGGGTACAAGAAGCCAATCAGGGTGAGCAGAGACCTACAAGACAAAAATGGATTATACAAGCAAAGAGAATCCAGGAAGAGTGGGGGGGGGGGCACATATTCAGAATTTATGACTTTTGTGGCTGAGCGGATAGCCTGCCAGGATCTTGGCCAGAAGTGGGTGAGATGATGCACCCCACATGGACAACCTTAGGGTCACCATGCTAGAAAGACTTCAGTATGTGCACTGGTAGCAGTGGCAGAGAGTACACCGGGAGTGGCCGACTAGGTCTCTAGATCTTTGACCTTCCAGGTCATTGGTGTCCTCCCTTTCCCCACAAACAACACACAGCCCCCAGGATCAGGACCTGGCTCACCTCTGAAGCTCTCAATCATTGAGATGAGAGCTGGACACTGATGTATCATTTACACTCATACACCAACAACAAGTCTGCATGCCAGCCCAAACTGGGGGAACTTTCTCTAATTTCACATGGATAGTTTGTGCCTCTAAAGTAAAAGTCACCAATTAAAGGACCCCCCTCTCCCTGGTTTTAACTAAGGGGTGCAAGCCAAGAGCTAAGACATTGCAAAGAAGCTGCATCCACAACAGAAAAGCTGTCTCTGTGCAAATCAGTAACTCCAAAGAAAGCCCAGTAGGTTGATGGCAGGGCTAAAGCTCTCAGTTCTCAGAAGATAAAGCTCTCCAGAGGGTCAATTTCAGCAAGCCTCCTTGTTTTCCTCAACACACACCACACAACATCCTATAAATACATTACCTGGACACCTGCCCAGACTTTCTCTGGGAAAATCCTTGAAAATGTAAAATGTTCTATTCTAGACTGTGTAAAATTCTTAGGGTGAGATGCAGAATTCAAACAGCTTTCCTGAGCATCTGAAAGCTCTTCCCAGGTTCAAGTCCTCAGTCTTGATTATTTCATAAGCTCACATGATTTCGTTTTCCTCAGTCTATTGAAGCCACATACTTCAAGGGGACATTTCTGGGGGTCTGGGTGGGTCTCCACCAAACAGGTTTGTTTGCTCACTTTTGCTCCCAGGCATTCAGCATCCAGCAAATACTGGGATGACCACTCAGCACCCTACCTGGTGTTGAGTGCCAGGGATGGAGGAGCAAGCAAAACCCAACATCCCCCCACTGGAGTTTGCCATGCAGTGTGCGAGGCTGTACACAGCCACTGATCCTGGTGCTATGATAATGCCCTAGAAGAAGTGTGTGAAGCCAGTGGACATGAAAGGGCACAGTAACTTACCAATGTCCAGGTGACACAGGCAGGTGCTTTGCAAACTCTGAGCTGCAGACAGCAGACAGCAGAATCCCCAGCTGCTGCTGAAGCATTCTCTAATAAATTAATGAGCAGCCTGAAGATGGAGGGTGACTGGGCTGGGGAGGGGGGAGCAGCAATCTGCAGAGGCTTAGCAGATGTGTGGTGGGGAAAGGCTATTTGTCAGTTGGCTGCAGCTTCTGAAAGCAAGCAGGAGGGCCCATGGGTGCAGCCTCTATCAACAGTTCAGTGACCATATTTTTAACATAATTTTAAAACACGCAACATATAATCTAACACATTTTTTGTTTTACAAATTAATTTGATAAAATAATTTGCACAGACACAACTTAAATTGAAATTAGTTATGTACTTATTCGTTTGACTTCATTAAAAAATACCTCTATGTGAGGGCTAGGACAGATATGAGCCAGAAATTAAGAGCCCAGCATTGTTAGCTGGAGAGGAGAATTTGAAGATTATAGAGGCAAAGCCCCTAATTTTTTTTTATTTTACAAAAGTTTATTTTTACATCATTTTGTACATTTTTTTTTCCCATCTCAATTGTAATCCCTGCGGGTTTCCCATCACCAAGTCACCCATGTGCCATCACCATAATCCCTTGCATTTCCCTCCCCCCACCCCGTTTTTGATCCCATTCCCCACTCCACCCCCGCAAAATGTCTCTGGTATATGGTTGTTATTTTTGTTATTTTCTCGCCTGGTCCATTATACTCTGCTATGAGTGAAACCATCCGGTATTTTTCTTTCTCTTTCTGGTTTATCTCACTAAGCATGATCTTTTCCAGCTCCATCCAAGTTGCTGCAAAAGACATGTGTTTCTCTTTTTTGGTTGCTGAGTAATATTCCATTGTATATATGTACCACATCTTTTTTATCCAGTCATCTACTTTTGGGCATTTGGGCAACACAGCCCCTAATTTAATAAAGAATAAATGGATATCCAGAAAGATAAGTGACTTCTTTATAGACCATGGCAAGATTGGAGAACAGGGTCTGGGTTTACAATTTGATGTGCTCTTGAGTGTTCCCAGCCATATGCCTGCCTATGTATTGATCTGCTGCAAATTTAAAAGACATCCAGTGAAATATATGAAAAGCTCGTGTGCATTATTACTCATAGAAGAAATGCAAATTAAGACTCCATGACATACCACTTCTCACTTATGAGATTGGAAAAATTCAAAAATCTCATCTGAAAGCAAGAAAACATAAATTACTGGGATTACATCAATAAGACTCAGAAGTTCCCACTGAAAAATAATTGAAATGGATTAAAATGCATCAAATATGTCAAAAGTTGTGAATTCACAACAGTTCGGAACCAATAACACAGCTCTAGATAACACCAACAAAAACACAAAGGTCAGTTTTGAAAGATACCTGGGAACTGACTCTCTAGCTTGAAAGTGGTTAAAAATGAAAGAATCAGCATCTTTTTTTTCCTTACCCTGTAAGCACAGTTGATCAAAGTAAACAAATAATTGATTAGAACAAGCTTCTTTTTATAGAAACATCCAGTTAATAAATAAAGAAACAATGCCTTTTGAATATCAGCATCTTATTGAAACTAATGAGAAAATGGATCTAAGAAATGGTCGTCAGAGGCTGCTAATAATCAGATTTTACATATCTTCTCATAGAGCTACCAACTCCACTTCCTGCCAAAAATTTCAACTGGGTTGGCCAACACTTGTGATTGCTCAGCATCCTCAGACATGGCTTCTGTCCAGGACTCTCAGTTCTCATTGTTTTGCAATGAACTCTGAACTGATCTCTCCAGGGCCTCAAGGTCCTCCAGTGTCCCCACCTCAAACCTCCAGTGACCATGTAAGCTCTTTATACCTATCCAGGTCTCTCGTGTGAACTTTCTTTAAAAAAAAAAAGAAGAAGAAGATTTATTTTTAATTATTTATGAATACAGGAACTGAAACACAGTCCAGATGTGGGGAGGAGGAGTGGCAGGATTCACCAGAGACAGAGTGGGGAGAAAAGCAGGCAGATCGACTGAATTCTACTGCTGAGGGGAGCAGAGAGCAGGTCAGAAGAGGTCTGTTGCACCTGTGGGTTCAGCTCCGGGGCTGGGGATCCAACTCAGGTAGTGGTGACAGTGCTGAGACTTAACCCTGAGGGTACCAGGAAGGCCCTCTTCTGTGACCCTTCTGAACCCCATTTCATTTGATTCTGACCTAACTTAGACAAGTCCATTTTAGTTTTAGCTTTTAATATGGTACTTGAGGTTTTCTCAAAGTAATGCATATATATTTTGAAGTTTTAGTATTAATGGTCATTAATGAAATTACCAAATTAAAACACAATAGCAACCACCCACTAAGCCGGCAAACCACCCTTAGAGAAATACTATTTGACATGTTTTCCATTTTTGTTGTTTATAGTTTTTCTAAAAAACAATCATGGTACAATCCATGTGACAGACGAGTGACTGACGGTGACATGCAACACATTCACAGTGTACAACCACCTCCAGCCATTCTCTCATTCCTGGTCACCAGTTACATTAAGGAGACTCTCTCCTTTCTCCCTGACCCCTCTCCCAAAAACACAGAGCTGCTTTATGTTTATGTTTCTGTGACTTTCCTATTTGGGGTACTTCTCTAAATGGAACCATACATTATTGGAATTTTGTGTCTGACATCTTTCACTTAGTGTGGTGTGTTAAGAGTTCCTCGTTGTAGCTCACGTAGGTACTTCATTCCCTTGATGATTGAATGAAATCCTTTAATATGGCTGGACTGAACTTGGGGAGGGAGTATGGAGAGAGAAGAGAGAGAGAGAGGGAGAGAGAGAGAGGGAGAGAGAGAGAGGGAGAGAGAGAGAGAGAG
>NW_004567117.1:38284009-38320978 GCF_000260355.1 Condylura cristata | reverse complement strand
AGGGAAAGAGAGAGACACAAGGTAACTAGAGTATCTTACCTGCTTGGTGGACTTGGAGCTCTAGTCACAAACTGATAGCCCCTGGTCACATGGGGAGGGAGGGAGAGAGGGAGAGAGGGAGAGAGGGAGAGAGAGGGAGAGAGAGGGAGAGAGGGAGAGAGAGGGAGAGAGAGGGAGAGCCAAAAAAGAGGGTGAAGAGAATGAGAAAGAGTTGAAGAATCAGCAGGAGTGCTTGAACCGGCCCCCCTCCACCCCCCAGGCTTTCCCTAGGGGGCTGCCTTTGTTTCTTTCTCATCCTTTGCAACTCTCCCTCCTTTGGCTGTCCTTCTTCCCTTCACCTTTACTAACCTGGTCTAAAATCCTCTTATGGTGCTTATCTCTGCAACCCCATCTTAATTTTTTAGTCCAGCATGGGATACCAAAGACCCTGAATGGACAATCCCACTTTTGTCTTCTCTCCCAGAGGTCCCTTGGGCCACTCTCCCAGCCTGCACGCACACCCAGGTGCCCCTCTGGAGAAACCAGGCCATGGGGTATTTAGGTCATAGGAAGCACTGAGACCAGGATTCAGCTGGAGACGGGAGTAAAATTCATCAATAAAGAGTGGCATGGCTTGAATGCAAGATAAGCTAGTTTTAGAGCTGCAGTTCGGTGGAGCAGAGCAGTGACAATTATATTCTGGCCCGAAATGTTTTCCCTCTGCTGGCTTTGGAGTCTTTAATATCATCAAATTATTCAGTAGCAATATAGTTGTTACTTCCATTTCCTGGCTTGATGGTTCTGGGAGCCAGTTACCATTCCCAGTTCATTAGCCGACTGGCCACCGCATTAAAAGCCCCTCCACTGGGGGTTGCCTTGGAGACAAAGCTTCCTGTGGGTAATCCAAGATTATCGAGCTCTTTATCCTCCATGTGACCCTTAATTACTTGCTAAATTAGAATGGTTTTCTGAAAATCACAAGCAGAGGTTAATATGTTCTTCCAGAGCTGGTCGAGCTGAGATGACACTGAATTCACAGGGAATTCAAGTTACATGATCCCTGAAGGCGTCTCTTTGAGTAAGAAGATGAACTCTCCCCTGGGAGGCACTGTCCCCCCATAAAGCCCCTGTCACTCACTGTCCCTCCGATTGCTTTTCCAGTTGTGGTTTAATCTTCTCAGGACAACTCACTATGCCAATATTGAGCAGCTTCATTCTAGTGCAAGACCTGTATCCTTTTGCCTGCTTTAAATTTCAGTACATATTTTTATCATAATCGCCGTTTTTTACTCTACAAGTTTACACAATTACAAGGTGTGTGTTTTTGTGTCTGTGTACACGCACCAATTTGGGACCCACCAAGCTACTGAAGAAAGTATTTTGAAAAACAGAAAGCAAACAGTGGAGTGTCCCCTCTAACACAGGCCTCAAAGGGAGATTAGTGGAATGGAGAGACTTCCAGAATGCACCTAATGAGGGGCCTCTCCAAATGGTTTTTTTATAGTGCATAAAATATGAGCAAGTGCAGGGATCCAGAGAGCACTGCCATGCAGAGCTTACATTTAGCATTATGAGGTGGTCATTCATCTAGACTATATGAAACTATGGTGTAGAATTTCAGAAGTGAAAGATAAAGCCTGTCTTAAAATGTGAAATATGAATAGTTCACAACACCAAGGTCTCTGATGACAAATAGTGAAGAGCCTGCTATCTCAGGAAGATCCACCGAAAGTATTCAGGAAGTGAAACTGAATTAAATCATCTTAGAAGTAAGAATCACAGGTGATCTGACACTTCAACTCATTCTTTCGGATTTCTCAAAGTTGCTAGTGGATTGCTAACATCCTCTTCAGTCACAATGCTTGACTGTGGCATATGAAGCTGTGCATGCTGTGATTCTATTCCTTCAAATATGTGTAAGCATCTGTTAGGCAGAGACACCCTGCAGTCCTCACTTTGTTCCATCGTAGACGGCAAAGTGGAATGAGAAGATGAACCACAGGAAGATGGACATATTGCACTTGCTTAGAGCTTAACCAGGGTGTGGGTTGAACACAGGGACTTGACTATGACTAGTGTGCTCTTAGATTCGCCATCAGAGTAGATCGCTTTTAGAGAGAGTTTGGGATATGTTGCAGTGGTCACCAGAGGAGTTGAGATTCCTTTGTTGTATCTGAAAGTAATTTTGTGCAATCTTTCCTAAAGGGTGTCCCAAAGATGGAAATCCTGTTGAATATTAATAAGGGTTGTGCAAAAAGGATTCAGTGATCAAACCACCTTGGGATATGTCATATTTAACGAAATTAATTGGGCTTCACCACCACAGAACTTCTACGAGTTCTGGATACTTCAGTGTGCATGTGATTTCATCTCCCAAACTTGCTTGCAAAATTCTTGTTTTCATAGTACTTTGCAGCATCTTTTGGAACCAGTGTCTAAAAGATCATGCTTTGGGAAACACCTTTTTATTTTCTGACCCTGTTTTGGCTGACAGGTATAGATCCATTCATTAGACCCTCTACACCCCTGTTCTCGCCCCCTCCCCTCTTCCTCTCTGGTAGCAGTTTTGTCAAAGTCCACTGGCCTATTTTTATTTTGTTTTGTCTATTCATCTGCTCCGTTTCCTTATATGCTGCATCCAGGTGAAATCATCCAAGATCAGCTTTAACAGCTGAGTCAACAAATCTATAATTATCAGCATATTTGTTCTGAATAATTAATAAGCTGAAATCTCTGAAAGTTTGCTTTTGGAGATAGATTTAATGTGTTGCTTTGACTTTTGCTTAGCAAAACTGTCCCACATGATAGAGTGGCAATTTCAGCCCAGCCCAGATTTGAATAAAATATACATGGCTCCAAGTTATTAGAGTTTGAAGCAATATGCTTACCATTTTGGGGAGAGGAACAGAAGCAACCTCTAATTCTGACCTAAATTGCTTGAAACCTTTATTTGCCTAGTGAGGATGTGACTTTCTGTAGGTCTACTCTTTCCAGAATCATTTGTCACAGCTGTCACAACTTGGAGCACTTGGAAAGAATGAGAAAAAAAAATGCCGGACTAGCCAGTCACTAGAAGTTTTTATTATTGCCTTAAAGACCACTGAGATTTCCGAGTTTTTACATTGAATACTGAGATTTCTGAGTTTTTACATTGAATTCTGCTCCCAGAATTCCATGTGTGTCCAAGACTTTGTCTCTAGCATATGAATTAGAAAGCCCTGAAAGCTGGTGTTCAGTTCTTCTTTAACGGGCAGTGAAGAGGTATGATTGTTCCCATCCATGTAGGCTGAGCCTGCCCTTAGCGCTCACTTTCATTCCCAGTTGAAATGTTTTGTTTGACCTCCCTTGGACTGTTCTTTGTCATTTGGAATCGGGAAATCAATAGCGACAAATATTTATTCTGTGGTCAAAATGCTGCAGGATATCATAGTTCAGATGGTCTTCCCCTCTCCAAACATTTCTTTCTCTCTCTTAATTGCTGTTCTCCTGCCTATTTTTTGCTTTTCACTTCACTGTGCTTTCAGTGTGTAAAAGGGACAAAAGACGATGCTTATCCAAAGGAGGTAGAAAGGATAATATCATTGCTGAGTTTTTCATATGTGTATTTAAAAAAAAAGTTCTGTTTTATAGTAAGCTTTTTAAAGTATCAGTGTGAGGCACCCCTGAATCCCCAAGCCTGCCTGCTCTAAATAGATTGAACCTGCCATGTGCTGCATCAGGACAAAACATGTACATCTTTCATGGAAAGGAAATTTAACACAGTTAGAGTGCAATACAGAAAAGACAAAGAATATAGTTTCTAAGCCAAACACCCCAACTTACCCACCCCCTTGTGAGTAAAAGTTTATTCACAAGGGCGTGGCCCAGAGTAAGGCCCGAAAAGCCCGCCACAAATCTAAAGCACCTTCTGGCAGGGACCCATAGACAAGTCTGGGAGGAAAAAAGCAAAAGCAAAATCAATACAAACGCTGCCATAGTCACCTCCCCACATCCCTCACCCACATGCTTCAACCAGTGCTGGGCCAAGAAACAAGAGCCGCCTCTTCACACGTCTCTGCCGTGTGCCTCCCTCAGGTCTCCTTCTGGCTCCATCTGCTTCCCTCCTCCCCAGTGTCCTTTCAGATTCTTTTCTTCCTTGCTCAGCTCTACCCTCCTTTGGGTGGGGCAGGGAACCTGGAACCTCCCCTTTTCCTGGTGACCTCCTTGTTACATCATGTACATTTTGGTAGAATTCCAAATTAAAAAAATAATAATAATAAAGGTTGAA
Source organism: Condylura cristata (assembly GCF_000260355.1). Classification (NCBI taxonomy): domain Eukaryota; kingdom Metazoa; phylum Chordata; class Mammalia; order Eulipotyphla; family Talpidae; genus Condylura; species Condylura cristata. The sequence goes on along the minus strand of NW_004567117.1, from coordinate 38,316,732 downwards.
ATGGATTCTATCTAAACATAGGAGGACCCGAAAGGCATCTTCACATCACTATGTAAGTACACAGATGCTATTCAAAAGCTAATAGATCCCTAACCCTCATGTGACGTGTCACTACCTAGATTAATGTTTACCAATGCATACTGCATCAATTATGACACCTTCCCCCCTTCTCTTTCCTAACCTAAATTGCAATCAAAACAATTCTTTTTTTTTTTTAAAGATTTTGTTTATTTATGCATATAAGAGCTAGGGCGCAGGCCAGAGGTATAGGGTTGGGGGGGGTTACTATTTTAAATGTCCAGGTCCTTTGAGGGCTCCATAGTACATAGCTATCTTACCAACAGTAAACTCAGATTCATTTGAGTGCAAAATTTTGAATGCAAAACTTGATTTTGTTATGATTTCAAATTTTGTAAACTCTTGGGATTAAATTTTGGAGGTAAAAGCTGACAAAGTCATAGTAATTCCTGATTCAACACCAACAAATGCACCCGGGGCACTGCGTTCTTGATGATGGGCACTGCGTTCTTGATGATGGCTCCTTCCCAATTTCAGATGCCATAACACAGACAGATCAGGTTGGTGGGGCTCAGTCAGCTTGGGGTTGTTAGTATTCAAGGTTGTACCTTGTTTCAGGAAAAAACTAATTTCTTCAAATCACACCTAGTGAAAACCAGTTACTGGACAACCCATGACACTATCAAAGCACACTCTTCTTCCAAGAAATAGTGTGAAATTTCATGCTAGCCAGGAAAGGCTGATGTGTTAGGGGTCACGAATTCCACCTTGAAGGTAGTAAAAACGCAGGAGAAAAAGTTTCCTGCGTCTAGGCATGGGGTCAACAACGCCAACACTCCCTGTCACGTGGGAAGGGAAGCTGGAGTCCCTTTCCCGCGCTGCAGAAGATAGGCGGAGCCTACGGACCGACGCCTCCCCTAGTCCCCGCCCCCTCGCGCGGGGCCCCGCCCACAGAGGCTCCAGAGACTCCGGCCTCCCGGGTAGCGGAGGCCGGGGGCGGGGCTCAACCTTGCCCCCGGGGTCCCTCGGGCTCCGCCAATCAGCGAGCGCCCTGTTGGCTGTCCGCAGCTCCCGCGCCCCTCCCCCTCCCGCCGGCCTCCGCGTCCCAGAATCCAAGATGGCGGGGTCCAGGCGGTGGGGTCCCTGCACCAGAGCTCGCCCGCTTTTCTGCGCCCTGCTGCTGTCGCTCAGTCGCTTCATCGGGGGCGACGGCACGGGAGGCGACCCCGCGGCCGCCGGCGCCGCCGGCACCCCTCCCGCGGCGCCGCATCGCCGTTTCGAGTATAAATACAGCTTCAAGGGGCCGCACCTGGTGCAGAGCGACGGGAACGTGCCCTTCTGGGCCCACGCCGGGAGTAAGCGGGGCCGAGGGCGGGGGGCCTGGGTCCCTCCCCGCCTCGCGCCTACCCCTGGCCACCCCCTCCCCTCTGTGCACCGCGTGCGCCGTGAGGGGCCTCTTCTCAGCAGCCCTTCTGCAGCCGGCTGGGGACCCAAGATTCCCACCGCATGCCAACAAGTCTGGCCCCCTGTTCTGTCTGTCCGCCCTCGCCTCATGTGCCCCTTTCTTGGATCTCTTTGCTTCTTTCCGTTTGATCTAGAGATGTTTTGTTACTTCCCGCACTTACCTTAAACCCGCTTGTAGGCATCATGTTTCACCCCAACTCCAGGTCTGCTGGGGAAACATCCCGCACCCCCTTCCTTCCCAGCCTGATAACTGCTCTGACAGCCCCTCCAGACTCTTGTCGGCTTTCCTAGGCCCTTCCCGGCTTTCTCTTCTCAGGTACTAACAGTGGTTAATGCTCAGTTTGGTTAATGCCCAGAGATGGCATATGGTGGTTATATACTCATTTAAGTCTTTATGTCAGAGGACATTCTTAACCTAATTCAGTTGCACCTTAGATATGCCTCTCTGGTGACTTGGTGGAGGTCTTTGATCTTTTCTCCTGTGTTAACACATTATGTGATTTATAATCACATTCCCTTTAGTTAGTAGAAGGAAAATAGTTTCTGGTGGTGGTTTCTGAATCTGAGATGAAGAATAGCATAGCTACAGCCTTTATGGGGGGACTCTGAGGGGTTGAAATAACCTGTGCTCTATATTTTTATTCATTCTGAGTGTTTGTCACTGTTAGTTGGTAGTAGAGCCTTGTTAGCCATTTACATATGTGAAACTAGGCACCTACTTTTTAGTGCTGATGTGTCACTGCTGACTAAGGAATCAGCCTTGCACTTGGCTTGCTGTAAGCTCTGTTCAGTGACCATGGGATACACCCTTAGAAACAAGTGTGGAATGCCTTTCTATAGGGTGACATTTTGAACTCCATCTGTATGTGTAATTAAGCAATCATTTATTTAAGATTTGTAGACAAAAGATTCTATGCCTGGAAAGTAATTACTGAATGGGAAGGACCATTTCACTGAAATTAATGTGTAATTAAAAGGTGTACATTTCAATTGGCCTTAATGAACAAGTCATTAAGTATTTGAAGTACAGTGCAATTACTTTGTTACTCAGCAGACATGTATTATGTGCCCTCTGAGAAGGGTATATTACTGGGCTTGTTTTTTTTTTTTTTTTAAATCAAGGTAATGTAGGCAAAGATGATGAAGCTGTACCAGACACAAGTTTGGGGACCTTCACTTTTTCTGTTCGTGGTGATGATAGATTTTAGTGGTGATAATGAATTTTTTTGACTTCTGTATCTCCTTGCCCGCTTGCTCTTCTCTGTCACTTGTATTGTATGAACCAATTAGGAATGTTTATTCAGTTACTCAAACTGGTTACCATAAATTTCTTTACAGAGCTTGTTGCCAGTTAAGCATCTGCTGGGGGGCAAGTCAGATAATGTACCTGGATGAATGAAAGTTGTATGGCTAAACTGGGGTTAAAGTAAAGAAGTGAGTGTTTTAGCTACCTACCGATGGCTCTGGGAATCGCAGCTGTGGCGCGCCTTCCTTTCCTTGTGATTGGGATTTTTACAGTTTTAAACTTCATTCATAGTTTTTTCCTTTTCATTTTGCCCCAAAATCCATTACTTAAAATAAATTTTAGAGTAGGGAGATTTAAAATTACAAATAGTACTTTAGGTTTACCCCAAAATGAAGAAAATACAGTGTTTCTTTTTCTTAACTCTAATGCCCTTTTAGTACTGTCAGTACACATCCTTGGGTCCATAAGGGCAAAAAATGATAACAGCCATGTGTAATCGTTTATAGCCCTCTTTATTGCCTGCCTTCTCTGATTTGAGCCTTGCTAATAAGACAGGCATCACTTGTCTTTGGATGACAATGTTCAGAAAGGCGACATAGTTAGTGTAGGACAGGACTGGAATCCAGGTCTTCTGAGTCTGTATCCTGACTCTTCTGGACGCCTGGCTCCAGCGTTTCGTGTTGAAAGTGATGGTGACAAATAAGGATCTTGCCAAAGTGTCTTTTTGTTCATGTATTTTTCTACCTGGGAAAAGATAGTATAGTCATTTCACAGCATGAATGTCAGAACAGGTTAATACCTGAGAAGGCATGCTAAAGCTGTTCAAATTTAGGCCAGATAAGTGCTTTAATAATTATCTAGTTCAATATTAGGAAGGCTAACATTCAGATATTTATATGCCTTTATGTAAGAACTTAGGAGGTTATCATGAACTTATGAGGTTATCAGAACTGGAGTAACTTGTCTAGGATCAAAGAGCCAGTAAATGGTGTATTTGGGACTTGAACCTATCTTGGAGGAAGAAATACAAACTACCATTTTGGGGGATCATTCTTTTCTGAGAATCTGCTCATACTGAAATTGACCAGAAATTCAGTTGACCTTCTCCTGGGAAGAATATATATACACAAGCTTTTGCGTGTAACTTTTGGCATGTATGGAAGTGATCACAACAAACAATCATTTTACGGGTGAACATATGGTGAACCCCACTAATAGAATTATTTGCACAAAACCACACAACTGAACTGAGACTAGAAATAAATCTCTTGATCCCTTGTGGTATGTTCTTTTGACACTCTGAGCTTTCTTAACACTTGTACACTGAGAAAAAACATTGCATTTTTAAAAAATAACATGCAACAACTTCATGAAAGAGGATATTTTGAGAATCCAATGGTTGGTTTGCTTTTTAATCATAATTTCCTCCTTTCTCCCCTTGAATTTTTAGTGTATGATTGTAGCTTTGTTTATTTCTTTGTTTTATTGCAGGAATGTTTTACTATTCAGAAGATAAGGGAACTTGATCAAAAGCCCTAAAAATTTCAGTGTTGAAACTGTTGCCATAATGTTTTTTCATAACAATTATTCTACGGCTTACAAAGTTAAAATTTTACATCTATAGGTATGTGTAACAGTTTGGCAGTGGTTCATTGAGTTTTACCTAATTATAACTTAAAGCTTTTCTTCCTTGATTTGTGTTATAGATGCTATTCCAAGTTCAGATCAAATACGAATAGCGCCATCTTTAAAAAGCCAAAGAGGATCAGTTTGGACAAAAACAAAAGCAGCCTTCGAGAACTGGGAAATTGAGGTCACTTTTCGAGTGACAGGAAGAGGTCGAATTGGGGCTGATGGCCTGGTATAATCATTTCTTTGACTTAAGAAAACAGCATAAATGCACATACATCTCTGGGCTCTAAATGTTTCCTTTTGTGTATTTACAGGCCGTTTGGTATACAGAAACTCAAGGCTTGGAAGGTCCTGTGTTTGGATCTGCTGATATGTGGAATGGTGTTGGAATATTTTTTGATTCTTTTGACAATGACGGAAAGGTATATTTGTTGTTAGCTGCTTTTGTATATCTGCTAACAAAGTTAATTTGTAAGGAATATAAGTGACTTAACACTTTTGTCAGCTTAATTGTAGAGAACCCATCAGCCTATAGATTCATTTTGTTGGTTGGTCTTTATATTGCTGGGGTTTTTATAGATTTAAAGCATGACTACATGCTTTACATATACTTGAGGTCATAATGAAACCCTAACTCAGAACTTTGCGATGACACCCCTGCCTCACCACCACCTTGTGTAAGCTTAGGAATTCTGACAGATAAACATGATTCTTTTCCATATATAGGCACTGAAACTAATCATATTTTGAAGAGTTTGTTTTCAAGAAAATACCAATGTGCTTTGTTTGCTACTGTTAGCTCACATATTAACATCTTCTCATATGTTAATAATTTGTTTGCTCTGACAATTTCTCTGAGTTAAAAACAAAATACTCGGCCCTCCCTGATGGCGCAGCGGGTTAAAGCACAGCACTAAGAACCTGAAACCACTTCCTCATGAGTTCGATTCCCGCCTGCCCCAGAGGTGACCACATGGCGTGGCAGACCTCTCCTGACCCGCCCGCTGCTCCCCTCAGCAGTGTACTTCATTGATCTGCCTGTTCTGCTCCCCACTCTGTCTCTGGTGAAGTCTTTCGCCACCCCTGAATCTCTGGCCTGTACCCCAGTTCTGTATGCACAAATAAATAAATCTTTAAAAAAAAAAAAATACTCTTTTACTGAGACCATTACCTTCACTTTGGCAGCCAAACAATTAATGATCTTTGTTGGAGCTCACTGTTTCTGAGTTTTCGTAGTTAGCAATTTAAAGGAGAACATGAATGCTCCCTGCATGTTGAGGCCACCTTAGTCCTGTGACTAAGCCACACTTGCACGTCCTCAGTGTGTTCTCAAGTAGATGTTCAGGTTGATGGTTCAGGTATAGATTACATTGGACTTTTCTGAAGTATTAAGTGACTATTTTTGAATGATTGTAATTTACTAAACTTCTTCGAAATAAGTAGACATCTCGTGTTGTTTTAAAATTTTGAGTCCTGGAAATTTAGGTATGTAAGAGACCTCACAGCACTTCCAAAATGAAATTTTTTAATTGAAGGACTTTAAAACAAATACATTTTCTTTATTTTTTAGAAAAATAATCCTGCTATAGTAATTATAGGCAACAATGGACAAATCCATTATGACCACCAAAAGTAAGTGTGTGTTTCTTAAATTATTACTGATTTCAGCTTCTCTTGGGAAACTTTCGAAAACACTTCAAATCTGAATCTGTAATGAAATAAGATTATTCTTTTGTTACTGTGTATTTTGTAGCTGAGTAGAAACGTCTTGTTTTAATTTGGGTCTGTTTGAGTGTTCTTTTTGTGGGCCACCTAAAGTTTCAGACTAAACATGCTATTTAGTCAAAATGACTCAGTTCTTTTAAAGGTTTGTAAAGTGGTCCTGGCTCAGTGATGCCGTTGTGTTTTTTCATCTTGTCAAAAAGAATCTTTGAAAAATAAGTTTTGGAGCCTTCACCAAACTGATAACTAAGCAATTTATGCTACCACATCTTTCTTTCTTTAAAGATTCTCGAAGCCCACAAGTATTTAGTAGCATGTCTGTGAATTAGATGTGTGTATTTTTTAGTTTTACATGTTTGTTATGAAAGGATTTTTAGCACATGAGTAAGCCAAGGAAATTTAAGGTCTGTGCCTCAGTTTACTGCCCCTGCTCACTGTCAGGGGTAGGTCGCCCCCTCCCTGCGGTGCAGCTATTTAAAATGGAGATGTCCTTGACATTTTGCTTCAGTTGATTGAGGGCAGGTCTAGGCATCTACAGGTGTTTAAAGCTCCCTGTTAGCTCTGATTCTGCCCTGAAGCCGAGGCTGCTGCCCTGGTCTCCATGGATAGAACTTTGCTGTTGCCTCCTGCACACCGTGGTGTCAGGGCTCATGTGTCCAGGGTCCTGCCAGGGGCCATAGGGAAAGCCTGTGCATCAGTGGTGTGTCCTCGGAATAAGAACCTTCAACTCTCCCTTCAAACAATAAGTTGATAGTATTTTCATTTTCTTAGATGTTAATCATTTTAAGTAGTGAGGCGCTTAAGTTTCCTGTTTGTTTTTCTTTCCCTTGGGCTGTAGTGATGGTGCTAATCAAGCCTTAGCCAGCTGCCAGAGGGACTTTCGAAATAAACCTTATCCTGTCCGGGCAAAGATTACATACTACCAGAAAACACTGACAGTAAGTAACATATTTTTGAGGCATTAGATGAGCAATAGTCTGTTGTGACTTTTCACTTTGATGAAAATGATATGCATTAAATTTGTACATTCTTCATCATTGTTATTATGAATGAGCAGAATTAGCTTTAGAGCTTAGTGTCAGTGATCTCGTGTTGTAAAACCTTGCCAGTAGGTCATTGAGTCAGTACATGTTTAGGTTCTACGTGATGTAAATATCCAAGTTTTCAAGATTCAGAAATATGAGTAAGACAGGTCCCATTTTCCAGAGATCTTGTAGTCACAACGGAGACACTTATATTGCATAGTCATGCTACATAAATGTCTCAGCACAGACATCGCTAAGGGGTCAGAGGTTAGAATTCTGTGATGCTGGCAGGTGAGCATGGGGAAGTCAGGGAGAGTCGTCGAGCTGCACCTTGAAGGGGAAGGGTTAATTTCCTAGATGAGGGCGCCTGTGCTGAGCAGAGAAAGCAGACATTGGGACACGGGAGAAGTTGAGAAATTGGGGAAAGGCAAGTGGGGTGGGACTGGAGGGTAGAGGAGATCCATGGGAAGCGAGGGTGAAAGTGGTGGTAACATCTTGTAGTTTATCCACTAAGGAACTGTTTAAAGAGTTTCAAGTAGAAAAGTGAAGTGATCAGATTTGCAGTAAGGAAGATGACTTGGGCATCAGGATTCTTACAGTGGTGTTTATGAAAAGAACAAAGGATACAGTGATTCACTCCTGTCTTTATCGGCTCCTACTCAGTACTTTACCTGCAGTTCTGCGTCTGTTCTTCCAACAGCTCTGTAGAGTAGGCGTCTTCGTTCTAGACGTCATGGAGAATTGAATAGCAGATTTTGTAACTTGGGCAGTGTCAGACCCAGTAAGTAAAAGAACTGTGATTGAAGCCCAACACTTAATTTCAAGCCTCTGCATGCAGTCTGAATCAGGTACAGGAAAGAGGTGGAAAGTTGAGGAAGAGATAGAGACTGTAGGATTTAGCACTAGTTTGCTTGGGCCTGGGGGTGAATACAGTTGTGGAGCCGGAGGTCCTGGATTTCTGGACAAGTGTAGCAACTAAGTTGTTCAGCTAATTAGAAAGAAGAGCATATTTGTTGTGTGTGTTTGAGGGAGGGAGGGGAAGACAGAGGGTTTATAATGAGTTTAGCTGTAGACACTTGGAACTTAGGTGGGTATATTCAGCTGGCAGTGACAGTATCCGAGGTCACAGTGCAGTGCTTTGCTTTTTAAAGATTACACAGTACTTGGACTTACACAATACTGAGAAGTGATGAGTAGCTTGTTTGATGGTTACATTTCCCCTAAATTACAAGCTAAGCTCATCCTCCTACACATAAAACTCTGGAAAAGGGAATTCTTTGGAAAACGTTCTGTTAGCTCAGTCTTAAATTCCAAATGTACACGTTTCAAAATAGAGGAGAGTCCAGTGTATTGTGGCTGCCTTGGGTTTGGGGGTCCCTGTGCTTGCTGCACAGCTGTACATGCTCATGGGGGTCTTTGGCCAGTCGCGCTCGCCTTCACCGGGTAGAGCGTAGACACAGGCGCTCCCGAGCACAGGCTGCGGCCCTCTCCCAGTTCCCTGAAACAGTGGTGCGATTGTGCAGACCTGACGCCTGTGTTCCTCATCGTCTCCAGTCCAGTGCCACTGTAGGTACTCAAGAAATGTTTATGAAGATAGTACTTAACATACATGTAGTAATGTAGTCCTTACACCCTTAGCTTGCCCCAGTTGTTTCAACATGGGAAGGATCTTGTTTCAGCCAGTTACTGTGTGAGACCGGAAAGAAATGCTGGCCAAAATGTCAAAACAAGACACTTCAAGTCTTGCAAGCCAGTGCTTAACGAAGTTGAAACTGGATGATGGATAAGAATGTTTCTGATGATCTCAAACAAGTGTTACTGTCTTTCATCAGCCTTGTCCCTATGAAATTGCAGTCCTAATGTTCCTCCACACCTAAAGTGTGATGACTATATTGTGTCCCTTCTTTAATTGTGTTTCCTTCTTAAGGAAAAAACACTGAACAGTTGAAAGTGCTTAATTTTGTAATTCGCATGTGATTAACTTCTCTGTTTTTTAGCTCAGAGACAGATGGTTGATGATTTTGATATGAAAGATTTTAGAGGTGTGCCAATGGTGAATGATAAAACTGAAATAGGAACATCACTGACGAGAAGAAACAGTTGAATGTTTCTTCTCATCAACTGTTGAACGCAGGTGATTTTAGAAAATTCGTAGCAGTTCACATGTTTTCATTATATAGAAATTATTTTTTCAGATTGAAAAGTGTTCATTGTTAAACTGTTACAGTAGGTCATTTTACCTGTGGGAGTTCAGGATCTCTGACAAAACTTTGTGGGAGGTAGTGATAAAAGTGCCCTTCCCTGGTGCAGAGTAGAGACTTAACGCGCGAGCTTTTCACTCTCTGCTTTTTTACCAGTGTGACTTCTCTCTCTTTTGTTATCCATTGACAATCCAGTGACCATACTAGTTAAATGCAGAGAAGCTAACCACTTGTTAAGACACACCATTGTCAGTTTGAAAGAGGTCACTGTTCGTTAAACCAGACAGACAGGAATGATCATGCTAGATATCGTGGTTGATCCTTTTAATAAGGGACTCTAGTTCTCAACTAATGAAAATTATAAATTCAGCCTATTAGTTTTAACTCTCACTGGTCTCAGAAAAAAAGTCTGATTCCTTTTTTGGATGAACCATTAGCAAAGATAATCATGCTTCCCTAATGTGACCCATATTCTGTTTTCAGAGCGATTTTCATGTAACACGATCAGAGCTTTCTCTTTGAGCCTTTGATATGCAGTAGGACAGAGGCCGTCTTAACTGAAGGTTGTTTAATGATACCAAATAAGTGAGGTGATTTATGGAGCAAGGGATTACCTTGATAATACTGAGAGAAAGCTGCTAGCTTTTTGACAGTTCTTGTTATACCAAATATTAAGATTAGATCGTGTTAATCATAAACTGGGTATTTGAAATTCATCTTGCAGTGTCCCTTGTGAGAGCTATAACTACAGTCTGTCTTTCTAGGTCATGATCAACAATGGCTTCACACCAGATAAAAATGATTATGAATTTTGTGCCAGAGTGGAAAATATGGTTGTCCCGGCCCAAGGGCATTTTGGGATATCTGCTGCCACAGGGGGTCTTGCAGGTAAATCTTGATCTCTTTTAACAGTAAAAGTCTGTGAGTTGAGTTTTATTGGGAATATTGTGTTTTGGAGACGTGTAGACTTGTTTACTTGCACCTTTAAATCTAGTTGTAAGCCCCGTATCTGTGGTGCCCGTCTTTTGCTCTTGGACTGCTAATTGTCTCCTCACATTCTGTAGTCCACAGCCCCTGCTGGAGAGGGCACCGTACAGTTATATCAGTTGGAGCTTCGCTGTGGCTGCTCTTCTAGAGTGAAGAAGTCGTATTTAAAGTTGAAGCTATAAATGGTTAATTGCCAAGTGCCGTGTGTGCCTCAGCGTTGTCACATGATATTTAATGAATTTGGTAGCCTGAGAAAATATTACTGGGGACTAACTAACTGTATTTACCGTTTTTTTCCCTGCATGTAGTGATAACTTAGCATTTAATATTCGTACTACCTTGTGCTTGTCTGGTGTAGTCTGTGAAACGAATTACCTTCTATTGTCTGTACATCAACACAGGAAGGGAGAGAGTATAGCTCCTGCTTGCCCTGTGTTTATGAGGTTGCCAAACCTCGGGCTAAAGAATTTTCTAAAGGTCACAGAGCCTGTCGTGGGCAGACCCAGGCCGGGTTTGGTTTGGGTGTGGACTCCCTTGCCCACTGCTTCATTATGCTGCATGGCTTCCTCAGTCACCCGCCTACCCTGCAGATTCCCGTGTTCTCTAACCTGGCTGTACTTGTAGACCTGCAAAATAATGACAGCAAGCATAGAGATTGCCACACGGTTTGAATTAAGTTCTCTGGCTTTGTGGGTGTGACTAGCTAGGGTTGGCGTTTTATTTTATTTTATTTGTTAAAGACTTACTTGTTTACAAGAACTGCGGTAGAGGCCAGAGGTGTGGAGGTGAGAGGATTCACCAGAGACAGTGGGGAGCAGAGCAGGTGCATCTGCTGAGGGGAGCAGCAGGCCAGACAGGAGAGGTCTGTGTGCCTTGTGGGGCAGCTCCCTGGTGGCAGAGGAACTCAGGCTGCGGTGGCCGCAGTAGCTTGACAGTGCTGTGTCTTTTGTCCCTGTGCCACCAGGGAGGCCCCGACTTGGCATTTTAGTTCAGTGTTAAGTAGGTTGCATTACAAGGCCCTGTTTTCACTTTAAACAGTTTGAAATTAATTTGCTTTTTTAATGCTATTTTAGATAAAATGAAACTTAATATGAGGAAATGAAATTGGAATGATGAACAGCTGGAGCAGTCATAATATCTGCATGAGGATGCTTTGAGAATAAAGGGATGGATGCTCTTAGTGTCAGGACAACATGTGTAAGTCAGGACAAGACCGTGTCATCTTTGTAACAAGAGAGGCAGAAAGCAACAGGTGCTGTAAGAACATTTCAGAGACAGACAGGTTCCAGAAATACATGAAGGACAGAATTCCATCTCTTCCAACTGGGACATAGTCCACGAGGGAGACTTGTGGGAAATATGGCCTGATCTTGGTGCCACACCCAGGAGTGCGGGCTTGTTGGACCACTGAGTTACATGTTCACTGCTTTGCCAGACATTATGTAGCACCTGTTATATGTTAAGCCCTGCTAAGTGTTCTAGGTTAGTATTTGAGGAAGTGAAAGCTACTTTTTAATGTAAATCTAAGGATGAATGTCGCCAAGCTCATGAAGCACTTGTCTTCACCAAATTAGAGCTACTTTTTGATATTTTCTTCACTGATTACTATGTGTTTACCTCTAATTTGCAGATGATCATGATGTCCTTTCTTTTCTGACTTTCCAATTGACGGAGCCTGGAAAAGAACCAGTAAGTATATACCATATTTTCCAAAAAAGTTATTTGCAGTTTAGTGGTTTTGCACTGCAGCTGAAATTTTGAGAAGACAGAAGTTCACACCTGTTTCTACAGGTTCCTGTGTGTGGCCCTGTGCAGGCTGCTCCACTGAGGTGCTCGTACAGCGACCCTGGTCCTGCCGGCCCTGGGCATCACACACATTAAATGACAGTGCACTTGTAGCAACAGCAAATGGCACAGCTGTTATTTTGTGGTATTATAATTATTAGTAATAAGACTAAATTTGAGTGAGAAATAACATTTTAAAATCAACTTTTCAAGGCCTCCCTGGTGGCCCAAGGGTTAAGTTTCAGTGCCATAATGACAGTCTGAGTTCCATCCTGGCCAGAGAGCTGACCCACATGGCGCAGCAGACCTCTCCTGTCTCCCCGCAGTTCAGCGGTGTGTTTCAGTCCATCCACCTGCTGCTCCTGCGCTGTCTCTGGTGAATCCTCTCACCCCTCCCACTTTTGGCCTGAGCCCCAGTTCTCATGCATAAATAAATAAAATTAAATCTTTTTTTTTTTTTTTAATTAACTTTCCGGGTTCTCCCTGGTGGCGCAGCAGGTTAAGGCACAGCACTAAGAAGCTAAAGCCACTTCGGCATGAGTTTGGTCCCCAGCCCGGAGGTGACCCACATGGCACAGGAGACCACTCCTGACCCGCCCTCTACTCCCCTCAGCAGTGTACTTCGTCAGTTGGCCTGTTTTGCTCCCCGCTCTGTCTCTGATGAATCCTCTCACTGCCCCTGCACCTCTGGTCTGTGCCCCAGTTTGTATGCATAAATAAATAATTTTTTTTTAGCTAGCTTTCCAACTAGTGGTGATGTTATTAAGAAAAAAAAAATATATATTAAGGATTTTCTTTTTCTTTAAGCCTACAGCGGACAAAGAAATTTCAGAAAAAGAAAAAGAAAAGTATCAGGAAGAATTTGAGCACTTTCAACAAGAACTGGATAAAAAAAAAGAGGAATTCCAGAAGGACCACCCTGACCTGCAGGGACACCCAGGTGTGTCTGTGAGGCTGTCTCAGGTGCAGTGGGGGCCACAGCACCCGCATCCCGCTGCCACCCCCACTCTCCCCTCATACTCGGTGTCATTGCTGGGAACAGCCTATGAGCGAAGCTTCAGTCTTTAAAGGACCTGGAGGTTGACGTTTTTTACCAGCAAGCATGTGGCTTAGTGGGGGTGCGGGGCACCTGGCCCGGCAGGGCGGCCGAGAACTGCTGGGGTGAGCTCGAGGACAGGGGCTTTGTTTACGGCCAGACGCCTAGCCCCGACGCCGGCAGTGCTGACTGGGGGTTGAGGCTTAGTGGACTCATCCAAGGTTTATTTCTGCCTTTCTGGTCGCACACAGTTACCTTATTAATCACACTTGAAACTACCAAAACTATTACGAGAGTAACGTTTGTAATTATCTGACTCTCCTCCCCTCACCATTCAGCAGAATTCTGAACTTTCAATATCTTAAAATATTAGTTTAAGCTAATGTAATTAAGAACTGAAATGTACTTAAGTAGCACATGTCAAAAATAAAATATGTTAAGACCAAATAGAGCAACTTCATATTATTTGCTAGCTTTTCTTATTGGGTTATTCTCCAGCAGTTCAGATGATCAAGGCTTGATTTAATAAAGTGTCAGGCTAACTTTTGAACTCTCTGTAGTATATAATTATTTTCATGCTCAGCAAGTATGATTCAGACTTAAGATAAAAGTGAAAAATAAATTTCTTTCTGTCTTTGAATTTGTTGAAGCATTACATATGGGTATACCCTGAAGGATTGTAATGAGCAAATGAAATGGTCTGTTTTCAGTGTGTTCAGGTATAAAAGGAAAATCAGCTGTTCTTGATTCCTTTATTCTTGATTCCTTTATTCTTTACATGAGTAAAATGTACACATTTTAAGTGCATACTTTGAAGAATTTTGACAAATGTGTCTATTAGCATATATGTGTTCTATTAGCATATATTATTAGTTCTGCCTGTTCACATAAATAGAGTTACAGTGTATTTGGAAGAATGAATGACTTGATTTTTAAAATCTCAGACTTCCTATAATAAATGTTTGGCCCCCAGAGTGACATCAGGAGGAGGGGAGGAGATCCAGTCATGTGATCATGGCTGAGTACATTGTCGCATGCTTATTACTCTTGGGAGAGCGCACCACTGTCTAGGTGATGTTCTCATTTTCATATGTGTTGACACTGTGGTCCCTTAATGCATTTTGAAGACTCCCTGTGTGCAGGTGGTTCTAGTAGTTTTAATTTGCAATTTCCATTTAGCGGATGAAATATTTGAGAGTGTGGGAGATCGTGAGCTGAGACAAATCTTTGAAGGACAGAATCGTATTCATCTTGAAATCAAGCAGTTGAACCGACAGTTAGACATGATTCTTGATGAACAGAGAAAATATGTCACGTCTTTGTCGGAGGAGATCTCTCGGCGAGGCATGGGAGTCCCAGGGCAGCAGGGGCAGGTGAGTGAATAGGCGTGGTCAGCCTGGTGTAGAGGAGGAGGACAGACGCCTGTGTCCCTGTGGGCTGACTTTTTTTTCCCCCTCCCCGGCAGATCTCACAGCAAGAACTGAATACAGTTGTGAATACTCAGCATGAAATTCTGAGACAAGTAAATGAAATGAAGTAAGTCTATAAAAGTGATATGTGAGTGACATGATGTCGTTATCCTAACGTCACCGCTTCTCTAGGGATGCAAGGGTCCTCCATGAGGATAGGAAACAGTCCAGGCTCATTTTATAAGTAGGGTAATGTAAAGTATAGGGACTTTTGCTATTTAGAAACTACTAACATTAAATTTTAAAATTGAAGGTAGCTAGAAAAAGAGTCCTTCGGCATCTTTTAAAAATAAGAGATTTGGGGCCCTGCCTGGTGGCTCAGTGGGTTGGAGCGCAGCGCTCTGAAGCTGGCCACAGCAGTTTTGGTGCGAGTTAGATTCCCTGTTCTGGAGGTGATCCACAGCGGCAGACCTCTCCTGACCCGCCTCTTGCTCCCCTCAGCAGTGTAGTTCATTGATCTGCCTGTTCTGCTCTGCTCCCCATTCTGTCTCTGGTGAATTCTCTCACCACGCCCTGTATCCCAGTTCTGCGTGCAAAAATAAATTTAAAATCTTTTAAAAAAATAAATAAGATTTGTAGCAGCCAGGTGTGTTCATATAGTTCTAGAATATAAAAAGAATACGGAGTAATATGTAATAATTCTGTGTAAAATAGTTGGGGAATAAACTATCATAAGTTACTTGATGTGGCCCAAGACATCTCCAGGTACACAACAACCCAGCGAGTCCCTCTCATCGACAGGCGGGTATTCCAGCCGCTGCTCAGGCGGGTCCTGAAGACTTGCAGGGTTCGGGGTGCATTCATGCTTTATCACACGCCTGAGATCCACCACTTAGAAAGACTTAAGGTCATTAAGAGTATCATCCGTTATGTTATTCAGTATCCACTTGTAATACTGGTTTTAACACATTTTTAGTGTTAACTCTTGATGGTTCTTTTTAGATGACTTTTAATAGAAGATAAAGCTTAATATTAAGTTGTAGTTTGATACATTACTTTTCAATCTTGAAAACAATTCAGTTTTTGAAATTCAGAATTCCATTACTTTTTTCTGATCTGATATATTAGGCTTAGAAATGTATCTCAGCCATCTGAAACATTGGCAATTCCATCGTCTAAAGAGATTGTTCTTTCAGGAACTCCATGAGTGAAACTGTCCGGCTGGTCAGCGGTATCCAGCCCCCGGGCCCAGCGGGGGGCATCTATGAGACCACGCAGCACTTCAATGACATCAAGGAGCACCTGCACGTGGTGAAGCGGGACATAGACCACTTGGTGCAGCGCGGCGCGGTGAGCCTCGGCCTCCTGAGGCCTCTCCAGGGAGGGCGCGGTCCCGCAGAGAATGCCTCCCTTTTACTGCCCTACCCTGCAGTTAGTGCCGATTCTCATCGCTAACTTCACGGTAGGCTTCGTTCCGTAGGATCGGGGTGTCCGACGTGCTACCACAGCGCCCCCGTAGCCTGTTAAGAGAACGGAGGCAGTAGATGCCCTTCCGGTTAGGGGAGCTGTCACCACCTCAGACTCTTGTTCCTAGATTCCTTCCTGTATTTTTTCTTTAAAACACATAACTCTTGTCATTGATGGTGATATTTAAAACAACTTCGAAAGAGTGTCTCTTGACAAACTGGTTTTTAGAGAAACAGGTACTGAGTACTTCTGTTTTTCGCTGGACTACTGATGAAATGTAGAATTTTAGGGACTTTGTCTTTTGTTTTTACCTTTATTAAGGATTTTTTAGTGTAATCCCTCGTTTACATTTTTGGAGATGACTGAGAAGTATTAAAAAGAGGTAATACATTTCCAAAGCTGAACATGTAGAAGAGATAATGCTAGAAGACAGGCCTCTGATACTTTGAAGTTTTTCAAGTTTTAAGTTTTTCATTATTCATTGGCTTTAAAGGTCCTTATAAAGTTCACAAATGCTGGTGGTATTTACTTCTGCCCTTGGCAGTCTAATCTGGAAGTTAGTTGGATACGGAATGACCTTTTAAAAAATGTATGGAGAAAGAATAGAATGTACACGGGGAAAGTTCTTACTGTATGCCACTTGCCATATATGAAAAGGTGCCCAGGTTACCTGCAGAAGGGAACTGTAACATGAAACTAGTGTGACACCATTTTTTACCTGTCTAGCAAAAGGCCGAGGTCTAACGATGCACTCTGGCCAGGAGCAGAGGAAATCAGAAACCTGTTATGTGTCTATAGAGCGTGCACGATGGAATAACTGTGGGGAAGGAGAAGTTAGCAGCAGCTGGTAAAAGTAGGCATTCGTCTGCTCCTTCGCCAGCTTTGCCACTGGTAAGCCAGAGATCCTGAGAGAGCCAGGTCCGGCCTTCCTGTCCTGTCCTCTCCCCACCGGATCCTGCATTCCGTGAGGCTGTCCCGTGCGTGCTGTCTAGGTGCAGCCGCCCTTCCCAGTCAGAAGTGCCTTCAGACATGGCTGAACGTCCATGGCAAGCTAAATCGCCCTGGTTGAGAGCCACGAGCCCAGCGTTCGAGCGTCGGTCGCCACTGCTGTTGCGCCGCCCTGCTGCCGCCGCTGTGTCCGGTCCGGCCGGCGGAAGCAGGCTGCTCCCGGCGTTTTGTGGGAGCCCTGAGAGTCGGGTGGCTGTTGCCTTCGGGTGGTTTATTGTGCGCCTTGTGGGGGGCCAGCCCTGTAATTGCAGGTCGGGTTCAGCCAAAAATTTAACACACTTTCAGCTCCAGAGCTCTCTGCTCAGCCGCCCGTTCTGGAGTTCCTCACCCCGGTGCTAGCCACGTTGTTTCCCGAGCTTGAACCCCTCGTCTCCACCGAGCAAGACTCGCTTCCCGCTGGGTCCCCTCACAGTAACGCAGCCCAGGCGGGCGGCAGGAGCTGTCACTGGGCCGGGCTCCCCGGGCCTGACTCCTCGCTGCAGCGGCCCTTACTACAGAAAATGGTTTCGCAGACTTTTTTCTTGCTTCCCGGTGGCCTGGAGTGGGAGGGCCTTTCCCACAGCGCTGAGCCCCCAGTCGGTGGAAGCAGAGGTTGTGCCTCTTTTCCTGTGGAGTATTTGTATTGTCATTCAGTGAGCTTTTTCTCATTTTAATTTCTTCTCTGATTCAAAGTTGGTTTACAGTTTTGTTTCTTTGGCCTGTTTTTTTTTTTTTTTTCCAAATCTGTGGCCTAATAATTTCTTGCTATCTTGTTAGCTGACTGTGCCTTCCTCCACTTGTCAAGTTGGGGTGAGTTTGTCTTCAGCTCTGCTAGGCCCTCGCTCCACACCACCCAGTCCGCCTCACAGAGCAGAAGTCCCCATCCCTTGGGTTTTCTATGGAGTGTGTCTCTTTCAAAACCATTTTTAAAATTGTCCTTTAGGGGAAAATGTTACTAAGTCACTTTCCCAAGCTTCTGTGGCGGAGGGGAAGCGTGAGGTCTTCACTGGCTGGTCTTGTCCCCTTGTGTTTGGCTGTTGTCCTTCTTAGTTAACTCTTACCTCCAGGTGTGTGTCTTGAGCGCATAGCTTTTTCAAGTGTGGCTTAATAGTTTCTTTACTGATCATTAGTTCTTACTCAAAGCACATTATCTATTCCCTTAGTTCTGCTTCCTCCACCTTAAGCTTCTCTCATAATGGCCGGGCTGATGCCTTGGGGTGTGTGTGTACTGAAGAACTTCACCCCGGGGACAGAGGTGTATTGAGAATGACTCATCTTCTAGCCATTCTGCCTCAATACCTTGATGACATCTTTATCCCTGGTATTAAATTACCTCCTTAAATTAGGAGAAATACATAAGGAACTGGGAAGAAAAACATTTTTAAATTCTAACTAGTGATCTTGAAAACTAGGAGGATGAGGGTGAGAGCAGCCTTAGTGTTCGCCAGGCTGTTCGTTGGGCAGCCGCATCACTGTCTGGACAGGAGCAGAGGGCGCGAGTAATCATTCCAGTGAAGCAAGTGTAACTGGGAGCAGCTGGAGAATTCTGTGATCCAATCTCCATGACCTTCAAGGATATTAAAATCATCACTGATGAGGATGAGATGGTGATAATGAGTTAGTGACTGGACAGCAGCGAAGGGGAAGTCTTTGGTGTCAGCAGCGTGGTGATCAGAATTAAGCATGAGTTGAATTTATGAGAAGAATCACCTATGTAGTGAGCCATGGATTTTATAAAGAATTCACATTTCCGTCTTTTGTGTCGTCATGATGTGACTAAGTGTAAGTTCTTTGTGTTATAGCCGTCGAATGAAAAGCCGAAATGCCCAGAACTTCCACCATTTCCATCTTGTTTATCTACGATGCACTTCCTGATATTTGTCGTGGTGCAAACGCTGTTGTTCATTGGCTATCTTATGTACAGGTAAGTCTCTCAACAAAATTTAGCCCACGTCTATCTTGTTTAAAGGAAGTGCTGTCGTCTGTGTCTGCAGCAGAACTTAAGTCGGGTTCACAGTGAGCAAATGTTCCATAGTGCTTACACAGCCGCAGATGTGGGGGAGTCTGTCTTGTCTGAATGTATTTTGTACTATAGGTGACATTGGATTTTTTAATCTAAAACAAATCTGTTTTTGCCAAAATACATAAAACCTCCGTTTTTTTCTTTCTCTTTTCCTAAGGACCCAGCAAGAAGCAGCTGCCAAAAAGTTCTTTTGACCTCTGTTTACATGTGTGCATCATGTATGTATATATAAAATGTCTTTTTTTGAGGGAATTTAAGTATTTAAATTACTTCATAGTCTAAATTATTAAATTTTGTATAAAATTACTGTTTAAATACTGATTTACAGTCAGAATAAACCTTAAAACAAAGACAACCACATGTAAATTTGTGCATAGTACGTGAATCTATTTAAATTACAGTGAATTTCTGGCCAGTAGAATACAGTCACTGAGCAGAAAATTGATAGACAAGAGCTTAAATAATTCAAAGTGGGGCTTGCCTTTCAGATAGAGAAGTCACCCCTAAATCTCAAATGTTGGTCTTTTTTTAATATAAACATACCCGGCCTCCTCCCCAAAAATTAGGTCTAGCTACAGGCTCCCCATCATGTTTATGTTGTAGCCGACGGTAATTTAGAGGTCAGAATTTCCCATGAACACCATTCCTGCAATTGTTTAGTGCAATTCCCTTTTGAAATCAAAGAAAATTTTGTCCGAGAGCTTTAGGAGCTGGATAAAAGGCTTCAGAAAGTTTATTAAAGTATTTTTTCCTTCTGGTTATCAATGATATGATTCACTTTTAAAGGAAATTTTGGGAGGAAAGCTGCTCTTCAAAAAACAATTTAGGTGAAAACATTCCTCTGATAATGGTTTTCATGAGTATTTGCTTGTTAATCTATTCATTTG
The DNA here is from genome assembly GCF_000260355.1 of Condylura cristata. Taxonomy (NCBI): domain Eukaryota; kingdom Metazoa; phylum Chordata; class Mammalia; order Eulipotyphla; family Talpidae; genus Condylura; species Condylura cristata. The sequence goes on along the minus strand of NW_004567117.1, from coordinate 38,296,843 downwards.
TACAGCTGCTCATATTCTCGAATGTTTTCATTCCAATGGCATCAGTTCAACATTATGGAAATAATTTTTACATTTGCATTCATAACTGAAGGAATTCATTTCTCCTGTTTGGGACAGCATGTCAGCTCAGCCCAGACGCACGCTCTGACCATATCTTAAGTTCACCAGCCTGGCTGCAGGCCTCCATCCTCCCTGGCTCTGTGCTTCTGCATACTCTTGCAACAAATCAAAGAAACTGGTAGAAGCAGTGTTAGGGTTCTTTAAGACAAAAATCGATAAATGGAATGAGTATTTCTGATTTCCTTCTTGTAATTCTTTTAAAGATTTTGTGAAGCGCTTCTTTGTAAGCCTAACTCGAAATGTCAGGCTGGATGGGGTCTTTGTAGTTCCAGGCGTTATAGCGACAGTCTGCAAATGACAGTTTGAAGTGCCATTTTTTTTGTTTTGTTTTGTTTTCGAAGCTGATGTTGAATTATTTTTGCTGGCTTCAAGATACTTTCACCTAAAGTGCTTATTTTTCATTTGTCATGGAATCCAAAAGAATCATATTTATAAAATAGTTCTATTTCTTTCTTTCACGCCTTCATAAAATTCTCTCAAATGTCATTCACAGGCTGGGTTTCCCGCCTAGAAACTGTGCCGAGACTGAAGAGCTGTGCTCTCAGAGCCCGGCTAGCGTGTGTGAAGAGCGTAGCGCCGCTGTGCTGGCGCACCAGAGCGCTGAGGGGGACGGTCCCAAGGACCCTCGCTCTGCTCCAGTCATGTCAGCATAGCAAATGCTTCTCCAGTACTTTGTACCTTTATAGTATTAACATTTTAAAATTCATATTTCAGAGACACCATCATCAGAATTTTCTCTTATCCATGAAAAAAATAATAATAGCTCCAGAAGAATAGTTAAGTCGTAGACTATGAAACTTGAGAAATCCTCTGGAGATAAAAGACTGCAACATATCCAGCGTCGCAGAAACCCCTGGTGACATGTGCCCAGACCGGCCGGAGCAATGCCCGGCCTGGGCGGTGTCTTTCCAGGTTGGCCTCGAGTGGAGCCATGGTCATGCCGCCACTCGGGGCCACCACTGTTAGGGAAGAGCATGAGCAGGATTTTTTTTCTTTTTTTTTTTGATTTTTTACTTAGTAACTTAATTTGCTTGAAGATCACTCAGTAAAGCAGTTCACACAGGGTGTTTATCATATTCTTTGAAATTTTGTTCATTTTCCTCAATCATTGACTTAGGTAGTTCATTTCTGAAGGTAAATGTTTCTGTGGAAAACCAGTCACTGCCAGGATTCTTTCATTTCTGTACTATTTTGTATAATTGGATTTGTTAACTTCTCACACCAGCAAGTATTTTACAGGTGCCTTGGATTAAAACAAAATTGATTTTAAAATTTTAGTGTATGTCATTGTGCTTAAGATACCACTTTTAAAATGCAATTACATCATGGATAGTGCCCATAGTTAATGTACCAATTTGTCTCTAATTGTTTGAATGTTTTATTCACCTTAAAACTTTAGGACGCCACGAACAGTAAATACTGTGTTGTTCTGTGTTAAGGGGATGTCGGTGGCCTGTCTGGGTCTGGAGGTGCTGGTTGGGAGAGCAGATTCCGGGGCTCCAGTTCAAACCACTTCAAAAGAAAGTCAGGGGGTGCGGGGCTTCAGAATATGCCCCTTCAGCAGGCCCCTCAGATGGTGCTGAGCCCACCACAGTTTGTGAACCACTAAGATGAGAAGTGAAAAAAATAAAGTGTTTTGCTGGTTCAAAGCTGAGCTGAACACATAATAGAGCATTTTCCTTGTGAATGATGTCAGCAAACGTGCACTGATTCTTTTATATTACACTTTACTAAATGTTCTTTTTACTAAAACACCTGGTTTATTAGCGATGACAAACTAAATCCAGATTGTTGCCGTACTTCTTGGTACTTTGATAGATGGTTTTTAAGCCACGAAATCATCTCCAGATCATGATCAAGACATGGAACTCCTACCTTCAAGTCAGCCCACTGAAGCATTTTTGCTTTCCTGATTGTGACATTTTTATCTCGACACTTGTACTTTTGATAACTTGGGAAAATAGAAATTACTTGAAAAAAGAATTGCCTGGCCCGCTGCATTGCTGAGGTACAGTCTTTGTAAAGGACCGCAGAGCAGTGGACCATAGTGAGATGTGATTATCGTTTCTGTCCACCTGCTTATCACAAAGAGACGTGAACAAATGATTATATTGGGGTTTTTTTATTTATAAGATCTAACAAAATCACCATTCGCAACTTTTTAGATCTGTTTGTTGCCTGTTTAATATATTTCTTTTAAAGTCTAAATGGTTTTCTATCTACTGTTAATTTTAATTAGGTAACATTTTGTCAAGTATTTTTTCTGATTGTTATTTGATGCTAGCTGTAATTAATTGACGTTGACCTTCAAATAAAGAAATATTTTAGTAAATCTACTTTTTTCTTCATTGATCTTGGGAATAAGTAGCTATAGTTTTCCAGGTAGGCCCTGATCTGTGACAGCATCTGTGTGTGCCCCGCGCTGAGCTCTGCCCCGCGCTGAGCCCTGCCCTCTGGCACCCGGCAGAGCCACCATCCGCTCAGGAAGAGAAGTTGGGCTGGAGATGGCGGGGAACCGTGCGGACGGGTTAGCACAGTGGAGTCGACGTCTTATTAGTCATTTGATGGCAGTTTGAAAATCTAACCTCTGCAAACCCATTCCAATTCACAGAGCCCATGTGGCATGACAGGGAAAGGCAGGGCTTTGTGGTCAGACAAATCTGGGGGCGAGCGTGACCCTGCTCACTTTCCCAGTATTGCTCCGCTCACGGCTGAGCAACCTTAAGAAGGACTCGGCAGTTTTTACAAAGTGGTTTCAGGATTTCAGGACAAGGCAGTCTAAGGACGTGGACCGCACATCTTTAAACGAACTGCATAGGTCTGACGGCAGTAGGAAGAGACGTGAGGCCCAGTCAGTGAGCCTGCGGGTGGGGGTGAGACTGCACTGGAGAGGCCGGACGCCAGCTGGCCAGCTGCAGGCCATGCTGTCCTCTTGGGGCCCAGGGACGCGGCCTTACGGGCGTGGTAGTGATGGGGGTTACTCACATGAGATGAGATGGAGAAGAAGGGACGTGCCTGGTGATCAAGTTTCATGAACCCTGGCGTACTTAGTTCTCTTTCTAGAAGAATGAAGGATTCTGTGCGGCAGCCTAGAGATACCACCGGGTGTTGGAGTCAAAAGGACTTGGTAATCAAGAGTCTTAAACATGACTCCATAGTTATCTGTTTTGGGGGGGGACAGTGAGAGGTTTGCTCTCATACAGCAATACCCAGGGGTCTTCAATTGCCACATTGCGGCCACCACAGACCACAGAAGGGGCTCTAATGCTTTACACCACTAGCCCTGACATACAGACGATTGGGCAGCTTCGCAAACTGTCTTTGCAGCTTAGAATCAGTCTCCGTTAATGACATCTAATTCTTAAGTGGAGTTCCAATTACAGATTTTATGATAAATGTAAGCAACCTAGGAACTTAAAGTGAATATTTTATTACTTTGAGATTTTGTTCTTTATGGGATAATATTAATCCTTTGATTCAGACTTGTCCAGTCTAAGTTGACTACAAGTATAATTGGGGATTTCACTTTTGGGCCAGAATTAACTACATCTTCAGCAAAAGATCCTTTTCTTTGGGAATAAAAGTACCTTTTTAATAGCTTGAAATGCAGGTTTTTTTCTAAAGGAGTTTGTGCTGATCTGGGACAGCAAACCAACAACAGTGACCTGGCCTATAGCTTTCATTATCTGGAACATTCTGTGCTATGATGACACATCTCAATGGAGATGAATGGGTGCTTATTACAAATGGTACTAGAGAGAGGGCTCGAGTGTATTAAATTCAAGCAATGCATCTAAAAGTGGTGCTAAATTTTAACCTATGTTCTCAGAGGTCACAAAGTTTCCATTTCACCTAGATCTGTTAGTAAAAGAGAAAGCAGATATTAAAATATCTAAAACAGGTCTTTGGGCAAAAATCCAGATCTGTTTAGTCTAAAAGGTTGTCACCTGTCTCCCGAGAGGGCTCAGGCTGACAGATAAAATAATAAGCTTAGGTTTCAAATAGCCTCCATCTCCTCCCGCCACCCTTCGTCCTCTCGGAGAGCTTAAATTAGAAAGTTACTAACATGGATTCATGGGTTAGCCATTCTCAATTCCTCTTGACGTGAGGAAAATCACAACCAATAAGAATCTTCTGCATTACGTGTCAAATCATTCCCAAGTACACCAGTGAGCACCCAGGAGTGGTGTGCAGATAAGAGGTAAAGGGACCCACCACGTGTGGAGACAGCACCTGGCATCCCAGAGCACTGGAAACCTCGTGTCGTTTCCACGCAGAAGTGTAGCATGTCTGCGGAGGTGGCTGAAGGAATCTTCCAGATGTCAGCGGCACTTGCTTGCCCTTTAGATTTGTCTCAGTTGGGTATTTATGTCTGGGACACAGTAACTACTGAAGCAGGACCAAGACAACCCACCAAAAGGCAGGCCCTGGCCTGGGACTGAGAGTCCAGTGAGATAAAATGATGGCTCAGAGGATTATTTTTGCTTAATGAAGCATTTTGGATTTGAAATCTCACCGGACCCTGTGTCCAACAGGATGTTTTGCTCAAGGCCTGGGATCTAGAAATTCCATTACAGGCCTATAATCCGTCACTGGTTAATTGAAACAGAACTCTTGATGAAGTCTTGCTGTGCTTACAATTTAAAATTTAGAAGTGGGTAGGGAGGGGTTTGATAATGGGAGGGATTTTTTTTTCCCCTCTGAAATGAGCTTAGTGTATTAATATAGAAGGAGCCGAGCTGCATCTGCCGGGTGCCTTAGTAATCTGAACCATCTGCCTCCATGCTCAGGAGTTCCCCTATAATCCAGCACTGGCCCCAAACCACTTTTCTCTGTCATCACACCCTTGAGTGGACGAAGCTTCAAGGGGGCCCTTAGAGATGTGTGACTATCGCTGAGGGCATTTGTAGACTTTATATTTGTTTTTCTTTAGGTTTCGTCTGAGTTTAGGCTTTATTTTTCTGGAGTAGAAGTCATGGCTTACTTTATGAAAAGTATGATAAGTAACCAGGTAAAGAATTTAGGATTTGGTGGCGGGGCTGAAGAAAAAAAAGAAGGAGGTGCTTCTGATCCTGCAGCGGCTCAAGGAATGAATAGAGAGGAATATGAGGAGTATCAGAAGCAAATGATTGAGGAGAAGTGAGTACATCGACTTCATTTTCCTTTCAAAGCAGCAGACTGATCCCTGCCTTACCCTCTTGCATCTCAGTTTATTCCTCTTCCTGCTCGGCTTTCCTTTTTCTGTTTACATCTATCCTTAGAAGAGCATGCTGTATTAATGTGAACGATTTCTGAGCATCAACAGTTACTACGTCTTACTGACATGAATAGTAATGAAAAGTCACAATGAACCCAGATGATGTTCCTCAAGAGCTTAATACTATGGTCAACATATTTTTTAACTGCTCTCAATTTCATTGTTCAGAAAAGTTTTCAGTCTGACTATAATCTTCCTGAAATTCACCTCCCTGGCAAGCAGAACGCTTTCAGATGGTGAGAATTCAGACTTAGCACCTGAAAGAGGGCTTCAAAGAACATTTGGGGCCATCTTGATTGTACACATGCAGAATGAGCCTAAAAAATGAAACATGATGATTATGTCATAAGTCTTCACTTCTCAAAGACTGTGAGTAAATTTGTGGACTGTTTTCCATGAACATTTTAAAGATAAAAGTAGAACAACATAATGAATATTATGTTATATAAACGTGTTATATAAACGTATTTATGTTATTATATTACATAAAGTCAACACGATTGCTTTTTAAGTAGATAGGTGATAGGTAGGCAGGCCGATAGACAATAGAGAGAATGATCCATCGATTTTTAAAGTAAATTATAGGCATGGTATTATTTCACCCCTAAATACTTAAGCATGTGACTCCAAAAGCTGAAGACATTCCCCTGGCTGTATAAAATACTATTAATTGTCAACTACAGATGAAATATTAATAACATTTTAGTTGGGTATAATGGAATGTAAGTATCATCAACAATGTGTCCCCACTGAAGACTGATTCATAAATAAATGTAAACTATGTAAATTTTTAAGGTAGAGTTAATTTAAGAGCTTTTTAATGGTGAACTAAGAAGTGAAGCATCAAGCTTGAGATTAAATGTTCATCATATGTTACAAAAAGAAAAGTATTTCTTTTTTGTCATGATGGCTACTTTGCTAACGATCAATTAAGTAATTGTTGCTTAAGTCCCATTGCTAAGATGATTATAGGTGAAAAGGTTAATGACTGAGGGGAAACTAAGAAAGTTCAAAAGCTTACATTTAATGGAGACCTTGTCTATTGTATTTTTTCTGAAAGAAATCATGGCTTATAAACAACCTAGAATGTATTATGCTTCCCTCAGCACTAAGTTAAAGTCAGTTTAAAAAAAAACGCAGTTGAAAAATGATGTGGGGTTAAGATAACACTGAGCAAAAGAAGCCACACTTCTTGGTTATTACTTAGTTTATTGCTGATGGTGTGGCAAAGGGAAACAAGCATAATAAGGAAACAGTAGAGACAGAACCAAATGCTTGACCTCAAGAAGGCAATGTGAACAAAATGGTCAGAATTTAGACTAATCATCTCCAATATTGCATTTAATATGTCCAATCCTCTCACAGATATCGCAGCTGTTGAATTTGCTTAGCTGTGATTAATGACAAAATTTTCCTTAATTTTGTATCTAGACCCCTTAGTGGATTGGGTAATTTCCCAACTATTGGGGTGTTTGTTTGTGTATGTGCATGTAAATATAAATTTACATTGTCTAGTAGGACAATGTGTATGTAGCAGCAAGACAATGGGATCAGCCTGCTTCCCCACACAAGGAGATGTGACTTGTGGTCTTGCTTGAGTTTTTAAGAGCTTCATCAACTACAATGTCACATAAAGTCATCAAAAATGGCTCACCCCAAGTTACAGTTATAGATATTCTAATATGTATAGCAATTTAAGTGAGTATGAGTGAATAAAAGCCTCCTAAATCTGTCCTCCCATTTTGGAAAAGTGTGTGACACTGGTGATTGTCAACTAAAAGCTCCTTAACAGTGTTCCTTACAACACTTTAATTTTTGTTTTACTTGTTGTTTCTCCCCAGTGACAGTAATAGTACTGAGAGTGGTGTGTGCTAAATAAGACACTTGGAAATGTCTCTGTAAAGCAATAGTCTGTTTATCCCTCCATTTCTCTCCATGTTATTAAAACTCCCCTTTCCTTTACCCAAGATACTCCATATACTATCTAATACTAGTATGAGGTACTACATTTGCTGTGGTGTCGTTTGTAACTTGAGCTTTGTTTGACTTGGTCACTTTTTGGAGCTGGCTGTAGGCTGGCACTGTGAGGGCTACGCTGAAGGAGAGCACTTGGCTTTCTTTCTGCAGGAATTTATGCTCAAGTCAGGATCCTAGTTACTGTGACAGTGAAGAGAGCAAACTGGTTTTATGAGTGATTAGTAAAACTGACCCTGGAGGACTGGATCTGGGTCTGTATGGGCTAAGAGTGGGGAAAATAGAACTGGACAAGCATTAAATCTTCACCAAATAATCAAAGAAAAGAAGTTCTTTTCAATAAGTTGTGCTGAAACAAATGGGAAACACTGAACTTGAATCCCTACCTCACACTGCACACACAAAGCGAATTTGACAGCCATTGCAGACCTAAAGGTAAATGCTAAAATTATAAAGCATGTGGACAAAGAATATCTTTGCAACTTTTCTAAGTCACAAATGTCATCTTAAATATAACCTGAGAGAAATGCCAATTTTTTAAATGATCAAAAGTTTTATTAAAATTAAAACCTTTTTCTATATGTTATAGTTTATTTTTACATCATTTTGTGTGTTTTCCCATCTCAGTTGTAACCCCCGTGGGTATCTTATCACCCAGTCACCCGTGTGCCATCACCATAGTCCAGTGCACCCCCACCACCAATTTTTGATCCCATTCCCCACTCTACCCCCATAAAATGTCTCTGGTATATAGTTGTTCGTGATGATTATTATAAAATTTAAAACTTTTATTTATTTATTTATTACAAAGTTTATTTTTACATCATTTTGCACATTTTTTTTCCATCTCGATTGTAATCCCCGCGGGTTTCCCATCACCAAATCACCCCTGTGCCACCACCATAGTCCCGTGCATTTCCCTCAAAATTTAAAACTTTTATGCATCAAAGACACAAGTCACAGATGGAAAGAATTTGTAAAAAGGATACATCTAAGCTATATGAGGAATTTCAGTAAAAAAGCAAGAAAAATGGGTCAAGGGGATTATATAAATGCTCAATTTGAAATATGAAAATCACAAAAAAAGTACACCAAAATGTCTAAAATTAATACCATAAGATACTATAGCACACAGATACACACACACCCCAGAATGGTTCAAGGTTAAAAAAAAAATAGTACCAGATTTTACCCAGAATGTGGACCAGGCAGAGCAGTTACTCCAGAGGTGGTTACTCTGCCTTCTGGGTCTGCTCTGTTCTCAGCAGTCTGCTCTCTTCCCTCCGTTACCCAGACCATGTGGCTGGCAGAAAAGGCAGCCACAGCCTCAAGTTCACCTGGTTCTTCCAGCCACACAGGATCTCTGTTCCTCTCAGTCCCAACCCCAAGCTCCCAGGGGAGAGATTGCATGAAGTCAGCGCCGTTCTGTCCAGCCCAGGGCAGCTGGAGGCAAGGTCAAGCGTATAAGTGGAGCCTCCAGGAAGGCGGGCAGCTGGACTTTGCAGGTGTCCCCAAAGGATCTGCTTTTGTCCGTTTGGTCATCCCAGGGCTCTGAAAAGCTGCCCTCGTGTGTGGCTGCCACCTCCCGATCTGAGGGAACACTCCTGAAATTGGGGTCTAGAGGAGGTGACATATCTCCAAGGACCATGTGCTCCAGAGGCCCTGTCCTGAAGACACAGTCCTGCTTAGCATGAGAACCTTAAGAATCGCTCAGGGAGCTTGTTTGAAGAGCAGCCCCCCTCCAGTCTCAGGGGTTCGGGGCGGGGGCCCTGGGGTCAGGGGAAGCTGTCCCCACCACGTGTTCCCGGGACACTACCGCTGTGCTCAGTCACACTTCAAGCAATACGTTGAGCTCAGCTCTGTGTCAAGATGACGACCACACCCACAACTTGCTGCCATCAGGAGATTCCCAAAACGCAGTCAACTCCAGGGTTGGAATCTCTATTCGCTTATTAAGTAGGAGAGACAGGCAGACGTTTGGGGGAACAGGAATAGCTCCCCTATTTCCCAGGGAACTTTGAAGATATTTCAAGGCTGGCTCCTCTGAGCAGGGGCTGGGGTGTCCCGAGTGCTCTTTGCCCTCTGACCCCTTATTCTGTTCTTTCCTTGAAGGATGGAGAGAGACGCTACATTTAAACACAGAAAGGCAGAGAGGGCTTGCCTCCGATCCCATCTCCGGGGGAAGTACATGCTCCCAAAGGTAAGACACTTAGCACAGTAAACATTCAAAGCATGAAGGCAGTTTGATTCCCAGTGCTCATGCCCATGAATGCAAGTGTGTGTGTTCTCAAGCATGTATATTAACACACACATACAGGGACACACACACACACACTCATGCATGCATGCATAGGGTACATCAGTGCATCTGTCTTGTCTTCATCTCCGGGGGGCGCTTGACGGAGGGAAGCCACGTACCTCTATCAACCTCCATCTCCTCTCAACAAAATGGAGTTGAGCCTATAAATGCTGAGTCTCGCGTAAACGCTGTAAAAATGGCAGAACACGCTGAATAGCCAGAGTAACAGAGTTGGTGTTTGCTGAGCTCTGTCTAAGCCAGGCACCGTGTCAGTGCCTCGAATCTTCCCAGCTGCTCTGCAGGATTTTCTAAAATCACCTCGTCTTCCAGTAGAGGAAGAAGCACCAAGTGACCACCCCACCAGAACAGATGAACCCCCGAGACCTTCTCCCTCTGTTTCCAAGCAACCTTCGGGTCCTCGGTTTTGGAGATGTGGTGGCCGTCGCTGGCTCCATCTGTCTTGTCTGCTGAGGGCGGACACTGTAGGCTCTGGTGGAGAAGCCGGTTACTGATGGGAGGAAGGGAAGGCTCAGGTTGATGCACTGTTCTAGGCTTGTATTGGGGTGACAGTGACCCCAGCGCTTTCTCCTCTCACTCTTCTACTCCCCCACCAACTGAGGTTTCCCCAGCTCCTCTAAATGACTTCACCTTCACCTTCTGGATTGAGAGTTCAGCATCATGCCCAGAAGCACACGCTCCGTCAGAGACAGTCTCCCCAACACCTGGAGAAGCCAACGGAGATCCCCTAAGGCACAAGCACCGAACACCTCCTCATCGGCTGAATCCCCTGCAGATCCCAGGAAAGGCTGACTTCAGAAGCCTTTCCCGGCAACGGGGAGCTCACCCCGTCCAGGCAAGAGCACAATGATATCCCCTATGTCAAATGCCCCCTCCTGTGAGAGATTCACCCCTCAGTTGCCCCCAGAACCCAGGCTCTGCCTCAGCCAGGGAGCAAAACTCACAACAAATTTTAACTCATTTTCTTTGCAACCACCGAATTTTGACAAGAAAGGTTTGCCTTTCACTCCCTTCCTTCCAGTCTCATATTTCTTTCTCCCTGCCGAGCACGGAGGATGCATCTGGATGAGAGGAACACTTCTAAGCACTTGCCCTTCCACCCCTGTGTCTGGTGGATTTCCTGACCCCCGTCAGGCCCACCCCAATATCTATCCTGAAACTCCCCAGGAGGCCAAGCTGTCTTCTGCACAAACCCCTCCACACCCCCCAGCAAGAGCCCAGGGGCTCAGGCTGCAGCACTGAAGCCAGTGCCCCCCACCTGGGGTGCAAGAAAAGAACAACTTACAAAAGGATTTGCAGGCAGCCCCCACCTCCAGTTTCCTCTTAGTATTCAAGGTGCCCAAACCCAATTCACCCCCACCCTTCCCCGGCCACCACCAAAATATAAATCCTAGTGCAGGATTTGAGCTCTATATGACTGCAAACTGCGTGAAGCTTTAGGGGACAACTTGTTCAGTAAAGGGCCCCAGAAACCCGCCGTCAACAGCCGGGAGACGTGGTTCTCCTTCTCCTGTGTTGTCTAATGGTTTGAGAGGACCGGTAAGTCTAGGGCTCAATTCCAAAAACAATCCAAGTGTGTGAATGCTGCTGTCACCTGGGAGCACCTGCCCTCGCCCTTCAGAAGGGCAGACATGGAGCCCTGGTGTAACACGGCTGCATTTTGGAATATTAAATTCAGCACGTATTGCTGCCACAATTTGCCTGCAGTGTGAAAGGTACTAAAAATGCTAAAAATACAACTGCCTGCTTTTTGGAAAGCGTGGAAATTTGAACGCAAACCACACTCTCCGTAAAAGACTCACTAAAAGAAAGTATCCCACAGCAAGCCAACGGGGTCCCTTCCCTCTTGCCCGGCTGGGACCACACTGGCTAAGTAGCTAAACCCCTGGAGGCAGCAGCTGCACCACAAGTTCAGCGGCCACGCTGAGGCTGCTCTGCACCCTTCCCCCTGCGATTCAGGGAGCAGCCGGCCCTTCAGTGACTAGAGGGGGCGCTGCGGGGCAGACGCATCTCCCGTGCCAAGATCAGCCGGCTTCCTGTCCATGCCAAAGACCCCTCCGGCCCCCGCAGGACGGGAGCCGGCTCGCCTGCGCCCCCTGGCGTCCAGCGGAGGGTGGGGACGGCCGCGGGCAAATGCACCGACCGCCCTGGCAGAGCTGAGGGTGGAGGGTGGAGGGGAAGAGAAATTCATATCTGGAGGTGACTTCGTGTTGTGAAGTCCATTCTTTTGATACCTTGATCCAGATTGAGCATTTTATTCTAGCGTGGTTGTTTTGTTAGTGAAACAGAAAGGGCCTCCCAGGAGCAGGCTGGGAGGAGCCAGCTCATCCTAAGGAGCCAAGAGTGGAGAAAGGACACTGGTCAACAAGCGGTGCTGAGAAAACAGGACAGCCACATGCAAAGGAATGAACGAGGCCACTGTCTCGCACCGTACACGAAGTTAATTCGAGACGGTTTAAAGACCTGCGTGTAAGAAGGCCTGAGCCCTCTTCCACTGTAGTGAGGAATCAGGCCGATGTCGTCGGGGGTTTGGTACTGCTGCTGGTGTGGGCTGGAGGCAATCATAAGTCCGCCTTTGGTTTTGCAGAATTCGTATGTGGACCCTTGAGAACGCCAGTGGGAATGTAGGTGGGGGGTGGTCCAGTAAGGAACAAGTGGGCCTGGGGGGAGGTATGGCCCCCAGCATCACTGGGACTGGAAAGGCCAGGACCTTGGTGCTGTGGCCAGTGCACTGTCAGAAAGGGATGGGGGCCAGCCAGGGCTAGACCTTAGTGCAGCCATGGGGCTTGGGGGAGATGGAGGACCGGCCAGTGAGGAACTGCCCAACTGGACAGTCATTATGTCCCTTCCTGGAGTTGGAACATGTTTATTTGATTAATTATATGATTACTGCAGTTAAACAGGTCATCTTGATCATTGTTTGTGCGGTGAAATATTACTCAGCCAGATAAAAGGTCATCCTGCCGTTGGTGACAACATGGTCGAAACTTGAACACATCATGCTAAGTCAAATAAACCAGATGGAGAAAGGCAAATACTATATGACCTTGCTGATAGGTGGAAGCTAAAAATAATCAAACTCGTGGCTAGAGAACAGATGGGAAAATGGCAGGAGCCGTGGGTAAGAGTGGATGAAATGAATAAAGCTGGCTAAAGGTACAGATCT
>NW_004567117.1:38265234-38282819 GCF_000260355.1 Condylura cristata | reverse complement strand
GAACTCGTGCTGCAGTGGCTCCGGAGAGCTTCATCATGCTGCGCTTTAATCCGTTGCGCCACCAGGGAGGGCCCTGGGTGACACTTGCAAGGGCAGTCGTGAATTCGCAGCACCTGCTGTCCACAGGGTGACACATCCATCACTGCAGTGCTCACAGACCTGTGTCCACTCTCTGGTTTTCTTCCGTTTTCAAATTACAGGAAGCTGGAGGACGTCCCGGGCGGGCGCCATCCCTGCGCTCCCACAGATTTGGCGCTGGCTCCCCCAGTGACTCCCCACCAGGCGTCTTCAGGTCTTCCTCTGACTGGCCTCCTTTATAAAGACAGCATCTCCACAACAACAAATAGCACTTTGGGTGTGAACAGGCATTCCCAAGACTCTTCCCTAAACCGCTGAGGCCCGTGATGCCCCGGGCTGTCTCAGCGCAGAGCCGGGCTTCATGACTTTCTTTGGGGGTTCTTCATCTAGACGGCCTCTTTGGGGGTTCTTCATCTAGACGGCCTCTTCCTCTGCTCCCAGACAACAGCTTGGTTCTCATTCTCCTCCAACTCTGCCTCTCTGCTTCGCGGGTCACCCTGCCTGCCTCCAGCCTTGTCCTACAGCAGGTGTCTCCTCAGTCTGTTCTTTTCCCCAGTCAAGTCCCCACGTTTGCCGTGGGTGCACCTCACTTTGCTTTCAGCAGCGCCTGAATCTGTCCCCCTAGTCCACTCCTCCTGCCTCCATTTCAGGGCTGGGTCCGCTGCGCGAGCACCTTCGAGGAGAGGCTCATACCCTGGCTGTATCACTCAGCGTCCCCCAAACCTGCTGCTCCTGTAGGCCTTACCCTGGGATACGTCCCCCATGCCAGCAACCAAAGTCACTCTCGCCCCGTCCCCCCTCCCATGGTCGCACACTGGGAGTCCCCGAGTCACCTCTAATTCTCAACCTTCCCCAACCATAGGCTTCACAGCGCTCACCCGTTACTGCTCTAGCTCTTACAGAGCTTTTCCCACTTTGTCTGCTCTCAAAAGGGAGATTTCCCAAATGTATACCTGGTCTTGTTCCTCCCTCGTTTATTTTTTTAAAAAAAATTAAAAAGCGTATCATGGCCCTCCCTGGTGGCGCAGCGGGTTAAAGCACAGCACTGAGAATCTGAAGCCACTTCCGCATGAGTTCGATTCCCGCCTGCCCCGGAGGAGACCACATGGCGAGCCAGACCTCTCCTGACCCGCCCGCTGCTTCCCTCAGCAGTGTACTTCGTCGATCTGCCTGTTCTGCTCCCCACTCTGTCTCTGGTGAAGCCTCTCACCGCCCCTGAGCCTCTGGCCTGTACCCCAGTTCTGTATGAATAAATAAATAAATCTTTAAAAAAAAAAAAGCGTATCATGACTTTTGAGAACAATATTCTCACCCCCAGCCAGGACGCCATGATATAAGGCTCCATTTTCCAGTCTTTCCTGCTCCCATTCGCTGCCTAGACTGTTCATCGATCCTGGTTTGTGCCATACACGCTGTTTCTGTGCTCCTTTCGTTCCTGTAAGACTTTAGCTCAGATCACTTCTTCTAGAACATTCTGTGGATTGCTCGGCCCACCAAAGATTGGGTTGGGCCACCCTCTTCAGGCTCCCATAAAGCCTGAATGCTGGCTTCTTACATTGTCTCCGTGGGAAGGCTCACACCCACCACCCTGTGCACTTCTCACGGAGAGGGCTGGCTTTCTCATCTCTGTCCTCAGCCTTGTGTGCTGCTTGTCATGTGGGAATTGAGCAAATGCACACACACACACACTCAAGGTTTGTCAAATGATTGACATTATTGGGAAAATCCTGCACCTCAAAAATAAAATATCCAAAACAACAGAAGGCATTTATCTGTCACAAGAATTATATTCAACTAAAGTTTCGTGAAAAAAACAAGTCTGGATATAACCCTAAAATTTTGTATGAAATACAGAGGTGACTTTACATCATGACTGAGAGGTCTGCTTCTTCATTAGAGGAAATCGTGTTTTAAATAATGCCATCGAATTACTTCAAGAAACAAGCACGCCTCTCTCCCAAGCCAATTCAAAATGCATATGTAAGTCAAGCCAAATTAATAAGAGAAAACAGTTCCACAGCGAGCCCTAATCCTATTAAGAGAGTTGTCAATCTGGGTTAGTCGTGAAGAATAATGCCGAGCCCCTGCTGAGCTATATGATTTAGTTACACCTGGTGTTTGTCTGCTGTATTAAGGGCATCGTTTGTGTTGAATAAACATGAAGACAGAAGAAAATCTATCAAAGAACAGACTTTCAACATGTTACACCAACAGCCCCATTGGAGTTGAATTTAAAATCGTCCTCTTAAAAACAGACACAGCCCTGCACCCCTTGGCCAGCCTCCACCAGGCAGGGAGTGCTGGGGCTGCCCAGTGGGGTCCGAGACACTGAGCCCCCTTCCTCTGAGCACCTGTTTTGGTGGCGAGGCCAGGAGGCCCCTGGAGGCCCGTCTTCCTTCTCCCTGTCCCACACCCCCACGCCGGTTCAGCTCTTTCTCCCCACACCGTTGAATGTCCTGAGGGGGCTGGGAAGGAAGGGCCTGTGGCTGCGACCATGTTCTCACCTCATCGCACACTGTCCCTTACAAGGTGGGTATATACGCTGCTCCTTCCCAGACAGCAGGCCTGCCCGAGAAGGGAAGGGACCTCCCGAGGTCACACGGCCTGAAAATGGCCAGGCAAGATTTAACCTCTTAATTTAAGCCACGTTCTGGCTGTCAGGACCTCCTGATTCCCCTGCTTAAATGCACTCTGGTAACTAACCAGGCCTCTGTGCCAGCTTTGTCCTCCTAAGGTGCCCTGAGCCACTGGCCTAACTCCCACAGGCACTGACCCCCCATTTCCACCACCACCCCCCTCTCGCCACACACAGGGCCCCTGCTCGAGCTGGAATGGGGGGGCGGGGTAAAGAGGGTACTCACACTTCAGGGCCCACAAATACTAGGGAGGGCCTGACGGGTCAGGAAACATGGCCTCTAAGAAGAACCCAGAACTGAGGACCTAATACCAAAAGGACCAGCTTGTGAGAAAAGTAGGGCTGTTTTATCAGGCTTGGGATCTCTAGAAGGCTCACTCCCATGAAATGGGAAGGTTTCCCTTATGACCCAAGCTGCCGCCAAGTGCAATATCACAGTATGAATCTACTGGAGAGAAGCCACATTACAATAACGCTGGCATACAATTCAAAGGGCAGAAAAAAGGGGAGACATGTAAGGTTCGGGAGACTGACCATGCAGAATGGGTGGGACCCAGACTGGAGGGTCCTAGAATCTGTCATCTGCAGGGAGGAAGCTGCCACTTCCCAGAGCAAGAGCCCCCGGCGGCTCCCCAAACCTCGGAGAGGCTTCAGGACTGCAGGAAGGAGTCCACAGGCATCTGATGCCTCTGCTTATACCATTAATTTTGATTTGGGCAGGGCCTCTCTGCACAGGTTTTAATCAGTCCTTGCCTTTTGCAAGTCTTTTGTTATAAAGTGTCTTTCAATTTAAAATGAATCATTCTAGCTCCACACCCCTCCTCTCTACCATCAGTTCATACATCTCCAATGCTGACACGTATAGCATCTCCATCAGGATTATTGCAATATCTATACATATGGCGAGGGGCCATTGTGAGGTCAGAGGTCAAGTGCAAAGAGAGAAGGTCTTCTGATGAGGCTGATTATTCCCAGGCAGGAGACACACGTCTCCAGTACATATCCGCCAGCTGCCTCTGAGGGTTATTCTGTTTTTGAATAACTGTGACGTGCTTAATAAACTCCAAATAATTCAATTGTCTAATCCTAAACTATAAGACAAACAATATAACCTCAATTTACAAGTAATACAGTTCAGAGAGGCTGTGTAATGTGTCCAACGTCACACAGCCTAAGCATGGAGGTAACTTTCATGCTCAGACAATCTGATTCTCAAGCCAGCATTTGACCTCTACACGTGCTGCCCCGATGAAAAGACAGATAAATCAGCAGCTGTGAAAATAGAGCTTTTCATGCGACAAGGATCTGTACTTCTAGTATTAAGGTTGCTGTGGTCCCTGCTGATGGCTCCCTGGCGCATTCAGTGAACACTTATTGTCTACGTCTACAGGCCAGACACTCCCTGGGCACTGAGGCTCACTGTTGAGGAAGTTACAGCCCTTGTCTTCTAGAATTGTGGAGCAGAAGCTCTTAAACTTTAACAAGCACTGGAATCACTTTGAAGACTTGTTAAATCACAGATTTCTGGTCCCACCTCTAGGACTTCTGAATCAGCATGTGAGTCCCAAGAATGTGTTTCTTACAGGTTTTGGGGAGATGCCTAGGAACCCTACTTTGAGAAAAACCTGGTAGCCATTGCGATGATCATGAGTCCCTCTGTGAGCTGTGAAACAAAGTAGAACTCCGTGGCTCTCCCTTCTCTATTCAAGAATGAAGGTGCAATAGTCCTCACTGAGGTCCTCCTTGGAGGAGGAAGTCACCCCAAAGCATCTCCGGGGGCAGCTGGTTGAGGTGTGCTGCAGAGGAGAGAGCACAGCCGTGATAGCCATGTCCAAGGCAGCTGGCTCACACCCCTTTGCCCACCCAACTACCTGTCCCCCCAACCCCCAGCAGCTGCTCTGTCCAGGTTCAAACCTTGTGACGGCCACAGAGCTCAAACCAACCAGAGGGGCTGGAGAGGGGGGAAGTGCCAGCACTCCCCAGAACTCCTGCCTTTTCAAATCGCCTACACTTCATTCGGGGTGCATCAGTGAGGGTAGCTGTCCTGTACTGACGAGAGCTGGGCTGAAGTCACGCTTGTCCACCCCCTGCAGCATGTCCAGGGGAGGATGGATCCTGAAGGCAGACAAATAAAAAATAGAGAAATGGAAGATTGGCTGGGAGTCCCTGGGGATTAACTAACTAATTAATCCCACAACAATTTGATGAGGAACTAATTAATCCGTTAAGCACTTTGAGAGCCAAGAAATAGCCAAGTGTGGAGAGAGGCTCCCCTACCTGGTCACCTGGGCAGTGAGGGCGGGTGCCCTCCTGGAAGGGCTTCAGGGAGAGGACCCAGCCTCCATGTCTGGCCTCCTCCAGATGTTGTTTCCAGGGCCACGCTGGCTGCCACTCTGCCCAGAGAACCCACGAAAAGAAGGGAGCCCGGGGTGTGGCTGCAGCCTCATGAAACATCAGCTGGAGAAGGAAGGAGACTTGGAGCCTCAGAACTAGACAAGCATCAGGAGAGCCACTCAAAGATGGAAAGTAGTTTACGTGTCACCTGGCGAGCATTCCTGCACTTTTCTAGGTCCAAAGCTAAGAACAATCGCCTAAGCAGCCCCTGGAGTGTCTCCCCCTCCACTCTACTGGAAGGGGGAACAGCATCACCTCGAGAGGGAGATGCAAGGGCTGTTGGATCCTGTAGTCTGCTAATTTGCACACATGTGGGTCTCTGCTCTGATTTAAAATAGCAGCATCTCAAACTGCCAGCCTCTGCCTCTGGCCCTGGTTGCGCAGCGAGACAGCCAAGCACGCCAGCCGATTCCTTCATCTTCAACAGGCCTGTGTTTTCCTGCTGCTTTTAAGATGGCTGTTTGCAAGATGGCTGTTTGCATGTCTTGGAAGAGTCCATTGATCTCTGTCTGCTCGTGTTTCCCCACCAGAGTGAAATGGACGAGAACCAGATCCAGATGGCCGGAGGTGATGTGGATTTGCCTGAAGACCTCCGGAAAATGGTGGATGAAGATCAAGAAGAGGAAGAAGATAAGGATTCCATTCTCGGGCAGTTACAGAATCTTCAGAACATGGACTTAGATACCATCAAAGAAAAGGCCCAGGCCACCTTCACAGAAATCAAGCAGTCAGCGGAGCAGAAGTGCACCGTGATGTGAAGGCAGGTAGACAGGCCGGAGGCGGGGACCGGGTCTCAGTGGAGGTGACCACTGTCCTGTGGCCACCATCAGCAGGCTAGACTTTAACAAAGTGAACACAGGAGCCCTCCCTTGTGGCCTAAGTGGTTGGAGCGCAGCACTGTGGAGCTCCAGTATCTCAGTAGATCAGCCTGTTCTGCTCCCCACTCTGTCTCTGGTGAATCCTCTCACCTCTGGCCCATACCTCAGTTTTTGTGTGCATAAGTGAATAAATCTTTAAAAGAAAATAGGGCCTTCCCTGGTGGTGCAGCGGATTAAAGCACAACACTAAGAAGCTAAAGTCATTTCATCATGAGTTCAATCCCCACCCCCGAGGTGACCCTCATAGCGCAGCAGACCTCTCTTGACCCACCCACTGCTCCCCTCAGCAATGGACTTAGTCAGTCTGCCTGTTCTGCTCCCTACTCTGTCTCTGGTGAATCCTCTCACCGCCTCTGCATCTCTGGCTTGTATCCCAGTTCTGTATATGCACAAATAAATAAATCTTTAAAAAAAAAATAATCGCGAACACAGAAAGACCACGACGACCAAGCTCGCTATCAATAGGTAGACAGAAGCTTGATTGTTCTAGATGTCCCTGGTAGACATTAGCGAGCCCCCAGCAGCAGGAAACATACTGTGCTTTGGCTAGAAGCATAGTGAGCGTGAACGCTCAGCTGTGCACGCTGCAGAACATGGATGTGCTCGAAGATCTTCTGGACAGCAAAGGAGAAGCAGAGGTAAATGGCATTTCCCCTCTGACTCCTACCTTGGAGAAGAAGGTCTCCCCTCTCCTACCATCAGTACCAGTCCAGATCCCAGGTCAATATGACTATCTGGGTGCCCGCCCAGACCCAGGCTACAGTTCAAGGGCAAATAACAACACGCCTCCCCTCACAGCCAGGCTCGGGCACGGCTCATGAGGCGCCTCAAGTCTGGCACTTGAACAGATGGACCAAGGACAGCAGCAGGGAGGGAACAGAGGCAGTGGACAGACTTCCCAGGTCCTGGGCACGCCCATCATAGTTCACAGATGAACGGACAGGAGGCCTGAGCTGGGGGAGGGGGCGAAAGTGGAAGGAGGGGAGTTGGGGAGTGATCACGGCTTCTCACTCAGCGTTATAGCCTCTCACCTTGATGGTAGGAGGTGGGTAGTGAACATTAAGCTCTCTCTCCCTCCTCCCACCTCTTTCCCCTCTCATTGGCTGTCCTCAAATACGTGTTTAAGTTCTACCCTGCAGTACCCACTCAGCCAGATAAGCATTCAGAGATGTAAATCAGATCATGTCCCTGCTCCATAAAACCAGCCAAAGACTTTACTGTTATACAGAATAAGATCCAAGCTCCTTCGTTCTGTAACACATAATCCCTCCTGTTTCTCAATCAGCCTCATTCAACACTTCTGGCCACCCTCACACAGCCCCAAGTTGCTCCAGAAGCCACAGCCACACTGGTCTTCGAATTCTTTGTGAGTGGAATTCCACCCAGAAGTAGAATTGCTGGCTCCTCCTTAGGGTTTTGTCTACACTACAAGTAGCATTTTGGGAAGCTACAACATGTACCCCTAGTACATGTGACAAAGTTTGGTGCCATACAAGTTTAATTCATATTTGGAAAACTTGGATATTTTTGTATTTTGAAAAAACCCTTAATTTGGGTTAAATTTCAAAGCTAGCCAGAAGCCGAAATCCACGTGTAACAAATTCGCATGTAAAACAAGTTTAGTCTCCTTATCCTTCATGCATTGCTATCTTCGGATGACGATATATCGTCACCATTTCATCCTCAAACTGGAGAGCTTCTTCTCACATGCTATGTAACTGCTAAAGTTCTAACACCAGCAGGAATGCACCAGTGCTGTTGGCTTGTGGAGTCATTTCGGAATCCCCACAGGATTCCAAGTTGTATAGCTTTCCCGTTCATCCCTTGAATTCATGACAGGACAAGCTCCTGACATTTGAATGGAGACACACCTGGGAGCACCTTGAAAACCTGCTTGAAAGCATCTGGTGTTTCAAGGGGCTAATTAGATTGGTCAGAATATATAAGATCAGCACTTTTAGGGTTTAACGGGTCAGAGGAGAAAGTCCAATAAAAATTGACAAACAAGTATGCATAAAACTACAGTCAACTATAAAAGTAAACTGAAGCTTCCAGTTTGCACCAGAGTGACTGGAGCCACTTTGGGGGGACAGTGCCTTCCTAAGAGGGTGTACCCATGCAGGAGAACCTACTGTGGCCCTGAACCCCGTGGCAGTACAGGCCACGGGCTGCTTCAGCCGAACACTCACATCAAAGGCGGTGAAGGAAACAAGACTGGCGTGAACGGAATATCCTTTTGGAAGTGATCAAATGATTTTTGTGAGCTATTTGGGAAGGAGAGCAAAGAAGTTTGACATTTTTCAAATATCTGAAACAACACTTATGCAAAATTCTAGATAATAGATTATAAAGACATGAAAAAATATATACTCGCCCTAATTAATAATAGTGTGAAATTAGACAAGTTACTTAATCTGTTTACTCGTTTGTAAAATAGAATCCCTCACGGTTACTCATTATACTCAGCAGATATTCTGGGTGCAAGGGACCCAGAGGTGAGATGCCTTTCTCATGAAGCTTAGATTTGAATGAGAGAAACAATAACAAGCAAACAAATAGAGTTATGATCATTTCTGGGGGAGGGTGTGGAAGGTGCCATGGAAAAAATAAGATGACAAGAAAGACAATGTGAACACTTGAGGGAGTGAGAATAGTCCATGCAAAGGTCCTGCGGTAGGAAGGGGCCTGGAGGAGTTCAGGAAGAGTAAAGATCAGTGTGGCTGTGGCTTCTGGAGCAATTTGGGGCTGTGTGAGGGTGGCCAGAAGTGTTGAATGAGGCTGATTGAGAAACAGAAGGGATTATGTGTTACAGAACGAAGGAGCTTGGATCTTATTCTGTATAACAGTAAAGTCTTTGGCTGGTTTTATGGAGCAGGGACATGATCTGATTTACATCTCTGAATGCTTATCTGGCTGCTGAGAGGGAATTGCAGGGCAGGAGCAGGAAGGACAGCAGTGAGAAGGCTAATTCAGTCCAAGCAAATAAAAGAGTAGCCTACAGTGCAACGTTGATGAAGATGGAGTCCGCAGGGAAATATTCCAGAAGTTGAGCCAATTGACTCGATTTGGAAAGAAATATAACAAATTGACTCCATAGGTGCTGTGAAGATGAACTGAGGATGGAGAATTATGCATGTCCTTTCAAAAAGAAAAGGGAAGAATTCTAGAGTGGTGAACTCACAGGGCAGGATGGGGGGGAGGGGTGAAGGCTGCTGCAAAGGGGCATCCCTGGATTTGCCTTCTTAGCTCTCTAAGAGGATTGATGGGCTTCGGGACCATCATCCCCTTGAGATAAATGTCTCTTGTGCTTCCCCTAGACACTCTGAATTCAATTAGTTTAATTAGAAAACAAGTAAAGAGGAATTATCTTAATATAGCTTTGCTTCCAACAACCCAACAAAGCCTAGTTCTTTGGCAGACACCCAAGTTTCCCTCTTTTATTCACACATCCTGAAATAATGCTGTGAATGTTCTATTTGGGGGGAGAGGTGGACCTCTCTTACCCAATAGATCATATTTTCATTGTATTAGTAGTTTTTTCTGATTTAATGAAGTAAGAGCAGTACAAGTGCCGGCCAATTTCTTTTCTCTCTAATCTAATTAATTGTTTGCCAATTTTCATGGTGAAAATCCTACCACAATGGCTGATTTCAGACGTCTCATGTGAGGTCACTGAGACCCAAGTGGGAAGAGATACCCATCGTTCGCTCTCCCAAGCCAAGGAGAGTTGACTCCAGCATACTAGTGGGTAGTTTCAGTTGTTTGCCAAAATGCTTCACAAATCGATGGCCAGCAGGAATATTTTCTCTTGCAGAAGCTACTTGTGTTTGCATCAGTGTCAGCAGCAAGCTCAGAACCCTGGTCGTTGGTTTGGCAAATAATCACTAGTGTGAGCAGTAGCTTCCCTGTGTTTGTACAATGAACACACTCCTCTGGGACCACCCCAGGGGGGGTTCCGAGAGCCCAGTGTGCTCAGTCACAGTACCCAGTGGGGTCTGGGAGGAGGAGATTGGCCTCACCATGGAGGGTGTGTCTCGTCTCAGGGAAACCATTTAATTTCTCTGGGCCCACTCTTCTGCCTCTAAAAAAGAAAACAGGGCGCTAGAAAGGAGACAGCAGACAAGATAACCCCACAAATTTCCTCTCTAACCCTTACACATTCAATCTTATGAAAGAGCAGAGAGGTGAAGCAGAGACTAGATTTTTTATAAAAAAAAGATTTATTTATGCTTACAGACCTGGGGTACAGGCCAGAGGTGTTGTGGGTGAGAGAATTCACCAGAGACTGTGGGAGCAGAACAGGCAGATGTACTGAAATCCACTGCTGAGGGGAGCAAGAGGCAAGATAGGAGAGGTCTGCTGTGCTATGTGGGTCAGCTCCCTGGCGGGGGATTGAACTCCTGCTGCAGTGGCTTCTCAGAGCCTTATAATGCAGTGCTTTACCCTGTTGTACCACCAAGGAGAGCCCGAATTGGAGACTAGTTTTAAGTGACTGTTCCCCAAAATATTGCATAGTGACATTTATAACTTCAAAATTGAACCTGACTCTGTGGTTCAATGCCTGCTCCTCTTTTATTAAACATTGCTAATGTATATATACATATATTTTGTTCACAAACCTCTGAGAATGCATTAGAAATCAGGGAGCAGAGGCAGAATTCCCTAAACTTTATAGGGAAGCCTGGGAAATGGAATTACCACTCAATAATTACTTTTTATTTTGTCTAAAGGCAAGTGAAAAAAATATTGAACACATAATAACTTCTTTTATTCTGTAATTTTGAAAAGATAGCCTTGCTATTTACAGAATTTGATATTGGGTGTGCTTTTTTAAATTTGTATGGCGATAGCCATTTAGATCACCATATATGATGCAGACATAGAGATTCACAAATGTGCTATCATCCTATGTCATTCTTTTTTTAAAAGCAGATTTGGTATCATTATATTTGACCAAATACTTTATCCATTAACCATTTTACCTTTTTCAATCCCATATCATTCAAACACTGAACCGTATTGTTCCTATATTATGTTTTTCCTTTCATTCTCAAAGGAAACGTTACTGCTGATTCTCTTACAGCCATGGGGGAGCACAGAGCACTTATGCCAGAGCCCCATGGAGGCTTGGGTGGGGGAGTACACATAGTCATTAGATTTGGGGATCAATACCTGGGTGTAAGTCCTAGCTCCATCTGAAACCCACTGTACAACCTAGGGGAAGTGACGTAACCTCTCTGCATCTCAGATCATCCGAGAGTGAAAATAAAATATTGAGTAATTCACAGGGTGGTTGTGAGGATTAAATTAGGTAATCCGTGTACAGTATGTACTTGAACGCGCATCTGCTGGCATGGAGTTCGTATTCAGTAAGTAATAACTTCGGGTCTATTATATTTTAACTGGACAATTGAGTCTTTTCAACGTCAGTCCTTGTGTGTGTGTGTGTGTGTGTGTGTGTGCGTTCAGTGATTATATGAGTTGTGATTTCTTTGACTAGAACTAAAAATACCAGAACTGAATGTGAACTGGGGGAGAAGGAGGCCCTGCGATGTCCTCATTGCAGGATTCAAACGCATCTGCTAATGGGGACAGTAACACGCAGACAATCGAATTGGATTGGCACACTTTATGAGATGAGAGACCCTGCAGGGCCTTAGACATTTTCCACTCAAGCCTAATAGCACATTTCAAAGTGAGTACCTGAGGTTGAAACGGCCTCGACTCACTTTGCACCCTCATCCCTGTCCATCCAGGGCACAGGGAACTCGCACTACAGATGCCCATTTCTCTTTAGAGTGTTGTAGGTGAAGCTGTCCACGTAGAATCTTCCAGAAATGGAACTTTCTGCACGCAACCAAGATAAGAGAGCTACTTTCTATTTCACCTTTACCTAACTGAGGGTTCCGTTGAGATTCCTTCCCACTGGCTGGTCCCTACTCACTTTCCCCTCAAATCTCCTTGCCACCTTCAGTTGTTCTCCTACCTGGCCCTTTCCACTCTTAAGACACACCCCATTACCCAGTCACCCCACTCTCCTCCTCATGTGTGGACGTGTTTCCCCGACCACACCAAGTTTAAAGGGGTTTTGGCTGTGATTAAGGTCGGCTCGCTAGTGGGGGCTGGGCAGAGGAGTTTTCTTTGATCTACCTAATGAATTAATGAATGAAACAGAGGTGGAGTTCAGAAGCCAGGCTCCTACTTTTGCTGAAAACGGGCTGATCGCGAGCTGGCGTAGCTATTGGAAAAATGCAGCTTCGTGCTAGAAGAATGAGGGACATGGCCGGGTCCATTCATCTTCCCTAATCGAGTTCTTGGGAAATACACATGTAGATTAGCCCCTAACAATGACCCCCGGCTGATTGCTTGGAGTACCCTCCACTGCGCCCACAATGGTTTTGACTAGCTCTTTGTGTCCTGCACAAAGGAAGCTTCAACCTCTCCTTGTCCGGCTCAGCCCTGTTTCCCTGGCGTTCCTCGCCAGTGGCTGCTGAAGCCCTTTCTGCTTTTCTCCCGAGACTCTGAAATAAACAGTAAATAAAAGCTCACCTCACCTGGGCCTATTAGGGAGCACCGGGAAGATCCAGAGGGAATTAACTTTGGAAAACAAGGCCATAAGCCCCTTAGTGTGTGGACAGGAGCTTAAAACGCTGCCAATCTTTGTTTAGCGGTGATTCTAGGATCAATTTAATATTGGGGAAGTTTACATAAAAAGCATGTCAGTCAAAAGGGAAGGACCAAATAGCAATTAATTATCTCTAGGGCTGCCCTCTGGCCAGCAGCACCCAGCCACTTGGTCTCTGCAGCTGGCCCTGGGACCAGGCCATGCGAAGGGACTATTCTTGGGCTTGAGGAGGGCCCTGGGGGTGGGCTTGACCTGCAGCAGGAGGTCCAGAGGTGTTGCCAGTCCTTTTGGATGCCCACGTCCACAGGCCACTATCCACCGATGCTGACTTCATTTCCTAGGGCAGCTAAGCTGCCTCTACCACTCCAGTGTGGGTTCGATCCCCGGCCAGGGAGCTGAGCCACATGGCATAGCAGACCTCTCCCTGCCTCACCCGCTGCCCTGCTCAGCAGCCTATTTCAGTAGATCCGCCTGTTCTGCTCCCTACTCTGTCTCTGGTAAATCCTCTCACCCCCTGCACCTCAGGCCTGTACCCCAGCTCCTGTATGCATAACAAAGTAAATCTTTAAAAAAAAAGAGAAGAAAAGAAAAGAAAAGGACATCCCACTCAGCCATAATACTTACAAATGAGCTACAGCAGGTAAACCCTGGACAAGGAGCCCAGGGGTCTGAGTTCTAGTCCTGACCCCTCCACTTAAAACTCTATTACTTTAAGCCTGTTTCCCCCTTTGTAAAATAGGGGCAAAGATAGCTTTCCTGCTAACCCTTGAGCACAGTATAAGTTTTTTTTTTTTTTTTCCTCACAGACTTGTGAGGATCAGATCATGGGATGTATATGGAAGGATTCTAAAAAGTATAAGGTCTTAAATCCAAAAAAAGCTATAAATGCACCTCTACCCTTGTTAATTTCCCTTGCCCTTAAAATTATTTTTTTCTGACTTAAGTCAGGAACTGAATTTCCTTTTACTGCAAATTCACATGCTTGCTATTTCTCTTTTTTAAATTTTTAAAGATTTATTTATTTATGCATACAAGAATTGGAGGTACAGGCCAGAGGTGGGGATGGGGCTGAGAGGATTCACCAGAGACAGAGTGGGGAGCAAAACAGGTAGATGGACTGAAACACACTGCTGAGGGGAGCAGCTGGCAAGACAGAAGAGGTCTGCTGCGCATGTGGGTCAGCTCCCTGGCCAGGGCTGGACCTTTGCTCATAACTTCGCAGTGCTGAGACTTAACCCCTTTGCATCACCAGGGAGGCCCCACGCTTACTATTTCAACTCCACTGTTTATTGATTTTATAAAAACTAGAGTCATTTGTGGAATGACCCTACGGGTTGCACATGGCAGAGAGTTAACCACATAACCCTCTCCAACACAAACACCTGCCCTTGTTAATGTCCTTCTAAAGGAAGCTGAAAGGTGGTGGGGGCCAACGTCTGTCTTGCTTGCTTGCTTTGGTTCTTTGTCTCCATGCTGGACATGAAACCCTTTCAGGCCAGCAGCCCTGGCCTTCCCAACTTTTGTGATGGAGTGTGTCCATGCGGGGCTGCCCCCGCAGAAGGGACTCATAAACACTGGTCAGAATGCAGCCGGGACTAAATAAAGCACAGGGAGAAAGAAGCTGCGTGGAAGGCCACGCACTACCAGCAAAGAAATTTTAAGAACGTTGCTTCTGCAGGTCGTTAGGCTTTAAAAAGGTGCTCCGGTGGACATGTAGGCTGGCTGGTGCATCAGATTTCAGACATGCCAGAGCTCACAGTGCCAGGCACAATACCAGCATAAACTCGACAGCCATCAAAACCATCTTTTCACTCGGCCTGTGAGTCTCTCTGGGCCATGGAAATCTTGAGTGGTTCCCAAAGGAGGAAGAAATGCAAGCGGATAATGCCTTCAACCTTCAGGCCCAGGGCCTTCTCCCCAGAAAGCAGGTGGGTCCCCAGCCTGGGGTTGGCCTGGAGAATTGCCTGGGGTGTGGGGGTGAGGGGGGCGGAGAGAAGGAGGGAGGAAACGGTGATTCCCGCAGGACAGCTTGAGAGTGAAGAACCTGCTACCGGGTCTCCCGCGAGGCCTGGGCCCGGCTGTCCCCGGGCCTCCTGGATTCCTGCTGAGCAGCGGGGCGCTGGAGGTCGCCGGGCCAGCGGGCACAGATGGCCCCACCACCTCCTGGGCGGCACTGAAGTTGTTAAAGCTCCAGTTGTTAAAGTCCGGAGGTCCGGGACTTCAGCCTAAGGGTCCGAAAGCAGAGTGCCTGCGGGGGATGAGCGATGGCTTCCAAAGCAGTCGGACCAGGAAGCCTCCTGCTGGGTCTTCCCCAGCCTCGTCCTAGGCGCTCAGCCGACTGGAAGAAGCCAGCCTGTGCCAGAAGCAAGTCAGAGCCGGGAAGACTATGGGGGTGGTGAGCTCTGGGAAGGACAACACTAAGCCTCAGGAGGCAGGTGCGACCTAGGAGTTGGTCCCTTAGAGGCGCGACCGCGGGGAGCCGGCCCTTACCCCCGACCCGGGTGCCCACGTCTGTCAAACACCCCACGTCCGGCCCCGGAGCGTGCTAGGAGTGAGGGGAGCGGGTGGAGAAGTGGGGATGGAAGGCTCTCAGTGCTGGCGCGCGCGGGGTGGCAGGTCGAGGACCCCTGGGCACGGCGAGGGGAAGGTCCGCCCCACGACGGGGGGAGGGGCCGAGGGGAGAGGCGAGGTCCGGGCGGGAGGGGAGGAGCCGGGGCCGGCCGGCTTGCAGTCTTCAGCGCCCCGAGCCGCAGCGAGCTGGGCTCCCACCTTCCGGCTCCTGCAGGGGCCAGGCCGCTCCGGGTCAAGCGTTCGCCCACCGCTAAGCGCGCGCTTCCAGGCCCGCGTCACCCGCCTAGCTTGAATCTGGGTTCGGACCCTCGGAGTTGGACGGCGATACCCGGGAAGAACCGACTGGGTACTTCTCGCAGCCTCCCTAGCAGGCGGCGCTACAGAGAGCTCAGGCCGCGCCCTCCCGCTTCCCTGCGCGCCCCATGCACCTGCCGGGCTGCGCCCCCGCGATGGCGGACGGCAGCTTTTCGCTCGCCAGTCACCTGCTCCGCAGCCCGGGCGGAGGCACCTCGCGTCTGCACAGCATCGAAGCCATCCTGGGGTTTACCAAGGACGACGGGATCCTCGACTCCTTCCGGGCGGAGCGGGACGCCGGAGGCGCGAAGGAGCGGGACAAGAAGCCGGGCGCTCGGGCCGCCTGCCCCAAGGCGCCTGAGGAAGGCGCTGAGCCCTCGCCCGCGCCCGCCTTGGCTCCAGCCCCGGAGTTCGAAGGTAAGGGAACACCCCCGGGCGCTCCGGGGTTCTTAGGGAGCCCAATTTTAGTATAAGCCCTGCTTATATAAGCCCTGACTTATACTAAGTCAGCCTTAACTTTTATTGAGACTTGTGGACGTGAGGTTGACGGATGTGTGCCTATCAGGAACTTCACAGAACCCTTGGGGTCCCTCGAGGCCTTCTCCCCCACCCCTCCTCTACCCATCTCTGAGTGCTCATCGAGCTGGCCAGCGGCCACGGGTAGGCGGGGTAGGCCCAGAGCTAGTCCTGGGGACCGATGGCCTCTGATCCGCCCAGGTCTCCTCGTCCCAGTCTCTCGCCCCCACTGCCTCAAGGAGCCTGGGGAGGCGCGGCTGACCCCGGGGCTGCCTGTCGGGCCGGCCACCGCCGGCGACTCAAAGCTGTCGGAGGAAGACCTGCCCAAGAAGAAGCACCGTCGGAACCGCACGACCTTCACGACGTACCAGCTGCACGAGCTGGAACGCGCGTTCGAGAAGTCGCACTACCCCGACGTGTACAGCCGTGAGGAGCTAGCCAGCAAGGTCAACCTCCCCGAAGTCCGGGTGCAGGTAAAGCGCCCAGATCCGTCTGTCCGTGGGAGAACCTTAGGCCCAAGTTGCAGCTAAAACTCCTGTGCTTCCCGGGCGTGGCTAAACATACATCACCTCCCCATTGGCCTTCCCCGCCTTGACTCACCCAGTGCCCCACAGGAGGTTCGCGAATCTTCCCTGTACCCTATGCATCCCGTCTCTGACAGTCTGTTCCAGTTTATTATAGTACAGTCTCCCTTTTGGGTGGTCTCCCTCTTCTAAGCTAAGAAGAGGAATTGGGGCTGGCTGGCAGGATGGGAAGGCTGACAGCTCCTTATTGGAAGGCAGGATTGGGAGGGCGGGCATGAGATAGAGAGGAAGTGTAGGCAACTGCTGGAAGAGAGGGACCCCTGAACCCCACCTAAGTCACTAGCTGTGCCACACCACCTTGAAAGCCAGGGGCCTGGCGCTTCACCATTGAAACTTTCATGGATTTGTTTAAGAAACTGACTTTTGCTTCTGGGGCACTTGCAAACAAGCTTCCTGCGGCTGCAGAGGCCTTTTCTTTTTATTGTAAAAGGGTTTTTGCTTTAATTAAAGCTGAATTATCTTTAATCCCTGATCATTAAAATATTTGAAAGCTTTAAATATTTGCTAGTCATCTGTGAAAAATCTGGGAGAATTTCCAAATTGGGAGAGTTTACAGAGGCCTGAAAGGGAGACACTGGGAACAAATAGCATCTGAAAGGCAGTGGGACTAAGATGGTACTTTGTGTGTGTCTAATGAATTAGATTTCCAGGAACTGAGGATCCTCAGATATTGGGGGCTTTTAGCCCGTCTTAAAGGCAGGGCACACACTTGCCTTTTGTCTTTTCTCCTTAGCTGGGAGGCTTAAAGCAAGAGCAAAATAGCAAAATGTCATGGCTTGAAAAAAGGGTGGGTCTTTTTTTTTTTTTGTAACCTGGGGCAGAGGGTCTGCAGTGATTTAATTGGAGGGGTGGACATCTTAGCACCTGCTTTTCAGGCAGGATGAGGGAGGATGAGTAGGGAGAGGGAACGTATACAAGGGAAGAGAGGCAAAGCCTTCCAGAGCACAGGCGAGGCCGGCCAGAGTCAGGACCTGCCTTCAGTCTGGACGCTTCTCTGACACCCATTCCTT
>NW_004567117.1:38263637-38264929 GCF_000260355.1 Condylura cristata | reverse complement strand
GGGTGCTCCCTTTTTTTGTTTGTTTGTTTTGTTTTGTTTTTTCTCCTTTGACCTCAAATCCCAGCTCTTCACACACGTGCTCTGCTCTGGTGCCAGATAGCTGCTTCCTCTTCTTTACTGGGGAGCCCCTCCTTATTGATTTGAAACTGCTGTCTCCCTCCTGAAACCAAAATTCTCACCCCATTTCCCCTGTGGCAAATATCAATGAGGCCGCCAGTTTGGCCAAAGTACTTCCCAGCGTCTCCACCAAACTAGATCAGTTCTCTGTTTCCTGTCCCCAAAGAGTGGTAACTTGGTGGTAAATATTCATAGGCACTGTCTTTACTTTTGTCAAATCAGCAATGGAAGTTTCATGGCTAAACCCCAGACTTTCACGCTTACCAAGGGATTTCAATCTGTAAAGAGAAAAACAAAAAGAAATTCAAACTCACTGAACTAACTTCATAAAGTAAAGGTAGATGGGTAAACTGGAGCTGTTATAATCAGCCACTGAACATACAATACATATCAGAAATACTAAATGAGTAGTAATTGAGCAAAATAGAAGAAAGATTAAAGATGCAATTCAAATGTGTTTAGGGTATTAAAAAACACGTTCTGCTATTAGTTCTGATAACCAGAAATTCGTGGAGATAGGTGCATGTTGACATCTAATGTTGCCAGCTACAGTACTTAGAGAAGGTCATAAGCTCATGAAAGAGGAAAGGTAGAGGCAGAGCAAAAAGTGGGGCCACAAACGCAGCGGCGGGAGAGCTGCTCAGGACAGGGAGGGAGCGAGGCCCCCAAGTGTCAGGAGGACGCCAGCCGAGCCAGCAGGCCACCGAAATGTGGCGCGACCTGCTTTCCAGAGTCCTATCCCAGGGTCACCTGCTCGAGCTAGAGGCTGGAGCAGGTACAGCCACAGCTGCGGCTGAAGTGAACTGGCCAAAGGTGGGGCGCCGCGCGGGCCAGAGATACAGAGGCCGCCAGCGAGAAGGAGGCAAAGGGGGACGGGAAAGGAGAAAACGGGACGGAAAAGCGCGAAGATCCGGGCGGGGATGGGGCGCGCAAGGAGCAGGTGCGAAATAATGGCACCGGTGTTGTTGGGGTCTGAGGTCCCCACGGGGCTGGGCGGCAGCGGCGCTGGGCCGGGGCGCGGGCCCCTCCGCCGCCCGACGGCCGCTGCGCTGCCTTCCACAGGTGTGGTTCCAGAACCGACGGGCCAAGTGGCGGCGGCAGGAGAAGCTGGAAGTGTCGTCCATGAAGCTGCAGGACTCCCCCCTTCTCTCCTTCAGCCGCTCCCCTCCGTCAGC
>NW_004567117.1:38259646-38263383 GCF_000260355.1 Condylura cristata | reverse complement strand
CCCCTCGGGCCGCCGCCGCCTGCCTACGCCTGCGGGCCCGGCTTCGGGGACAAGTTCCCGCTGGACGAGACGGACCCGCGCAACAGCAGCATCGCGGCACTGCGCCTGAAGGCCAAGGAGCACATCCAGGCCATCGGGAAGCCGTGGCAGGGCCTCTAGGGCAGCGGGCGCCAACTCGGGCCAGGAGACCGTCGGGGCTGCTCTCAGCATCCTCCCTCTAGGTCCCCTCACTCGGCCCCTTGTTCCCGGGCCGCCTGATTGGGGTGTGGACCCCCTCCTGCTCAGGACGCTCGAGGCTGGCCGAGGCCCCCTGGCCACCCCACCCCCTCGCAGACCCCAGTTGCTGTAAAGGGAGAGGCAGCCCACTCCTCCCACCCCTGAGCGCGCTGGAGCCGCCAGGTTCAAGGGGTCCAAAGCACCATACCTTGACTGGGGTCAGGGAGCCCAGAAAAAGAAACTTCGGGGAGCAGGGGTGAGGGTGGGGGGCCAGGAATAGAGTTTGAGGGACTGTTGTATAAGTAGTTTCAAAGTATTTGGAAGGAGAATTAAAGATGTACTCTTTTGATTGACTCTAGTTGAGCAACTTGGGACTGGGGTTTGGGAGAAGGAAGGTGGTGGGAAGGGGGTACCTGAGCACCTCCAGTGATAGGCCATCTAGTAAGAAAGCAGATGGGTGTGGAAGAGCTGGGGCCACCTCCCTCTTCCTGGACCTCCTGGAATCACTTTCCCAAAGCAAAGCGTTGTCCCATTTCCGGACTGAGGCTCCGGGGATCAGGCGCCCTCTGACGCTGGCCAGTGGGAGTTGTTCAAAGCCTGAAGCTTCAGCTTCCTGCGCATTCCAGGGCCTCAGCACCGCAGCAGTTGCACAGTGGCTGCTACTTTGCAGGATTGATCCCTACGGGAAGTGTCCAGGCCACCTTCCTCAGACTGAGAGCTGGGCACCCCACAGGCCCTGGCCTCCTCTCTCTTTCCAGCGTCTCTGGCCTCAGGTCTTCTCACACCACTGTCCAGGTTACCAGATCAGTGCCAACCTCTGCTACCCAGGGTTGATGATGTTAACTCTTTTCCTTTTCTTAGCCTTGGGTCCTCTTTTATTCCCCAACCAGTGGCACCCCTTAAGGCACCCTGGGTTAGCCGCTGGGCTCAGGGAAACTGTCCTAGCTTACTCTGCACAGATGCCTGAAGGGCCCATCCTCACAGGTACATCTGAGAGCTCCTACAGCTGTGAATGATCCTGGAAGGTGGGCCACCCCCAGAATAGCCTGAATCCCCCTGCACAGGTCCTCTGGCCCCCTAGCTAAGCTTGCATCTAGGACGATACAGCCAGAGCCTTAGCATCAGCCAAATACTTGCTGTTGGTCCTTGGCACCCTAGGGGACCATCTGGCCCCCTTTACTCATCTAAACAAACCATATCTTCAGGGCAATGGGAAAGATAGAATAAGGTCACCTGTGTGGGTTTTGTGTAAATGTCAAGGATCCAGCAGGAGACAAAACACACTGGGATCTGCAATGTCCCTGAGTTGCACCAGGTTAAAGAAAGCTACTTGGGGGAAAGGATGACTATCATGGGCTAGGGGGAAAGGCGATGTCTCCCTGGGATCCAGGCTCTGCCCTGCAAGATTCTGAGAAGCTGTAGCAGAGCCAGGGCTGTGAACCCCTCGACCCTCATCTGCAGGCTTGTGAATGATAGGCTGGCAGTAAGAATTTATTTGCATCACTTACTTTTTCCAAGAGATGAGAGTAATACCTGCGCTTTCTCTCCCAAGGGTGTTCCTGGGGAAATGGGTGGCATACACGTGGTATCAAATTTGGCAAGAAAAACAGGTGAACTCAGGATGGACGTTTTAGTACATTTCTTTCATTTGGCCAATCTTCTCTTTCTGTAAGCCCTCATCCTACCAGGACTGATGTCAGCGAGTCCCCTTTCGCAGTGGCGGGTGAGTACCACGTTTTGCTGCTCGCCTTACTTCTGCAGAGCTGGGTCCCTGCCCTCCAAAACTGTTAGCACCTTTGCTTCCCTTCGGTCATTTCCACCATTATTCATTTTGTCTGCTCTTTGCCATTTCTGATCCTCTTTTCTTTCCATCCCAAGTTTTCTACTACATCCCCTCCTCTTTTACCACTTAGTTTTGTCTGCGATTTGATATATTCTCAGCCATCTCTCTAGGCACCAACAGAGCCAGCCCAGCCTGGATTTCAGGGACAAACCTTTACAAGATAATCATCAAAATACTAGCAGCTAATGATAGGAAAGCATACCATGTGCTAACCCTGTTCGAAACGGTTTACATCTATTTATCCTTAAAGTCGCACAAGGACCGTATGAGAAAGATGGTTTTAAATAAGGAGACAGGCAGAGAGGTTGCACCAGTTAACCAAGAGCTGGCATCGCCAGGGGATCGTTCAGCTCAAGGTAGCAGTGCAATTTCAGGAAACATTTGCTGATTAAGTGAGTGCTGCTGATTTCGGCTCCTAAGAGCAGCTCCGAAGCCGTGCTGGGAACGGAGATGCTTGGGGTTGCTGGCTCAGAGTACTTTCCTGGGCCTCCTGGGGAAGGTCTGGCGGGTCCCCCACTCCCCTCCTCCCTCCTAGGCGCTGCCTAACCTAGCAGGGCAGCTTTAAGATTCGCGCTGCAGGAGGAGGGGTGCTGGAAGCCAGGACTGAGAACTCATGATGAAGAACATTAAAGCCGCTGAGGACCCCGAAATGCCGATGCCTCCGCCCAGTCGCGCTCCGGGAGTCCTCACAGAGGCGCCGTCCAGGCGGAGCGCGGCTTCCGAAACGAGACTGCTGTCTCCTGCTTAGGGGAGGGCACGATCTTTCAGGGACTCCGCGGGAAAGGCCTCCCCAGAAAGCCTGCATCACTTGGGAGCTGGTTCTTGAATTTTCTATACTGGGGACAGGGTTTGGCTCCCAGGGGCCACCAAGGACCGCCATGCGTGCACGGCGGCCGGAAAGAGGCAGGCCCTGCTCTGGTCGCCTTGGGTCCCGGGAGACCCGGGAGCCCTTGAGGAACCCTTCCCCGAAAGGCAAATTCTGTTCCGCCAGCCGGCAGAACCCAGCTAGCGAGAACCGCTACTTTTCCGCCGCCGGGATCCGCGAGGGTGGGGTGGAGGCGGGGCTCTGCGCCGCGGGGGCGGGGCGAGGGAGGACGGCGCGGATTGGGCCTCTCCGAGAGAGGGGCGGGGCCCGGCGGGCGACCGCGCGGCGGACGCGCCCCGGTGCACCTGATCTGCCCCGCCCGGGCGGAGCCGGCCTCCTCCGCCGCTGTGGGGGTCTTTTCCCTTTTTTGGAGGAGTCTTTCTGTGCACGAGGGTGGCGAGGCCGTGTGCACCCCGCGGCTCCCGACTTTCAGCTGCGACGTTTTGCTCCCCGGGATCACGGAGGACTGACTTCTGCTTCTCCCTGGAGAAGCTCTCAAACCGGGGTCCTGAGACTGCCGCCCCACGCGGGAACCTCCTCCTTCGGCGTCCCCTCCCCCACCCCACCTCACTCTCCCAGACACCTCCCGCTCACCCCAGCTCCGACCCCAGGCGGATCGAGGCTGTTCACCCCTGGGAACCCTGGGTTCACCAAGCCCCCATCTCTGATGCCCTGAGAGGGCTGCAGGGGCGGGAGTGATCCCCTCAAAGGGGCAGGCTTTAGACATATTTAGAACTGAACTGGAGCGACTCTGCTGTACTTCATTATTATTATTTTTTAAAGATTTATTTATTTGTGCATACAGAACTGGGG
>NW_004567117.1:38256817-38258465 GCF_000260355.1 Condylura cristata | reverse complement strand
CCTGGAGAGTGTGGTCCAGGCATCTCTGTGCATTGCCTACTGTGTGACTTTAACCACACCCAGTCTATAAAGCAAGGGCTTTGAGAACTTTCCTCCTTCCTAATCACCCACCACAGTCACCTAAAAGGCAGCAAGCACCTCATTTTAGAAGCAGCTTTCTTCTGCTCTGTGCTGGTACAAAAGTGTTTCTATGAGTAGGTTCTGAATGAACTGTGTACAAGTTGCCTTCTATATCGGAGACAACTTCTCTCTAGGGCTAATAGTAATTGGAATCCATAGTCTCCACATTTATAGCTTCAAATAATTTTCCTTTAATGTTTTTCAGCCTCCTAAATTTTTCTGTAATCTTTGTCCACACTGGAATGTTACAAAACATAGTGGACATGTTACAGATGGGTAAACAAGAGTCCAAGAATTAGGTCCTAAGTAAAAGAAATAAGGATTAAAAAGTCTGTATGCTTATTTGGAGCTCAAAAGTGAGATCTGAGCTAGTATCTGACATTTGAGTGAACGGTATGAGGAAAGAGACTTCTGTCAGAGCACTGAGAAACTCCAACATTTAGTGTTGGAAGATTCAGAACTGTGGTAGAAGGGAAAAAGAAAAGTGTGGAAGTTCAGGAAAGAGATTTCTCATGGGAAGGAATGGGCAAAATAAGAATTCTTTTCAGAACTTAAAAATTAGACAGTGATGAAAGCGTGGGACAGTCCTTGCTTCTCACAGCTGGGCAGGATATTTTGGGATAGTGCCAGTGACCCCCTATACTGTAAGGTAATCACAGTGGTCACCCAAAGTCCCAACCTCTTCTCCGAGACTAGGAAGTCCAATGAAGGCTGCCCAGACTGCCTATTTTTGTGTTTGTAATGACCCTGTCCTGGTCCTGCCCCTAAACTTAGCCCATCTGTTTTCTGCTTCTGTGGAGATTCACCCATTCCATAGCTAGGGAGAGTAAAGTAATGCAGAAACTTTACATACATACAAAATGCACACACAAAAGTCTGTACACTTATTTGTTGCTCAGAAGTGAGTCATTGGTCATCCGAAATCCAATAATTACACACTGCTTTTAGCCCTCCATGTAATTTGGCTCCAGCATAGCCTCTTCTAGCAAACTCTTCTAGCACACCTTCTGCTCTTGCCAAACTCAATTTTCCAACAACTTATCCTTAGCTCTTCTGCCTTTATGATTTTGCTCAGTTCCTCCCTCTAACCTAAAATTTCTTCCACTTCAGAAAACACTTTAAGATGAATGAAAATGAAGACTACCAAAATCTCCTAGAGGAGATTTTATAGCTTTAAATTCCTACATTAAAAAACAAATATGTCAATTCAATGAAGACACTGGAAAAAGAGCAAAGTAAGCCTGAACCAAGCAGAAGGAAGAGAATAAGATTAGAACAGAAAGTATCGACATTGAGAATAGAAAATGAATGGAGAAAAACCTATGTAAAAGGATGATATAATTAGTAATCAGGGAAATTAAAAACCAACCCACCATGAGACAGTGCTTCACATACACCAGGATAGAGACTCAAAAAGTCAGTAGCGGCCCTCCCTGGTGGCGTAGCGGGTTAAAGCACAGCACAAAGAAGCTTAAGCCACTTCCACATGAGTTCGATCCCCGCCTGCCAGGAGGAGACCCACATGGCG
>NW_004567117.1:38234862-38256414 GCF_000260355.1 Condylura cristata | reverse complement strand
CAAATGCCCATCAATAGATAAATTCCTAAATAAAATATGGTATAGAATGGATTATTCAGCCTTAGCTGAATAAGTGAATTACTTACTTATTCAGAATAAGGAAAGTGATACCACAAGCTACATCATGCATGGCTTTTGGAAGCATTATATTAAGTGAAAGAAGTCAGTCACAAAAGACCCCATACAATACAGAAGGAAAATGATATTGAAGTCCAGAATAGGGAAATCTGCAAAGATAGAAAACATACTCACGGTTGCTTAGTGCTGGCGATGGTGCCTAGATTAAGGGGTGATAAAGGGTCTGATATTCTGAGGTGAGGAAAATGTTCTAAAATTGGCAGGGGGTGAATGGTTTCACACATCTTTGAATATACTAAAAGCTAGGGAAGAGTGTACTTTCAAATTATAGAAATGGGCAAATGATAGAGTATACAGCTGTTTGAAAAAATAGTTTTCCCAACAAGTTCTTGCTGTTTCCACCCATTTCAGGTCTCACATTGGAGTAATTTTCCTAAACATCATTTCACCATATTTCTCCCTCACCAAGTGAGCCTCTCCAAGGCAGTTACCTCAGCGCCTGCTGTCCCAGGCACAGTGAGCTCTCCCTGACATCCCTGTCCTTTCTTCCTATTTCCCAGCCCATCCAGTTTCATTGTGTTGCTAACCCCCCTTTCTTTTTCTCTCCCCCTCTTTCCTGCTCTTCTGCACCACTTGTGTAGCAGTCAAAACATGACTGAGGTAGCTTCTTAAGCCCTCAGAAAATGTGACTGTTTCTGGTTGACTAAACCACGCTCGAGATGGAGGCTGAGCACACACAGGCCAGTGTGTGCTCAGCAGCATCTCCTGTTTTTCCCGACATTTTGCTTCATTGGGGAGTGAGGAGCACAATCAGAGCACTGCCACAGAGAGATGACAGGATTCTTCGTGGGGAGATCACAGGAGCCCCAGTTCTGCCATGGACTCGATCTGTGACTTTAGGCAAGGCAGCCTCGGGCTGAAGCTCCCGTGATGTAAAATAAAAGGACCAGGAGACGGCGACCCTCCCAGCTACAGAATTTTGAGGCAGGATTCAACTTGCTTCTGTAACTGGACGGGGGCTGCCATCTGGTGGCTGCTGTGAGGACTGTCTCCCAGCCTCCCACTCCTGGAGAAAGGCAGGTTGCTGCTGAGTCCTCCCAAGTCGGTTAAGAGTCGAGTATCTTTGGGGGGGGGGGGGGGGGTCTAGTATCTATGGGGGGGGCACTCAGATTCTCACTCAGTCAAATCAACTCAGCTTTGGGGATTCTGATATCGTGAAAGTCACTCTAAGAGAAGCAGAAGGCCAAAGAAGCTTCTCTTCACACGTTTTTTAGTATGTTTCCTACTATTTAGGGTAGGAAAGAATTAATCAGGTTAATTTGTGTAGCCGTCAAAACATGATTGACTTAGCCTCTTAAGCGTGTAGTGAGGAGATACTTGTTTTTTCTAAGCTGAACCATGAAGTAGGGCAATTCTTCATTCAACTTGAAGTTCTTAGTTAAGTTAAAGACTTATCCCAAGGCTAGAGTTTTAGATGCCTGGGCAGTAAAAATATTTGACACATGGGATTCTTTTTCTGATATCCTTCAAGTTGGTGCAATTAGGTAATAAGGTTAGTTAGACCATTACACATTATATACTATAGGCTTTCCACTCCGGTTGGTATCTAATACCAAGGCACTCATGACTTAAATATTCTAATACCTCACCGATCTCGAAATATTTACATTTTAGGAGTAAATTTGGTGGGGGGAATTAGAATAAGACCCAAAGAATAGCCTTTTATGTGGGCTATATGATGTGAACAAAATGATTTCCATATCAATAATTTTGATGTTGCTCTTTCCCTCCCAGACTTGTCTGGCGGTGTCTTTCCTGTGGGTTACCCTCAGAAGGTGCTTTAGGCTGTGGCGGGTTTTCAGGCCTTGCTTTGTGCAATGCTCTTTTACCCACGAGGGGATGGGTGACTTCGGGGGTTTGATTTAGAAACTCTATTCTTTGTCTTTTCCATATTGTACACTGATTTTTTTTTGTCGTGATGCGTGGATGGCAGAACCTATTTAGGGTGGGCAGGTTTGGGGCTTCAGGGATGTCCCGCT
Source organism: Condylura cristata (assembly GCF_000260355.1). NCBI lineage: Eukaryota > Metazoa > Chordata > Mammalia > Eulipotyphla > Talpidae > Condylura > Condylura cristata. Next base: position 38,254,297 of record NW_004567117.1, on the reverse strand, counting down.
CACTGCCCTGGAACAGTCCAATCAACTGAAGGATTGAAATGGCCCAGTCAGACTTGTGGGGGGAGGGGGGTTGGTGCAGCTAGAGGAGGATGTAAGGCCCGCTGGCCGAGAAGTGGGAGGCAGCGCTGACCCTCTCTGTTCCTGGGAGACTGTTCCTGAAGAGAGGCCTCAGCAGCTGGCCTCCACAGAAGGGAGAGAAGCCCAAATCCTCCCAGAGGGGCCCAAGAGCTCCACAGAGATCCGATCAGCCACACCTGCCTCTGACGTCACCTGGAAGGCGCCCCCAGGCCGGGGGCCTGGCGGCTCAAAGAGCAGTTGGTGTGGACCAGCAACTCACACAGACCTGCCGGGCGTGGTGTTGCTGATGTCGCTGGCACTACTGGCCAGTGCTGCCCAGCACTTTTGTGGAGGGACAGGCATTCTGGGCCCAGGTGGCCTGTTGTGATCCCACCGAGGGGCGCGCTGACCGCTACGTTTGCCGGAAGGTAGGAGACTTGGAGCAGCAAGGTCAAACAGGAACCTGGAGTCTGGAGTCTGTCTCTTAGGACCACGCATGGGTGTCTATAGGGTCTGACATGCCTTGTACAGGGTTGGGGGGGGACAGGAAATGTACCCGACCTGGCGGTGGGGTGCATGTTTGTTTCCGGGCCTGAGGCTTCTTGCGGTTTCTGCTACAGACAAGGTAGGGCTGCAGCTGTTCGCAGGACAGAGTGCGCTGTGCTCTGCCGGCTTGTCTGGTGGCTTTACTGGGGCGGGTGCTCGCCCAGGCACAACATCAGCCAGGGTGGGCAGGTGCACTTGAGGTCCTGTCAAGTTAGCCACAGTGGCCTCTGAGAGCCCTTCAGCAGCTGCACAGCCTCCTGGTATTGCTTCCTGGTGCTGCTGGTCCTTGGGCTGCCCAGGCCATGCTGGGGCTCCTGAGCCTTCACCGCAGCAGCACCCAGCTGAGAGCTGGATCCTGGCCTCCTGCTTGCTGGCTGCCCTGAGTTCCAAGGCCTCCTTCACAGGACGCCACCATATTGGATGGGCAAGGGGGCCCTTGGTTTAGGACTCGCGGGCACTATCTGGGGTGAGCTAGCCGGCCACTGGTGGTCTTAGAAACCCTCTCCTTCTTCGTTAAATAAACCCCATTATTGTCCCCAGAGCCTGAGCGGTCTGGCAATTGTGTGTGGGGTGAAGAGCCCACAGTGGCCTGTCCTCTCCTGGCCACTTGGCCTTCGGAGCGATAGCTCTGCTAGAGCACTCTGTTTCAGTTCAAAGGCCCCAAGCCACAAAATCCAGGATTCTAGGAAGACCCTTGGTTTGTTAGCAGATGCTGTGAGATTTCTCAGCAGATGCCTGTTCTCCTGTGACATCGCAAAGGGACGGACCACTGCCTCGCAATTTTGCCTCTTGAACAGACCTCCTTATTCCAGTGACCAGTCAGGGAAGGGCTAAATCTTCAAAATCAGCCAGGAGAGCAAATATGTGCCAAACACCTTCCTTAAACTGCATGAACGATTAGAGCGAATCACAAGTATGAGCGTACTCCCAGCATCGAGGGTAGTTAACTGCAATCATAAACGCGATGTCCAGAGTGGGCAGGCAGGTAAGATAAGCAAAAGCAGCTGGCAAGGGTGTACACTAGAGGCTAGTGGAGACTGCGGCAAAGTGGTGAGTGGGAACCCAGACCTAAGGGCAGAGCGAGGTACAAATTGACTTCCAAAAAGTCAGGTCCAGTGGCTGAGCTTACAATTTTGTGAAAGTTTACCACCTGGATTTGTAAGTCAAATACCTTGACTTTTGAATGTCTGCAACTGACTCTAATTTTTAAGATACTGGCCCAGCACAAACACTTCTATGGGGAGTATCTAACCAGCAGATTGCCAGCTCCTAACTACTCAGTTAAATTGTTTCCCCCATGATTCACTTTTCTCCCTCCAACCCCAGGAAGTTCAATGTAGTCTGGGCATCTTGTTTTTTAATTCAAGTTCAACCCCCAGTCTGTTCATTTAGGCAGCCTCCAGCTGAGGCATCTTGGGTAATGGCCAGGCAGAGGAGAGCACAATTTGAAGCTCTCTTTCCTTTTCATTTCTGTTTATTTCAGCAGTGGAGTCAGAGGGGCAATTACGTTGTGACAATAACAGCCACTTGTCTTGCAAGGTGAAGAGAGGACTAAAGGGTGATAAGGGGCCCAGACAAAAGAGAGGGGCCACCTGTCAAGTGTAATCACAGCATTAGTGCTTCCGGTAAGAGAGAAGGACCATTGCTTGTTCGTAAGGGCTCATGGTCTTAAAAGTCTCAGAAGATTTTTATGAACATCTGAGAATGGAGTAGAGCCCAGTGCTTACACTTAACAGCAGTGACTAATTTTTGCAATTGCTGTCCTGCTAGAACCAGGCTGTGTGAGGTCCCAGGAAATAAGGCTCGCGTGGTTGCGGGCTCTTGGCTGCTCATCTCCAACCCACTCCACCCTCCTTCCCTCCTGAGAGCTCTTCACCTGGCTTAGCTTCCTGCCTCTCCCAGTCCATGATTCATTGGTGCCTTCTAGCCAGGTGGGATCCATCAGTTTTGAACCAAGACACCAGCCCCTGCTTCGGAGAGGATGTGAACTGTAAATGGGTGTCCACGTCTCAGTCGTGACAGGTCTGATGTGTGTGAAGGGCGCGTGTACCATTCATTGGGCACTTTGCATCTTGTATTTACATTTAGAAGTCCAAGATTCATCTAGTCAACAAAACCGGACACTATTGCAGGTTTGCAAAGACCAAGGACAGGCCAGGCCAGGAATAGAGCACACTGCCTGGCCGTCTGGGGTTTGGCACTCGACACTCAGGAGAGGCACAGGGCAGAGCAACTTAGTGTTAACTCTGGAGGCCTATTGTCTGGGAGTCCTCTGTCATGCCAGGCATCAGTCACAAGTTCCAGCTTGGTTCTTCCCCAGGACTCCGTCTTGTAGTAGCTGACATAGCAGACACCATTTTTTGTCTATACAACATATGTACTTAGCCTTAGAGAGAAAGGTGGTGTAAGGAAAATGGAGTTAAGCCGGGCTTTCCCCCACCTTCCTGCTGCTGGCACCTACACATTCCTCCTGGGTTGCTGCCCGCAGATGCCAGGGGGAGGGACATGGGTGTGGAGCACATGCATCTTTGATTACAAACACTTGGCAGCCAAGAGCACAGGTGTGCCCATGTGTAAATGCAGACACCTGGGCTGGGGAGCTGGGAGCGAGGGTCATAGGGCTTCTCAGTGCTGGTGTTCACAGGTGCTGGTGTTCACGGGCAGCTCTCTCCGAGGCTGGCATGCTCACTTGCTGTCTTTCTGCCTGCAGGTCTGTGACTTTTTATTTTTAAAGATTTATTTTTTTTAATTTATGCACACAAGAATTGGGGTGTAGGCCAGAAGTGTGGAGGTGAGCAGAGTCTCCAGAGACGGAGTGGGAAACAGAACAGGCAGATGTACTGAAATACACTTCTGAGGGGAGCAGCGGGTGAGACAGGAGAGGTCTGCTGCACCCTGTGGGCCAGCTCCCTGGCCAGGGATCCAACTCGTGTAGCAGTGGCTGCTGATAACTTGATAGTGCTGAGCCTTAACCACTGAGTCAACTAGGAGGCCCCTGGACTGTGTCCTGATTCAGCATTAAAGGCCTGTAAAATGATACCAAGGCCTCCAAAATTCTCTTTTTGTCAGCGAGGACTGACAATGAACCTGCCTGGCCTGGGATGTCTGCACAATATGTGGCTTGAGAAGGAGGACAGGAAGGGAGGTGACAGCTGTGCTCCCAGCAATAAACTCCATTCTTCAGCCTCTGGAATGGGTCATGTGACACAACTCTGTCCAAAGATAAAAGTGATGTTTCTGAGAAAGCTTTGCTTCATGATACAGCTGGGCCCCATCTTTCCTGTTGTCCTGTATTTTCCTGCTTGAAGTTGGAATGCAGTGGCTGGAATTTGTGACCATCATGAGAGGACATCGTAAAGATCTATTCTCTGAATCCTTTAGCCATGTCTCTGGCCAAGGCTGCTAGTCCCTAGACTTCTTACGACACAAAGGGAAGTCATGTCAAAGTCTTATGACATGACTTCTTATCTTCCTTAAGCCATGGGTATTTTGGTTTTGTTTTATTTCATCATGCGTATACAAGTGAAATCCCTCATTACATACAGACACAACTGACAAGGCCCCATGTTCCCAAAGGAGAAGGTTCTGGGTTGTCCACCCACACCAATGTAGTCAGTAGGGGAAATCCCTTATTTGGAAATAACAAACTAAGTAATTAACAACCAAGTAGATTTTTATATTTAAAAATACGCATAGAAACTACGTGAGTGAAGTAATTTAGGAGGCAATGTGGATTTTTATAAATATAAATGAGTCAGTAATCATGCACACAATGTAATTTTAAAATTTAATATTCATCACAAGATGAACTAAAACATCCAGATACCACTCTTGGGGGAAAGGTAAGAAATGCTGAAAGATCATAAGTATTAGCTTGCTTGCATCATAGGAACAATGGCTCTCATTGTTCCTATGCTAGAAATGAAGACACAGTACAGGAAGAAGCCACACATGCCCGGCTCCTGCTCTCAGGGAATAAAATTCCCGCTAATAGATGAAAGAGATGGAGGGGGAAGGACCAAGAAGGAACCACCTGCTTTTATTGAACTGATTGTGTCAACATTTCTTCTCATGTAGCTGCAGCCTCTGTTTTTAACAGTTTAAAGATAAGATGAAGGGGCCCTCCCTGGTGGTGCAAGGAGTAGGGATGAAGCTATGGCCACCACAGCCAGGTTGCTGACCCACAGGGTGCAGCAGACCTCTCCTGTCCCTCCCGCTGCTCCCCTCAGCAGTGTATTTCAGTCAGTCTGCCTGTTCTGCTCCCTGCTTTGTCTCTGGTGAATCCTCTCACCCCACACACCTCTGGCCTGTACCCCAGTTCTTATATGCATAAATAATTTTTTTAAAGATTTATTTATTTGTACATACAGAACTGGGGTACAGGTCAGAGGCTCAGGGGGTGGTGAGAGGCTTCACCGGAGACAGAGCAGGGAGCAGAACAGGCAGATGGACGAAGTACACTGCTGAGGGGAGCAGTGGGCGGGTCAGGAGAGGTCTGCCGTGCCCTGGGGTCACCTCCCGGGCAGGCGGGAATCGAACTCATGCGGAAGTGGCTTTAGCTTCTCAATGCTGTGCTTTAACCCTCTGCGCCACCAGGGAGGGCCAATAAATAAATATTAAAAGAAAAAAAGATGAAAACAGGACTTGGACCCTCTCCCTTCAGCTGATTCACACATCCGGGTAACTATAAAAATTGACCTGTGTCTTCATCAGAAATCTTGGCCTTTTTAAGGAGAGAGTAGGGATGAAAGAGATGCACTTTTTGGGGTTCTTCTGCATTGTCTACTTAGACATGTGGCTTTGACTGAACGCAAGTAGCCTCAGTTTCTTTGTGCTCACCCCTCCTTCTCCCCACAATCATTTTCTCCCATTTATATCCCCAGGTAGGCCCACAATGGAGAAGGCGCCAAGGTAATTTGATGACAAGACTCAAGAACGAAAAAGCACTCCACAGGTCAGAATTGTGTTTTGGGCCCTGCAGAAGCATGGGAAAGTGGCACCCATTGCGCCCAGGAACCCCGGGAACTGACCTGGGAGAGTCACAGGTGGAGAAGGGGGGCAGGACCCTGGGGGGCAGGGACCCGTCAGGATTCTGGTGTCACAATGGGACCAAAAGCAACTGGTTCTCTCCTCAAGGCTCTCAGTCCATGGATGGATCCACGTCTTGTCAGGCAAGGTTGTGTGTTGTAGAAGGTGTGTGAGCCTGGTACAGGTGGCCCTCAACAGCTTGGATGGGCCGTAGGGGTACTGATCCTAACAGCTGAAAATCCAGGTATAACTTCAAACATTACTAGTGGCCTGTTGTTGATCCTCACACATAATACTTAACTGATACTTCTCATGTGTGTTATGTACTGTATTCCTAAAGTAGGCTAGAGGGAAGAAAATGTTATGAAGAAAATCATAAGGAAGAGAAGATGCCTTTATAGTTCTGTAATATATTGAATGGTAACCTAACTAATGCTATGTTTATAGCTACATTAATATGTACACATTTGTATGCTGGTTCATATACATTATATATGTATATAATCTGCAACATATAGAATACACACACCTATCCATATAGGTGTGTACATGTATATGTGTCCATGCATGTATATATATATGTGTGTGCATGCATGTGTGTACCTAAGGAATTCAAAATCATGCTGTTCAAGGGCCCACTGTACAGTGGAAGGAAAATCTGGACTCACGAGGGGCATATTTATTGTTTCTTCTGGGTCTACTTAAGGAGGTGATTAACTAGAAGACCCGAGCCCCAAAAGGGCCGTGTGGAGACTTCAGTCCATGGGATGCTTTGCTCCTTCTGTTGGTAACTGGCAATAGTTGGTCGTTGTAGGTTTCCCTCTCAGGGCTAATTCCATTTCTGATTAAAGCAGGCTGTGATTGAGGAAATAAATAACACCAATTCCACATTTTACTGAGATTATTCCCTTGACATCCAAGCTGGGTTAATATGCTCTACCATGATCAAACAACCCCAGTAGGCCTGAAAGGTGGGCAAGGTGAGGCCAGATATCATACTTCACTCCTTGAATGCCCGTTTAATGTGTTACTGAACCTTCAGTTGTAAGTGAACACTGCCATATTTCCCAGAGCAGTCCACCCTGTAGCACTTAAAAATTTGAAGGCAATGACTGCTTTCTTCCCATTTGGATTCCTGATTAGCCTGCTTCGGTGCAAGGGCCTCTGGGTAATGCCACCTATTAAAGCATCTTCATGCTGAGCACACATCTTCACCTGTGTGCTGTAGCAGACAGCTATCAGGCTCTTCTTTCCCCAAATCCTCAGCAGGGCAATAACTCTTCTCTAGAGTAGGAATGAGCAGCAATCCAAAGGATTCTGTTTCAAGTAAAAGGGAACAAGGGCACCCTTATCTGTAACTGACCGTCTGTTTTAAACAACCTATTTTCCTTGTGATTGGACCCTACAATTTTAATCCCATTGTTGCCTTGTAGAATCTTTCCCAGCTCTCCTTGCAACAAGTTAGACATGTGATCCAGATTTCACCAATCAGACAACATTCAAAACTGATTTCAAAGGGAGGGGGAAGGGAACACACTGTTGCAAGAGCATAGTAGTGGTGGAGGCATTGGAAGAAAGTGCCAATTTAGGCAACTGTGCAGAATGCCTGGAGGTAGCAGAGAAGGTGGGAACCATCTTATCAAACCAATCTGAGACCCTGCTTTGAGCACTGAGCCTGCAGGGTCGACCTTGAGCTCATTTCTCTGGCCTTCCTACCTGCTGTGCTTGTTTATATAAATTACCCACGGTAGATCCTTTCAGCTAAAACTTACCTGACCCTCTAAATGCACACAGACAGGTGATGGATTCCCCTTGCAAACAAGCTTAAGAAAGTGCTCCTTATAGGGAAAAGCATCTCTCTTAAATAGAGGAATACTAATCTTGATCTGGGTACCAAGGAGCCCTCCTGAGTCAGGAGATTTGCATGAACTATTCAGACTATTGCAGCTGAAACACAGGATCGCATTTACTCTCAGGACTAGCAAGCAATCGACAGCCTAGGTGGGGTTACTGTAGAAGCACTGACTTTTTCTCACTGCCTAGAGTGTCACCATAGAGCAATTTCCCAGGGTCCACAAGGATGTTTTCATCTTTGAGCGACCTATTGGAGCTTAGCATCAAGTTCTTGGAAAGAGGCCTGAGGGTTCCCATGAAGAGAAGATGTTAAGACAAAAAGCACATCTCACTTCCCCTTGGCCTGGTGTGAGTTCACAGGGCTTTAAAAGAAATTAAAAGGAGTGTATGACATCTTATATAGTTCTTTGACAGAACAAAAGCAAGATAAATCTCGGTACTGTACAAATGTGATTTCCGTAAATGAAGGAAATCTAAACATCTGGCAAGAAATTTTAAAATCTGTCAGTGTGTGAATGTCATCATAAAATTGGAATTGCTGAGTGTTACGAATTGCAAGAGCATGCTCTCTGAATGTGGAAAGGGAATCTCTTGAAGTCCTCTCCTCCCTGTGCGTGATGAAATCTTGTGATGGAGACTACTTCTCTCAGACTTCTCTCAGATGACATTTTGAAGAAATAGTGCTAATTGCTTGTCTTCAATGTACTGAAAGGGAGATTAAAATGAGGAAATGCTTCCATTAATCTGGTGACTTGATGTTTGAACCCCACGTCCATCTACCATGTGACCTCGGCCAGGTCATCAGCCTCCTCTAGCCTTCTGTCTCCTTATCTATTAAATGAGAATGAGCATTCTCAGCTTATAAAATAGTCATGAGGCGGTCAACAGTCTCGGCAAAATACCTGGTCAAGGTAAAGTCTGCAGAAATGGGAATTATAAAGTGACAACTAAGACCAGCCTCTGCTGTCAGCCTAGCTCACCTGCGGTGATGATAAGGGAGTGCAGCCTCTAGAAAAGCTCTAAGCTTCAGGATTCGGTAAGTGGCCTCTGGAAGGGACAGCTAAGACTTCAGCCTGCTTCTTTAAGGAGCACAAGGGACATGACGCTGTTTGCTACCCTCTGCTACTTGTCCTCCCATCTGGCATCGAAATAACAGAACTTCTTGCCCTTTGGGCAATGCATTGAAGCTTTTATTGTGATTGGTCACAGTGCAGGAATAGAAATCTAATTGACAAATAGCCTAACTGTAAAGAGCATTGATCTGGAAGACTTTGGGGACAAGAGTTCACTGCAAACAAGTTCGAACCAGAAGACGTTGCCTGAAAATCATAAATTTAGTCAAGGTTGAAAGATACAAGAATAGATAAGTGTTTTGCACAAAGGAAATCTCGGTGGTGGTCCAGTGCAGTCAATGCCTGCAGAATGCTGTCTCTGAGGGGTTTTATTTTGCTTCTTTGAGAGAGGCTGCCATTGTCAGTTCAACTGGGGCTTCCTTGCTTCATATGGAGAACCTGGAGGAGAGTCCACAATTGCAAAAGGGTCAGAAAGAGTCAAGTTTAATGATGCTCAAGTTTTAAGTAGGATCCAGCTCCCAACCCCAACAAAGCCTCACTTGAGCGCCTCTTGGAAAAGCAACTTCCCACATCTCCAGGCCTCTGAGGCAGGACACAGCAATCTGGATTTTCATACATTTTCCTGACGATTCTGAGCATATGATGATTTGAGAACCACTGCTGTCCTTTCAGAGGGAAACAAACTCCCTCAATTTCTTTTTGACCCCACATCATTTTGGGGCCTTTTTGTTACTTTAGCTTGATGTATACCCTGACGTGACCCCTGAGGTAGGTCTGGATCTGTATTGAAAAGGAAATGTATTATCCCCAAGAATTTGTTCCTAAAATGGCAGCGAGGCATGGGGAGTGAGGATTTTAATTCTTACAGTTTCCTGCTTTGGCTGTGTCTCAGTACACACATCAAGGCTTGTTTATGAGTTACACAATTACACACTAGAAGCCCATGACAGTGAGTAGCAATGTAGTCAACTTGGGAAGAGGGGTTAAGTTGGGTTTCTGCCCATTCTAAAGTGATTTGTGGCTTGCTTGTCACGGCTTCTGTTCAAATGAAAGAAGAAGGAAGAATAAGCAGTGATCATTTAAAAATTCTTCTTTGTTCTCTTTTATAGCACCCTTTACCGGCAGAGATGAGAAAACACTTTTCATCCAGACCAGAGCTTATTACACTTTCCAAGATTCTCTGGCAATTCAGAGTCTCCAATGTCCAGGCCAGCCATTTGTTTTTAATAAAGGAATTACTGATATTCTCAGACTGGTTATTACCTGCTCTGTGTCTCAACTGTTTTGACCAGGTGCTAATGAGGCCAGAGTGGGTGGTGGGTGGGGGTGTTGAAGTCCCACACAGACCTATTAGCTTTGGCTTCTTGCAGGATGTCACCAGTCTGTGCAAGGACACTGCTCTCCACCCTACAGGAAAGCCACAGCTGCTGGTCGTGCAGGGCACAGTGAGAATGCAAGGAAAGAGCCATCCACGTGCCCTAATGGCTCAAAATGTGAATCTGAGCAGTTTGAGTCAAAATACAGCTACAAGGGAAAGAAGAGTGTGATCTCACGAAGGTTAAGGACCAGGAAGCAAGAAAGGGGCCTTGATGGGGTGGGGAGAAGCTGTATTTGAAGCTGCACCTGCTTCATTCTAGAAACTGTACAACTTTTTCTATATTTGAAGCTTCCTTCAGAACATTTAAAATATTAAGAGCTGGTGATGGGAAACCCGCCGGGATTACAATTGAGATGGAAAAAAAAATGTACAAAATGATGTAAAAATAAACTGTTATAAAATAAATAAATAAAAAATTGTGCAGGCCACTACTCACTTCCCACCAGGTTTTATACAAAGCGACTTAGAAACTATTTCAGTCCTGAGGAGTCAGTGCTGATATTGCAAAAATAAATAAATAAAATAAAATATTAAGAGCCAAAATCTTGCTGTTCTCTGATGGGATAGTCCCTTAGAAAGGAAAACAAGTTTGCACACTTCTTTCCATAACACCCGCTATGGTGAGAGTCCCAGATGTCTCTCTCAGGTCCACCCAATAAGTGGAGGGAAAATAACCTGTGGATGTAAAGAATAGAAGAAACAGGACCCGGTCCAAATCTCACATGTCACCCAAAGGCCAGCATCAACCTCCCCTGATACTCAAGACTATGGTGACATTCAAGATCATGGTTTAGGCCCCAGGGCTGACTGAAACGTGGCTCGTGCTACAGAAACCGGGGACCCAAGGTCCACCTGTTTTTTTTGTTTGTTTGTTTGTTTGTTTGTTTTGGGTGAGAAGGCTCCAGTTCAAAGAAAGATTAGACTTGAAAATTACTGGCCATAATTGCTAATAAAGTTCTGGACCTTGTTTGCCGTGATGAAACAGTCTTGGTTCATGGCACATGCACACCTTTCTTTCCTGGATTAAGAAAACATCTTTGTCATTAAAATGGAGGAAGAAGCTGAGTTTCTAACTACAGCTGTGGGCGGTTGGCAACAGGACTTGATGTTTTATTACTAAAATGGGATAGGAGAGAAGATGGGATCGTTTTTAATTTTAAGAAAAGTCCTCAGCCACTGACAATTCCTGCTGCTAATTCTAGCAAAGCTCAGCTAAGTTATTAAATATCTTTTTAGCACTCCGACAGATCTGGATTTCTAATAACTCTTCTGGTACACCTTGAATAAGAGAACTGTAAGATGTTTTCAGTTTGAGGCAGAATTTCCAAAGCACGAGGGGTGATTGATTTTGCACGTCTATGCAAAGGTGAGTCTAATACTGACTTTGCATATGACTGGGAAATATATTCAAAAGAATGAGGCTGGTGTGTGTAATCGTTAATTAGCTTGAGAAGGAATGACATAGGATGGGCTTGGGCCCTCCCTGGTGGCTCAACTGGTTAAAGCACAGCACTATGAAGCTATCTGCAGCCACTGCAGTGCAAGTTCAATCCCCTGCCAGGGAGGTGACCCACATGGCACAGCAGACCTCTCCTGACTCTCCCGCTGCTCCCCTCAGCAGTGTATTTCAATCAATCTGCCTATTGTGCTCCCCACTCTGTGTCTGGTGATTCCTCTCACCCCCTACTCTCCATGCACCTCTGACCTGTACCCCAGTTCTGCACGCAAAAATGAAAAAAATTTTTAAAAATAAAAGAAAAAAAGTGGGACTGGCTTTCTAAACTTGTAAAAGGAAGAAAAACACATAAGGAGATCTAGAGGAAAAGTAAGATCTGATTCTGCAAAGATGAGTTTTCTCAGCTGACACGGAATACTGTTAACACTGTGGTCATGCTTCTGAAGGCAACTCTTTGAAGCTGTTCCACCCTACAGCCTTCCAGAAACTTTTGAGGAGCAATTCTTTTGTAACTGCCTTAGACATTTACAAAATACTCCCCTGAATATGCTGGGAAATTTTCAATCCTTGAGGAAGGAATTCAATTTTTGAGAAATATACCAACATTATCCATAGTCAGTTTAGGGAGAATAAAGGAGTTCCAAGTGGAGATTTTTAATAATAAGGTTTTGTACATTAACCACATGGTTGTGTGTGTGTGTGTGGGGGGAGGTTTATGAATGAGTTATGAGGGTAAGTGCATTTTGATGTTTGTTAAGTCATTTTGGAGGGTGTGCGGTAGAGACCATTCTTTTTCAGTGGGAAGGCTCTGCTCTTGCACACGGAAACCCAGCAAAGTGCTTAGCCAAGAAAGGACCTGGCAGGCCAGTGGCTGAGAAGTTAATCTGGCACGCAAAGATCCCTCAGGGCCGTGTCATCCACCCACAAAGAAGGGGGCTGGTCACACACCACCTGCGATACAGGTGTGGAGAAGAGACGCTGTCTGGGCTTTGTACAAAGTCCGTACTTACTTCTGAACTGGTTTCCTTAACCAAGATTTCCTTTTCTGAATAAAGATTACCAGATTCTAGGATGCTGACTATAACATGAACTTTTCTGTTTGTCTGTTTTTTTAAATAATATAGAAGTTTATTTTTACATCATTTTGTGCCTTTTTCCATCTAGTTGTCATCCCCGTGGGCTTTTCATCACCCACTCATCCATGTGCCATCACCATACTCCAGTGCACTCCCCCCATTTTTGATCCCATTCCCCACTCCACCCTGGAAATATAGTTGTTCATTATTATTTCAGCCCCCTGGTCCCTTATGCTCCTGCTTGACAACATGAACCTTAAATCTGCACTTAGCACAGAGAAGGTGCTGAAGACCAAAGGGCAGTGAGGGAAAGCCCCCCCCCCCAAGCATGGGGCACCCGGTGAGCTAGGTCCTCAACCAAGGAACCGCCATGAGAGAGTGAAGGCAGGAGCCCCCGCTCTGTGAGCGGAAAGCACTGGATTCGCTACCAGATACAGCCAGAAGCAGGACCTGCTACTCTCACGCATCCTTCATATCTCAGATCAGTGAGGCTGCCCCTCCCCCAGCCCAAGTCTCCAACAGCAGGGGGCTGTCCAAGAGAGAAGTCGCAGGGTCCTGCCCTGGTTCCCCTCTGCTCCCTCACCTCTGAAATGGACAGAATCTTCCTCTTAAGACAGCTATGAGCATTAACTGAGAAGATGAAGGTAAACCGCTTCCCCGAGTATTTACAGTAGACTCAGTAAACCTGGTTATTGTGATGACAGTGCCCTGATTATTCTTTTGCCTTTTTTCATAAATTTCATGGTAGTAAAAGTTGATGAGACTCACGTTGTTTCAGCTCCCTTGATTGCTTCTTCTAAGGTTACTTCTTCTAGGGTTTATCCTCTCCTTCCTGTAGCAGATGATGCTATTTGGTATGACTCTTCCCTGTCCTCCACAGGATTATCCACAGGCAAGAACCAGTCGACTTTGTGTGTTTGCCAAGTTTTAAAATATTGGAATGAGAGCTGAACTAGGGAATCTTGGAACAAGCTCTAAGAAGTACGCTTTGCATGCAAACTGGCAAACAAGAGTTCTCTCCTCAGAAAACACCTGAGTAGGTCATTCTCTAGTGTCCATCCGAAAGAAACATCTGTAGACTCACAAGATTGTCTTGAATAATCTATCTCACTATCAGCATATGCTGGTAGGTTTTAAAAATCAATGCACAATTGCTAAGACAATTCCTAAACATTTTTAGAGTGGAGTTTGGAACCAACAACCTTTTGGCGTGCTAAGAAGAATAATATTTTTTGCCCAAAGAAAGGGCAGCATGGAAACCATCTAGTCATTTTCTGACTGTGTGAGTGTCAGCCCACAGTAGCAGGATGAAGGCTCGCATGTGAGGCAATTTTACTTTCTGCTCAAATTTCTCCCCACTCCAAGACTCCCAAACACCTCCCCTCCCCCACACCCCCAGACTATTTTTATACCTTTGTGTTCTGAACCTACCTCTTTAAAGGTCCTGTTATCCTCTGAATCCCAAGTAGGCTGGTCACTGCCCAGCGGCTCCCAGTGAGGAGACTGATGGCTTCTGGTTCCCTTGGCTTCCAAGAAGTGGAGCAAGTTTCTTGTGGCTTCTTCCCAGCTTACGGACTCAAGTGGTTGCTGCTTCAGATTTCCTCCCTCATAAAGGTATGGGGATTCTCCAGTGCTCTTTTTCCCCATTAAATGGCCTATAATAAAAAAAGAAGAAAGAAAACAGAACATCTCTGACGTAAACCAGGGGAATGAATGAGAAATGAAAAAGGACACCAATGATGTGTGTACTATTTGCTCTTAAATGCAGAACACTTAGCATTTTATTATTAGAAGCTAGTTCATACATACTGTCACATTTTACCCCCTGGCCAAAATGGGCAGTGTGTTGGAGGAAATTGAAATTGCGACTCAGGTGTGGCAGCATTTCAGTTAACTAGCTATGTGACCAGGGTTTCGTTCCAACGACTCAATTAACTAGCCAGGTGACCTCTGCCAAGTCATTTAGCATCTCCAGTCTTCACTTCTATCAACTATAAAATGAATAGGTTAGACTAGGTGAAATTGAACGAATCTTTCTTATCAAAAATCCTGTCACCAATTCTGTGTGCACAGAATTCTATTCCCAACTGAATGGTGAAATTAACCTCCCCAGTCAATTGTGAATTGCTACCAACATCAAAGGGATGATGCTTTTCTTTGTGTTTTAAAAAAAAATAAGGATTACTTTCCTCTTAAGGTAATACAAATATATCAAAGGAAAATTTTATTTAACCTTTCTCAGAGTTTTAGTTGTGATTGAGTCAGAGAAATGCCACCTAGAAATTACAGCCTGTTAAGCATATAGTTGCAAACAAGTTCTGACCAACATTTCTCAGCCACATGGGTGTAGAGCAGTCTCTTAGATATTGAAAACCACCAGGGGAAGTCTCTACGTGGCTCCAGAGGTGGCCACCTGTCATACCTGCTACCTGTAAGCAAAATCTGCGGTGCAGAATGCCTTGGCTAAAACCAAGGACATTCATGTGTTTAAGTGGGCATTGCCCTGGCACAAGAACACAAGGTTCGGGCCCTCCCTGGTGGCGCAGCGGGTTAGAGCACAGCACTGAGAATCTAAAGCCGCTTCCGCATGAGTTCGATTCCCGCCTGCCCCGGAGGTGACCACACGGCGTGGCAGACCTCTCCTGACCCGCCCGCTGCTCCCCTCAGCAGTGTACTTCGTCGATCTGCCTGTTCTGCTCCCCACTCTGTCTCTGGTGAATCCTCTCACCCTCCGCATCTCTGGCCTGTACCCCAGTTCTGTATGAATAAATAAATAAATCTTTAAAAAAAAAAAAAAGAACACAAGGTTCACATTCACAGCTGGGCACCAGCCTATTCACATGATAGTGTTTATTTTTGTTAGCTCATTTCTCCCAACTCTGCCATGGGTCTTATAGCACGTTCATGTTTCTAACATAAATAGAAGTGTGGTGCTATGGGTATAAAGTTCACCGGGCGAGAGTCAACAGTGATGCCACTGTTGACTGATATTACAAGTAATGAAGTCAAATGTTAAATCCTTGTACAAGTGATGTGGGAGTTACAGTTGATAGGCCTTTGTCACTTAAAATGGCCACTTCCCTGTGGCTCTGTTGCCTGTGACTTTACTACTGGATGTGTATTGTAGGGTATAGTGTGCAGGTTGTTTAGTTGTGGGTTATTTCATTTGATCTGCACCCTAACCAGCTTGATGAAAATGAGATTTGCCAAAGGTCACAGACATGTGAGCAAAGATTCTAGGATTAACATCAGCGCACAGTCAAGACTCTACAATGTTACACTGTTTTGACGAGTCTGATCATCCGAAGACTACAGGGTAGCCAGAAATCATTCTGGTCCTGCCAGTAAGGAGCAGTAAAGACTATAAAAGTCTCTCTAATATCTACATAAATAAAGATAGATCATGTATCAGTATATCATGACTCATTATGTGACTCAGAAAAATGAGTTCTGTGAGTATTGGGAAGCATGAAAATGACATCTTACCGCCTTGCCGTGAACACTTGTAAGTCACTTCCAACATGATGCTTCACACTGCCAAGACCCTATTGAGGCCACTGTCCCAACCGAGGTTTGAATCCTGAGTGAAGGGCTCCCCACTTATCTGCCAGGTCAACTTGGTGCCCGGATATCCACTAAATAACCTTGCATTTAGCCATAAGACTGATTAGGTTGCACAGCTTCCGGGGAAGACATGAAGCATTTGGCTATATTTATAAGGAGGAAATTGAATCATGATGATGGAAAAGCAGGATTAGAATCGATGCTCCCAATGCATGAATGACCTCGGTCACTTTTGCCCTCCCTAATAAGTCATCATCTGGTTCAGATGCTGGAAATGAGCAAGGGGTTGTTGCCAAAGAAATGGGTGGAGGGGGGTGGCAATGAGGATGTTTTTTTGTAAATAATTTCATTTTTACCATTTCTGAATACTTTTGTGATTTTGTTCCGAGGTGGGACGGTAAAGGAGTCCTTTATGATTAAACACGGGTCTTTATGTTAATGCAGTGTACTGATGTCAGTGTTTGCCTATTGGGTGGGGTGGGAGGGTTGTTCAGATGCCCATCCCCAGATCTACAGACTGGAAGTAAGAAAAGTGGGCTGCCATTGGCTTCCCAGAGAAGCGCAATTCCCCTAAGTCCTATTGCACTTTGCAGTTGGCTACTGTCAACCAACATTCATCTCCATGGTAACAAGGCTACTATGCCCACTTGCACCTCTTCTCCCATCGCCACTCATTATGTGGCCATATTCTAACCATGGAGAGCTCAGCATAGACAAAAGCAGGCACTTAAAAACCTTGCCCAGAGGGAAGAAAGCTTTTGTCCTTTCTAACAACTTCAATCCCACTAAAACTGGCAGTTTTGAAGTAGAAATGCATTTCCTTCCACTCAAAACTTGAAAATTACTGTAACTTAGGAAAAGATCCATTAAGACATAAGTGGTGTGTACTTCTAAGAACTAGTTTTTCTGGAGTCAGGCTTCAACTACGCTTCAGTTTCTGAAGAAGCATGAAACAGAAGCCCTTGCTGACCTGAGCACTGGCTGGTCCGGAGTTCACCGGCAGGTCCTCTCCGCACCGCATTTCTTAGGCGTGTGATAGGCGTTGACGTAGTTTCATGACGCAAACAAAGCATTTGCACCAGCTTCTTTCAGTAGGAGAAACCACTTAACACACCTGGAAATTTGTGCTGACTGCTTCCTCATGGACACCAATGGGTAGTTTCAGTTTGATCGAGTTAAAACTAGACTGTCTGTCTTCCGGAATTGGGAGGAGAGCCATTTACTTCCACTAGGGGAAAACGCAATTTAAAATCTGATACCCGGCCCTCCCTGGTGGCGCAAGGGGCTAGGGCCCAGCACTGCAAGCTGGCTGCAGCCACTTCAGTGCGAGTTTGATCCCCACCCCGGAGGTGACCCACATGGCGCGTCAGCCCCCTCCTGACCCGCCTGCTGCTCCCCTCAGCAGTGTACTTCATTGATCTGCCTGCTCTGCTCCCCACTCTGTCTCTGGTGAAGTCTCTCACCGCCCCTGCACCTCTAGCCTGTACCCAGGTTCTGTATGCATAAATAAATCTTTTAAAATTGAAAAAAAAAAAGTGATACTACACTTCAAGCTAGCAAAGGTGCATGTCCCAAAGGAGGGCATGACCGAAGCACGCTTTCTCTCCACTAAGCCGTTCCCTTAAAGCCAGTGTAGTATTCCAAGTCACCTCCTTGTCCCTTTCTTCATCAACTGCCCGCCAGCCAAGGGAGGAAAAGGAACACCGGTGTGGTTGAGAGCAAGTGGGGAATGAGCCATTTGAAGCTGCTGCCCACCACTGTATTCTGGGGTGAAGAACACCCGAACACGGTACCCCAAATACCTCAGGGCACAGGTGCCGGGCACGGCACACAACAGGTGGGGCTGGCTTGCATCAGAAAGCTCCCAGCTGCTTCTCCTGTGTGTCCCCTTCGCCCCCCACCCTCCGCCTCCCAGCAACCGGATTTGTACTAAAGCTTTTGAGTACAAAAATGGGCCAGAGATAAAAGACTGGAGACCTGGAGTCGCATTGCACCCTCCCAGCTCACTGGCTGGTGGCTGGAGTGGACAAAGGCCACTTGCTCCAGCTCCCAGAAGCCCTATGAGGCACCCACTCTTGGTTTCTCTTTTGAAGTAAGGGGAGGGGGGTGGAGGGAGGCTGTTTCATCTTCACCATCAAACCTCTCCTCTCTGCCGGGTCCCGCCTTCTCAGAGATCACAAGTACTTCCATCCCTGGTGCTGCCAACACCTGGCAAACACTGTGGCACCCCTGAACCCTGGACTCTGACAAGCACAACAAACACACTGAGCTGAAGATGTGGAGATTCATGACTGTGACCTAGCCCTAAATCCTTCCTCACCTGAAGACGGAGAACCTGTGAATCGGATGCATATTTGAATTTACTAGTCTCTTCTCAACACAATCCCTCACTTCTAAGGAAACACACACACACACACACACACACACACATCTCTTCTTTATAGATCGATCAGCTTCCAGAAAGCGCTGGGGGTTGCTGCGGTTGAATAGAGCGGGAGGGTTGGACGCGGAGGAAGTTGGGCGCTTTGCATTTGCGGGTGGCTGAGCCTGCAGAGCGGGGAGCTCCCGGGGACGCTGGGGAGCGCGAGGCTGCCGGGCGGCCAGCCGCCTCCTAATTGCGGGAAAGCTGTGGCCGCGCTGGGACTTCCGGGACCCGGCGTTGCCCGACCAGCGCGCGTTCGATTCCTGAGCCCCGACCTCCGCATCTCCGAGCCCCAGCCTGGGAAGCGGGGCGTGCTGGCCGAGGGGACAGGGCGAGGTCGCGGGTGTAGCGAGGCCGAGAAAGAGCGCGGACTCGGGACCCGGAGCGCCGGCACGCCTTGGGGAGCAGGCGACATTCCCGGAGCGTCCAGCTGCTGGGAAGCGAGGCGCTTGGGCTGAGGGCAGAGGGCCGAAAATTCGCTGCCAAGGCCAGAGGAGGACTGAGAGGCTTCAGGTGAGCCACGCAGAGGCAGAGCTCGCCCGCGCTGCGCGGACCCGAGAGGGGGAGCCGGCCCTGGCTCCCCCACCTGTGGCGTTCCGGGGCGCAAAGATGCAGCCTGGTCTCCAGGGCTCGGGGCCGTGGCCGCCGGGCTGCGAGACGCCCTGGGGACCCACCCCGGCTCCCGAAAGTTGTTCTGGGAGAGAGCCGCGCCGCTCGGGGCTGACATTAGGGGCGCCGGGAGACGTCGAGCGGTGGGGTAGGCGGCGACGCTCCAGCGGAGGCCGCGGGTGTCCGAGGGCGGCGCGCTGGCTCGGGTGCCCGGGGCAAGAGTGAAGAGAGCGCGGAAAGGCGGAGGGGGCGGCGGCCGCCGGGGTGGGGCAGGGTGGAGTTTCAGGAGAGTCGGACTGGTGTCTGCGCGCGGGTGTGGGCGCCCACCCAGCCCCGAAGTCCGACCGCAGGAGCGCGCGGGGTCCGGAGAGA
>NW_004567117.1:38198351-38234443 GCF_000260355.1 Condylura cristata | reverse complement strand
CCAGGCCCGACTTTATATGGAAGCCCGGGCGGGGGGGGGCTGGGGGGCTCTTGCACCGGAGACCAGAGCGCTCTGACGTCTCCCTATAGCGAGCCGGAGTTCTGGGAGAACTGTCCGGGAAAATCATCCATCTTCCCGCCGAGTGATGCAAAGGCGCTGTTCATTGCCCCCTCTCTCCCTCCCTCCTAGTCCTATTCGCCCTCCCCACACTGAATTAAGTCCCATCCTCTGTCCTCGAACTTCTTGCCCCAGCCTCGCCGGGTGCCTCCCCTGTTTGCTGCTTTCCAGTCCTGCAAAGGGGACACGGGTGGACAGATGCTTTAGGTTGGCCTTTGCTGGAGGGATCTGGCATGGCAGGACTAGGGGCTTCTGATCCTGTGAACCCCACCCCCACACACATTCCAAACCCCACTCCTCTGGGTCCCAGCCCACACCCCCTTCCTTTCCCTCCGGCAGAGCAGACCCTTGTCACTACCCTGCCAGGGATAGCTTCACCCACCTGTTGTCAGAGGTCCCGTGCCCATCTGTATGGTGAGCAGGATGGGGCAGGAAGGGTAGTCTCTGTGAACAGAGCTAACAATAGTTTATTGTCCACCTGGTCCTTTTTACCAACCCATTGTTCCATATAATAGATGGCAACGGTGATTTTAATGCAGATGTCTCTAGACTGTGTCTATGAGAAAGTTCAGTGTCTCCAAACTGCTTACACACCTCTCTAGAGTTGTTCAGTTTTCCTGGTTCCTTGCGTTCTCAGACATAAAGAATGGCCACTGGGCTAAGTCTCCAGGTTCTCACTGCGAAAGGGATGGGCATAATGGCAGTGCACAATAAATAGAAGCTGGTAGGGAGCTGTTGCCCGCATTCAGCTGCCAGAGCTGGGGGTGGGTTTGTGTGTTCCTGCAAAAGTAGTCCTCACCAAGTGCTGGTGAATTGTCTCCCTGGTGGGTCCCGTTGTTCCATGGCAACGCTGGTGTTGATACTAAAGATGCTGCAGCGGTCCAAGTTTCTCCGGGTAGCTGGTGATGCTATACATGTGATGTTCTTGGTTGACTACATGGACACAGAGCATGATTGACTATTCCTGGATTTGGGAGAGAATTCCCACGTGTTTGGCTATAAGATTTTTAAAATGCTAATTTCAAGATCACTATTTACACTCAAGGAAATTTGATCAAACTGTCTTGTGGAAGCAAGCCAAGTGAAAATCAAGAGGAAAAGTTCATGGCTGGCCTGGATGCCCTCCCTCCTGGGTTCCCCAGTTCTGCAATCAACCCCAGCTCTGTCAGAAAGCAGAGGCCCCACTGCAGGTGAGCATGGACTTGGTGCCTTCCATGAGCCTTGAGCATGAACACGTAGACTTGGTTTTACTCCACTGCATGTTGTGAGGGCCCCGTGGAGTGCAGTAAGTATTTGACGAATGAGCCAATAACCCATGAATCGCTCATTTAAATGCCTTCTACAGCCCTGGATCAGTAGAAGAGCATGAAGCCCTTCTTAGATTCACTTCAGAAAAATGTTGTTTCCCTTAGTTTTCAAGATTATTTTAGAATATTAAATTAAGTTTCTCCTGCAAGACCCAAGGATGATCACTGTAAATACATCACAGTGTAACATAGTTCTACAGAAAGTGCAAGTCGTCCTCTAGTCCGGCCACCATGTTTCTTGTTGCGGTCACAGGGCCCCATCCCCGTCCACTGCCACGCTTGCTCTAAGCGTCCCTGCCCATGGACATTCTGCACCGGGCTTGAGCTTGGTGGTGTGACTTGCTTTAGCACTTAGAGGGCGGTGCTTATCTTTCTCAGGGTCAGTGTGCCTGGCCCAGTCCTAGGCCTAGAGAAGAGACTCAGTGGATGTGATTGATGTATTGTCCTGCCAGGAGCCTCCACCCATCCTCTAGCCAGAGAAGACAATGGATTGTTACCAGTTAAAGAAAGAAACCATTGTATGTCTGATTCAGCCCATACAGGCTGGGTAGCCTCTCACATCCATTCAGAATCTTCAGCACAGCCCTACCAGATACAGAGGATCAAGTTCTATAACTTAGGGGGAAGCTCAGTGTCTGTGAGTAAGAGATCTCACAATGCAGCAACACAGCCGAAGGAGAGGCGTTTCTCTTTGTGTTATAGTCCTGGGTCGGTGTTCTCTCTTGCCAGGCAGCTCAGCCCCACATGGATACTCAGGAACCTGTGCTCATGCGGGTGGCTTTCCTCTGTCTGCCGTTGGGTAGTGTGTTGGCCCTCCAGGCAGTTCCTTGACAGACTAGGAGTTTGCGCCAGTATGTAAATCAACACACCGCTTCCTTGGAGAACATCTTAGCATGGAAAAGCATGTCCGCTGACATAAGCAATGTGTTTAGTGATGCCTTTGATATGCATTCTGGTACCAGCTCTTATCTCGTAGATGAGGAAGATTGAGGGTGAGCGAGTTATACAGCAGCCTAGCCTGCTGTCCTGCTTGCATCACCCAGACTGCAGCTGGCAGGAAGGAGGTGAGAAGCATCTCTCTAACTCTAGCAGCCCAAAGTAGCACTCACCTTTCCTCCTTACATTTTAAATTTAATTTTTTTTTGTGCATATAGAACTGGGGTACGCCAGAGATGTGGAGGGTGAGAGGATTCACCAGAGACAGAGTGGGGAGCAGCGGGCGGGCCAGGAGAGGTCTGCCGCGCCATGAGGTCACCTCCGGGGCAGGCGGGGATCGAACTCATGCAGAAGGGGCTTTAGCTTCTCAGTGCTGTGCTTTAACCCGCTGCACCACCAGGGAGGGCCTCCTTCTTACATTTTAATGGTAAAAACTCAGCTACCTGTTGACAGGAATAGGGGCCAATTGTTCAATCTAACACAGTGCAGAGAAAGTGGAGGGCATGTAGATACAAAGAGGAGCTTCTAGTAAGGTGATCTGGACAACAGGACCATTTCACTCATCTTTGACTAGACATCCCTGTGGAAGACTTCGAGGCCTTGGCTCCTCTCTCTACTCCGAGGAGATTATCTCCTCCAAGGAGCTCTTCACTCCCCAGGCCATGAAATAGACATCTTGGGCCTTCCCTGGTGGCACAAAGGGTTAAAGTGCAGTGCTATGAAGCTTTTCACAGTCCAACCCCAGCCACTCAGCATGAGTTCGATTCCTGCCAGCAGGAGCTGACCCACATGGCGCAGCAGATCTCTCCTGTCTCCCTGCTGCTCCCCTCCGCAGTGTATTTCATTCAGTCTGCCTGTTCTGCTCCCCACTCTGTCTCTGGTGAAGCCTCTCACCCCCCCCATACCTCTGGCCTGTCCACCAGTTCTTGTATGCATAGTAAGCAAATAAATCTTAAAAATAACAGAAATAAGACATCTTTTTGGAGTTCTAAAGAATTTGGCTGTCCCTTAGGCCTTAGTTGTACCTTACATGGAGCACTGCACTGCTCTGTGCTGTGCCCTTGGGATTCTTTCCTCAAAAGCTTGGGTGATCTGGTCCAATCAGGCCCAGGCATATGCTGGGGAGACATTCCCATTTAAGTTGGCACAGCAAAGTGGGGTTTGTTCTGAAAATCCAGTGGGGATTTCAGGAGACTCAGATAAGAACAATGTGGGTCTCACAGGCGCTAGGGCTGGCCGGGACCCCGCCAGAGCCATCCCTCATGGAGAACTGCCTGCTCCCTCTCCACATCTGCCCCAGTCTTCACTCTATGGACTGACATCTTGCCAGCCGTATGTTCCCACCCTCCCTCTCCTCCTCCCACCCCCGCCTTGGTCCTCGGCATCACCACAGCCCTCCTGTCTTCAGCCCCTGAGGAAACTGCCTCCATCTCTCAGGTTCTTAATTCCTGATTTCCAAGCGAGAAGCCCAATGGACTCAGCCCACTATCTAGAGCCAGACACACGGTTATAGAGCTCGTAGGACATCCAGATCCAGGTGAAAGCAGAGGAAGCAGTGGCCACAGTGTCCAGTGCAAGCGTGGACTCCAGTTCCACCTCTGCCACGTGGGAGCTGCAGTGACTTCAGCCCAGTTTCTTTATCTGTAAAGTGAGTTTCTTCATACTCTCCCCTAGGTTGTTAGGAGGATAAAATGAGGTCTTGTGTTATCGATTGGCAGCTACTTATTCATTTTTTTTTAAAGATTTTTTTATTCTTTCAGAGCTGGGGCTTGGGTACAGGCTAGAGGCTCAGGGGCGGCGAGAGGCTTCACCAGAGACAGAGAGGGGAACAGAACAGGCAGATCGACGAGGTACACTGCTGAGGGGAGCAGCGGGCGGGTCAGGAGAGGTCTGCCACGCCATGTGGTCACCTCCGGGGCAGGCGGGAATCGAACTCATGCGGAAGTGGCTTTAGATTCTCAGTGCTGTGCTTTAACCTGCTGCGCCACCAGGGAGGGCTGCTACTTATTCATTTTAATGAATAATAATGGAGCACTGTAATTAGAGTAAGCTCTAAGTTTCAAGATGGCATGAAATGTCCTTATTCAGTACCCAGTGCAATACTTTGCGCTATTTAACACCCCTAAGGAGCTAATCGTACAGATAATCCCTGCCACGTCCTGAAGGCCGCCTAATGCATGAGGTGTCGTGTGTATACCTGCACCCATAATCTTCACAGATGAACTATGAAGTCGATGTTGTTCATCCCACTTTACAAATGATGGAACTGAAGCTTAGAAAAGGTTAAAAATGCTTTGCCCAATGCCTTGATGGTAGTTGGCAAGCCAAGGGCTGACCTCAGCTTGATTTTCAAGCTCTACGCATGGTAAGCCTGGTAAAAATGAATTTCTTTGTGGGTTCCAGGACTTTTCTGGGATTTGGTAAGTGTTATTACTCAGAAGGCACAAAAAACACATCAAAATAATTTTAGAAGAGGTTTTAGGGACCATGTTTTCAGGCCTCTAAGGGAAATCTGAGTGCAGACTCCTGGGTTTGCTGGTTTCCAGCTCTTCTGCACCCCGAGTCCTCTCCCCACCCCTTGATTTGCACACATCACCTTCCAGCTAGTACGCAGTTGTAGGCGGAAGCAGTGGGTACATATAAATTTGCTTTGGGGAGAATAACAGGCTCACAGTTTTGGCTACAGCAAGGGATGGCCAGAGTCCCAAAATAGAGCCCACAATGTCTAAAACTGAAAATATATTTCGGAGATTCATCCACTTGAATCCTGCTGAGGGATCCTCCTTGAAATCTGGATATTCAAGGCGTGGATATTCCTGGAATGTCACTGATCCTTCCACAGAATTCTGAAGCGTGTGACAGCCTAGAGTAGGTGATTACACACCTGCCTTACAGTTTCGCTCACTGAGTTGCTCAGCCCTCTCCACTATATCGATTGGGGGGCTGATAAATCGGCATCGTCGGGGCACTTCATTGCACTGCTATATGTTTGGCAGTTTCCCTGGCCACCGCCCATCCACTGGGTGCTCACAGCCCTCCCCAGCTGTGGCAACCAAAACTTCTGCAGACTTTGCCAATAACCCCTTCTTGGTGGTCGTGGGATCACCCCTAGTTGAGATCCTCTATTCTAACCTAACCGCTCACCCTCCTTTACTATTTCCTGCGTGGTGCTCCTTGCAGTCGGACGTGAGCTAGAAATGCACTTGCCCTCATCTGTGGGGAGCAGCAACCTTGGAGAACTCTTCCTTACAATGAACTCAAATGTCTCTCTAGCTTCTTCTCATGGTGTGGACCTATTCCCACGAGTGTCTCTGGACGCCATGCACACAGTTCCTCCACAGCTACCATGATGCCTTCCCTCCCCTCCTGACCAATCTGTTCCCAGCAAACTCTGTGACTCTCCCCTTTATCTTTCAAAAAGTGAGACACACAACCCGAGGCATTTCCTTGTAGCACCCCTAGAGGGAGCTGAGCATTGGTCGAAGATTCTGGTGAGCAAGGAACAAACACTATTCTCCAGAAATTTCCACAAGCATGTACCAACATCCCTTGGTCTCCTGGGGAAATGAAATCCCTGTATAAGCTGAGGACTCCAGGTCAAGACTGCCTGGAAAGAGAGGGGCTTCAGCTGTTATCTCGCCCCTCAGAAAGCATAAAGATGAGCACTGAGGTGAGAGCAGGGAGCGGGTGGGGTGGGACTAGAATAAATAGGTCATGGGCAGGAAGCCACTTCATAGAGCCTAGATGGAGAACTCAATGCAGAAATCTGAGGTAGGACTGTCTCTGCCTCCATCCCCCGCCAGCTGGCTTCATCTGGTCATGGTTCTCTCAACTCTAACCAAAGTCGCAGCTGAGTTTTGTAGCAAGTTCCTAAGGAAAAAATTATTCAGAAAAATATCTCTGAAATGTCATTAGTTTAATTTGATTTGACTTATCAAATCAAGATCTATCCATTCATCAGTCTCGTGAGCCTTCTTGATGGTGTCTGACACTGAACGTCCAGGTACCCAGACCAGAACATTACTTTAGGATGGAAATGGGGGGTCCATAGAGCCAAGTACACATGAGGACTCGCTGGGGAAAGGGTGGGCCCCGTCGCTAATGGTGTCATGCAGCAGAAGTAGGGTCTCCCAAAGCCTGCTGAGGACGGTGATGAGGAGAGTGAGCTCAGCCCAAATGCGTTACCTGGAAGCCGCTGAAACGACCGGTGGGAGCCCCTAGGGTGGCAAGAATGTGTCCTTCCTTCCCACCAAAGTCGGGGTTCAACTCCAGTTTAAACTGGGTTGATTCTGTTAAGGTTTGAAGTAGCATGGTCACATTGGTTGTCATCTAAGACCATGGTGGGGACAGTGTCTAGGTGTGCAGAGGCAGCACAGGAGCAGTGCCGGAGCGGGGTACAGTCTCCCATGGGGCCGCTCCTTGTCAGCACCACTGACGGTACAGGGAGAATGCTTGGTGGTGCTGCTTCATGGAGCCCCACCTAATGAGCCTGTGATTTTTTTCTTCCCAAAGGAAAGTCTCAGGAAACCCAAGCACTGGTCTGAGATCAGGCCGCTGGCACAGGGACCAGCGGAACGGGCAGTCCCTGCCCTTAACTCTACTCTTCACCATAACGCTCAGCGACAGCTTGGGCACAGAGGGCCTGGGACTTCTCTGCTCACTCATTCCATCACTCTACCTGTCTGCATCAGTGAGAGTTTTCCAGAGAAACAGAACCTATAGGATGTGTGCATATCGGTGCATGGTTGGGCAGGGGAAGGTTTCAGAGAATGGTGCAAGCAATTATGGACCAGATCAGTAGGCTGGAGATCGTTGGGAGAGTTGCAGAACCCAAAAGCAGATCACAAGCAGAATTCCCTGCTTGTCTAGGGGCCTTTTTCTGTTAAGGGCTTCCAGTGATTAAAAGAGGCCCATCCATATTATGAGGGCAAGTGGTTTTTACTCAAAGCCTACTTGTTTGTTTATTTTTTTAAAGATGTTTTGTTTATGTATACAAGAACTGGGGTACAGTCTAGAGGTGTGGAGGATATGAGAGGACTCATCAGAGACGGAGAGGGGAGCAGAACAGGCAGATCTAAGGAAACACACTGCTGAGGGGAGCAGCAGGCAGGTCAGGAGAGGTCTGCTGCGCCATGTGGGTCACCTCCCTGCCCGGGATCAATCTCGTGCTGCAGTAGCTGTGGATCGACTCATAGTGCTGTGCTTTAACCCATTGTGCCACCAGGGAGGGCCCCAAAGCCTACTCACTTAAGTGTTAACCTCATCTTTAAAATGCTTTCACAGAAACAGCCAAAATAATGTTTTACCAAATAGCTGAGTGCCAGGACAAAAAACCAACCATCACACTGTTCACCGCCAACTTGCTGAATTTGGGCAACTGCCATAAATGCCTGCAGGTAATGGCTAAAGACCGCTTTTCCTGGAATTGTGCCAAAGCAAAGGTGGAATTTTCCAAAAGGAATGTGGCTGGGAACCAAAACAGCCTAAAGACATGGGAAAAAGGAGACATGGGCAGGAATTTTTAAAAGAGTAGCTACATCAGATAAGCTGACTTTATTGTGGTAGCTTCACATATTAAATGCGCTTGTTCCTAGGGTTATGTGTTGAGCTTGGACAGACATGTACAACCTCTACTGTCAAGATATTGAACTTGCCTGTGACACCCCAAATTTCTGCCAGATTCAGTAAATCACAGGCAAGATCTGTTCCTACAGATTTGCCTTCTCTATTTGTCATATAAGTGGTTTCCTTTTTCTTTTTAATGTATTTATTTGTTTGTCTATATATGTATATAGATGGTTTTCTACACTCCATGTCGCTTGCATTTCCTGTCTTTCATTTACCATAAAGTTTCTGAGACTCAGACACACTATTGCCTGTGTCAAGTATCTGCTTACCATGGTATTCCACCACGTGGCTGTCTCTCTATGTGCTTATTCATTTGCTCTTTGATGAATATTTGGGTTGCTCCTGATTTTTTCTTCTTTTTGGACTATCAGGAATAAAACTGGGGCCCTTCCTGGTGGTGCAATCAGTTAAAGTGCAGCACTGGGAGGCTATCCACAGCCGCTGCAGAATGAGATCAATCCCCGGCCAGGAATATGACCCACATGGCACAGCAGACCTCTTCTGACTCAAACACTGCTCCCCTCAGCAGTGCATTTCAGTAGATCTGCCTGTTCTGCTCCCCACTCTGTCTCTGGTGACTCCTTTCACCACCCCCGCACCTCTGGCCTGTGCCCCAGTTCTGTATGCATAAATAAATTATAAAAATCTTTAAAAAAAAAAACTGAGCCTCCCTGTTTGAAGTATCTACCAACTTAATCCTTCCATGTTGGGATGTCTCTAACTCTGACTTCATTTACTTGCAGAGATGTCCAGTGGACCCTTGCCCAGTGAGCTGAAGTCCTCTGGAAGGGCTTGCTCCTGCAAACATGTGACTTTTCAGAACCTATTCCTACAGGTGGGTGATTTAAGTTCCTTTGGAAATACACTACTGAAACTGATCAATAGGATGCATACAGCTTGGATCCCTACTCATTCACACGTTAGATGGAACAAATCAACTGCTTAAGTCAAAATAGGAATGGGGTTGCTGTGTTGAAGGAAGAGTGAAGGAGGTGGCCATGGATGCAATGAAACTCTTGCCCAGCACCCATCTGTCCTTTCTTCCTTGCTAAGAGAGCCCCAGACTTTGCCTTCCATCATGGACCATGGCTGTGTCAATTCAATCACAGTGACTTGCTCTCTATGTTCTTGGTGGACTCTTGAGCACCATGTGACCTATTTTGACCAATGGGGCCAGGACGGATGTCAGCTTAGTGTTTAGGGAAAGCTTCTGTCTTCCTGTTCAAGGGACTAGATATGGATGTCACTGCCCTACCAGCTTTTTCATGGCTTGAATGCAGGCATATTTCCCAGAGTTGGTGCAATTGTAAGAGAGAGGTCAAGAAATATACAGAGGTTGTTCCTGGCACTGCTAATGTGGGAAATGATCAATTATACCTGTCTCCTCTGTCTTTTTGTTACAATTGACAAACCCCTATTTGTTTAAGCCAAATGATTTTTTTCTTGCAAGCCAAATAAATCCCTAACCAAATATAGGAAAGTTCTCAAAAGGAAGGTAACAATGTTTTGAAGACAATGTTATGTTTGTATTTTTTTGCCTGTGACAAATCAATCTTGCCTACAAATAAATTTTACCATTTCTCTCAAACTTGCCTGGAATCTCTTCGGTTTTTCCCTCAATTTCCCCTGCAGTAGTCTGTTTCCTCAAAGAATATGGGCTACTAATCCCTTCTGTACTATTTATTATGTGACCTGGGGTAAAAACACTTAATCTCACTACATCTTAGCTTCCTCATTTGGAAAATATGGATAGTAAAACTGGTTGTGATGAAGATTAAAATTAAAAACTAAATTGAGTTTGTTGAAGAGTCTGGGCCACCTGTAAGGACTCAGTTGATGATGACGATGACGATGATGACAATAGAACAGCCGTGTGACTGCATCACTTTTAGACATATGAGAGTATGCATTCACCATAATTCCATCTTCCTGTAGCAAAACTTTCTCCAAATTAAGAATTAAAGAGCAGCAGGATAATATCTGCCATTTCCCACTTCACTTGCTACAAAATCTCCCTAAAACACCATATGCTGAGTTATGAAGCCAACCTCCCGAGGTATGTTGGAGAAATACCAAATTCCCCTTGGTTTATCATCCACCTTACCACTCCCTTGTGTGTTAGAGCTGATTACTCAGACCTTCAAGTGTAACCAAACCCAACTGCATAAGAGTTTCCTTATTCTCATTAAATTCCTTCTTATTTAGTTCTGACCAAGGTTCTCAAATGTCTAGTCCTTCGTTAATTTTAACTTTAATTTGTCTCCTGTGTTTGCCATTTCTCACTCATTCTGTATTATCCACAAATTTAATCTAAGTCGAATTTACTTTCTCCTCCAGGTTGTTAATGAGCGCTGTATATTAGATAATACAGTTTCCTGTACTGAGCCCTCTGGGATCCTTCTTGATTCTTATTCACATTCAGATCTAATTTGAGATTCCACTAATTATTACTCTGTTGACCATTTGTCAACCAAACCCCAAACTGCGTTACTGTCAAAACCTTTCCAGCCTACCTCTTTAATTGCTCTATGAATTGTTTGGGTCAGAGGTTTCATATCAAATAAATGTTGAAATGATTTCCACTGAATTCCCCTGTGGGGTTTCAAGTCTGTAATTGTGTTCAAAAATGGCTGTGCTGGTATCAGGAAGGATAATTTGAGGCTTTCGAATCTGCCTGGATTGTAGCTCATTAGATTCTCTTTCACCATGTGTGGACAGATCCATTTTCTTATTCAATTTCTTAAATTCTTAAATTCTTACCTGGCAGGCAGACCATGAGGACATTCACTTCCTGAGTAATCATGTTGATGGATTGTTCTCGGCTTCTGGCGTGTGCAACTGCCGCAGATTCCAAGATTCTGGTCATCTCCATGATGTGTGCAAGGGTGCTGCATACCCCCCAAAGCCTGAGATATCCCCCATTTCAGTTTAAACACTGGAGTTTAATGACGGTGTACTGGCTAGTCAGTAGTCTACATTATCTTCTAGTCTAGTGGTTCTCATGACGGTAGAATATTTATATCTCAAAGGGGCAGGGTAAGGTTCATAACTGCAAGTTTTGTAAAGTCACTGCTCTAAAAACAAAAAATGTCAGAGTCAGGTAGTCAGTTTTCAGCTGAAATAGTAAATTCTTTTGACAGTGTTATGTTTGCTAGAGGCATTTTAAGGGGTGCTGGGGTTAGCCTGAAGACATACTCTTGGCCTGGAAGGTACCATTTGGTCAGGTCTCAAGGTCGAAAGCTGGATGGAGTCTTTCATGCTGAGGAGTTCTGATTCTGAAAGAACATGGCTTTCCTGTGATCTGAAGTCTTCCTCCCCCATGATGTGACTTTCTTGTTGACCAACACCTCTCTTTCCTGGGAGGAGAGTCTCATAGTATCCTGATGTTGAACTCAATCTATCTATTTATATATCGAGATATATAAATATCTTCACCCTTTATCAATCCTCAGTCAATGGAGGCATGGCAAGCACTATCATGTTCATAGATGGCTTCTAGTTCAGTGACTATTTTCTGAAGGCTGTAAAAATTACAACTGTCTAGGATTACATATGGTAAAAACTGATGTTCCCCTTTTCCTCCAAGTTCAGCACAGGTCGTGACGAATAGTGTATCTGACTGGCTAAATCCTATCACGTGACTGGGGCAGGTGCTCTTATAATTTCCATTTTGTAGATGAGGGAGCCCAGAGGGACCAGTTGAGAAGGAGTAGAGCCAGGACTTGACCCCAGGACATCGACTGCAGAGTGTACATATATAGCCACATGGCCTGTGCCAAATCATTCATTTTCTTTCCCGATTGGGATCACATTCGATTCTGAAGCTTGCTTTATTCGTGAACCAACGTGCCAAGGATGCTTCTACAGCACTAGACATCCATCTACCTTCTTCTGCTGAAGGAATATTAGCCCTTCATGTGTTATTAACCTGTTTGGGATCAGCGGTTGACTAACTGCCCTATCTTGCTGTTGCAGACAGCATTAAGAGAGATATTCTCACACATGGTCTGCCTGCCAGGTAAGAATTTAAGAATTTAAGAAATTGAATAAGAAATGCTGTGTGGGCATTTCTGTAAGATAGGAGCTAAGTACAGAAAAGCTGCATCAAATAGATTCACGTTTAGAATTTTCTGGTTA
Organism: Condylura cristata; assembly: GCF_000260355.1. Lineage (NCBI taxonomy): Eukaryota > Metazoa > Chordata > Mammalia > Eulipotyphla > Talpidae > Condylura > Condylura cristata. Next base: position 38,222,318 of record NW_004567117.1, on the reverse strand, counting down.
TATTCAAATTGCCCAAAGAGCACCTTTAAAATGGAGCCTCACCTGCCTCATTTTTGCCTGAAATATTTGATCTTCCCAGGTACAGACTTCTCAGGTGAAAAAACTACCTGCTGCTAGCCAATAAATGAGTGTCCTGTACCCAGTGCACCCAGGGGGACTCTATCACTGCCCTGTGGGTTGCTTGGGTCAGGGGTTTCATGCCAAGTAAATGTTGAAATCATTAGTTTTTAAGAATGGGGTGGGGGTTGTAAACCAGGCATCATTTTGGTTAGAGAGGATCCAAATCGCCTTCCATAACTTATAGGCATACATGAAATCACACCTGACTTGAATTCTCCCCTAGGGATGAATTTTTATTCTTTATCTGAGTTTCAATTATCTAAGAAAACAGGTTCAATGAAGAGTAGAGTTGGTCATAAGGAAAATTTTCACCTGAAGCCAATAAAACAGTGGCCTTTAAAAAAAATAATAGTAGTTTATTTTTACATCATTTTGTGCATTTTTTCATCTCAGTTGTAATCCCCGTGGGCTTCCCATCACCCAATCACCCGTGTGCCATCACCATAGTCCAGCGCATTTCCTTCCCCCCACAAAGAGTGGCCTTTTACCCTCCTACATTCTAAAGAAGAACAGGAACCAGTTTCAGTTGACTTAAAAATTACCAAGACCAAGGAGACCAAGCTCCTACTCTGGGAAGATGTGCTACCCTTTGGTTCTGTTTTTTTTCGGCCTCAGGCAAAATGATCTGAGAATGAGCTTGGGGACAGGAAGCCATTAGTGGTTTTAATGCCGGTAATCTCATTGCTTTGCCATTAAAGTAGTATGTATGGACATGACAAGAATGAAAGACTAAAACTGCCACACATTTGTCATCATCCAATTGACAACATGGTAGCTATAGTGACATCCAAATACCAGGGCTGGTAAGATCTGTATACATTAGAACTGACACTAAGTGAAGTGACTGTCTACACAAGCTTAATGCTTCAATGTAGGGAAATTGCTAGAAAATGGAGCCAAAAAGCACACAGGCTCAAAGTCGTGCGTGTGCGTGTGTACATATTGTCTGATCCCCCAAAAGTTTGTAATCTTTATGGAGAGCTGATTAAGTTATAATTTTATTAGTAGACTTTGTTACACCTTGGAGCAAGGAATGAGGGAGCAGGAAACCACGCTGCTGCCTGGCACTTCCCAACCTGACCTTCCCTAACGCACTCCTGACAGGACCACACACCTCACCACACACCACCCTTCACTGCTGTCCTGGGGGGGAGGGGGAGACTTGCCTGTCCTGGCGGGGGGGTGGGGGGGGCTCCCTCAACCTACACACCCACTTTGCTGTTCCTACCCTTCCAGGCTGTGGATTCCTTCACAGGTCTCTGCCAGCCCTCGGAACTTACTCTGAGCACCGCCTGTCAGAACCCTCCCTGGGCGTGGCCTCCCTAGCGCAGCCGTACCCCAGTACCCCAATACTTCGTTGCGAGAGGCAGGTCTCCCCTGCTCTGCTCACCAGAGTCCCACGTTCTGCCAGCTGTTGGGGGCAGGGAGAGAGTGGGTGGGGGGCAGGATTGCTCAGGTTGCACGGACCCTGCCCTTCAAGACTCAGCCTCCAGGGGGCGCTGTGTGTCCCGAAGCCCTCAAGTGCCCAGATGGCGCCTCCCTGGTCCCACGTCCCATCTTCTGTCTTGCCGGTACTTCCTCTCCCCACTCACTGTAAGTGACTTGAGGACCAAGATGAAGAAATGGAATGTATTAAACTGGCAATTGACCTGGGAGCGAGGGTCCCTCACACAGGTTAAATCCCCACCGAACGATTGCAGCTAGCTGACCCACCTGCTAGGGTCACTGGCGGCGGGGTCCTCCCTCACGGAAGGGGGCGCTGTCGGCGGTCTTGGCGCCTTCCTCTCTCTCCCTCTTCCTACCCAAGCCCCTCTGTGTCCTCAGGGTTCTCTTTGCTTTTCTCCTGTGAATTCCATCATTTATGCGGATGCAGGAAGCCTTGGCACCTCCTTGCCGGTGGTCATCACGGCTGCTTTAAGAAGGGGTCACAGGCCTGTTTGTACAATAAAAGCCCGGCTCCCCTAGCCCCTACGCGACTGCAAGGAAGAGGTACGTGGTAGCCCCCAGTGTACAGATTAAGAGATGACGTTCAGAGAACAACGGAACTCCCCCACACTGTGAAGGGTGGAGCTGGGAGGACCCCAGGCCCGATCAAATAGGAAGCCTGTGCTCCTCAGCTCAATGTGGGGTGGCCTCCGCCAGTGAGGCCCCCAGAGTTTTAGGCCTCATCGCAAATGATGGTGCAAAAGTATCTTTCTTTACTACAGACAGGAGCCCAAAGAGAAATCTTTGACTGGGAAGGGAGAGGGCGGGTGTAGGTGTTGTGCCAGGTTTCGAGTTTCCCAAAGACCACCAAGGAGCCGATTCCGACACAAAGCACACGAGGGTCTTTATTGCATGCCCCAGCCTGGGCTCCCAACATGCAGTGATGCAGCAGCCGAAGTTGAGAGCCCTGAGCTCAGGGCAGGAAGGGTCTACAGAAGAGGGGAGTTTCAGCCCAGCAGAGGGGCGTTTCAGCTCAGCAAAGTTATCTTGTTTTAACCTGGGAAGATGTGACCTTCACTACTCGGCCGCATACCTTAGGACGTCTGGCGTTTTTCTGGTAGGTAGTGGTTACTTGCCTACTTGTAATTGGCTGTTGCTATGGGATGAGCAAGATTAGGACATTTACAGTTAAATTCGGCCTTTGCGCCTTGTTGATAACCGAAACTTAGGCCTGGCTGGTTCAGAAGCATTCTGAAGCCTGTCATGGCATCAGTTTGGTCTTTCATAGGGACATCCCTGAAGTTGTTATTGGGGAATGTGGGCCCATGCACGGCCAGACCCTCTGACAGATAGGCTCTTGCCCCCTGGGGAGCAACTATAACCCTACCTGGGAGAACCTGTGTCCTCTCTCATGTCCCTCTCAGTAGCTGCCCCCCCCCCCAAGCACTGTGTACTGCTTCCCCACTGTGGTCCTCTCTGCTTAAACTTTCCTGGAAGCTAGTTCAGAAATCAGACTGCTCTTTCCTCTGAAACCCTAACTCCCCTCCCTTCTAGACTCAAGAGTCCTGGGTGTCAAATGCACGTGTGTGTGTGCACGTGTGTGCATTGCTCCATGTTTAATGATTATTCCTGGAGTTCCCAAGACACAGTCACAAACGCTCTCCCTAATTCCCTCTCTGCTTGGTGTCTTCTCCACCAGACCTTGCTGCCGGGAGGGAGGCTGCCCCTGCTCAGAAACTGCAAACCTCACTGTTTCTCGGGAGTCCTGACAGCAGCTCGAGCAGAGAAGACAGGAATCGAGCAGGAACTTGACGAAGATCCACTGGCGTCGTGACTGCTCCCAGCTCAGGGAAAAGCTGTTCCTGGCTGCTGGCTGCCTGAACGCAGACTTCACACTCCTGCCCTGGGCGCCCACGGGGAACAGGAAAAACCCCAGCTGACAGGCTCCAAGCACAGCAGAATGTGGCCCGGTCCCTGAGCACTGCCCGGGCCCTCGTCAGTCCTGCTCAGAGCTATTTTAGCAGCTGCCCAGGAGGACCGTCTTCTGACTGGCGTCTTCAGAAGGTAGGTGTCTGGGTGTTACCAGCTTTGCAGCTGAATAACTTCCATCTCTCCTGTCTATCTATAAACACCATCTGTTTGGGAGAAGTGGTAACAGGAAAAGGAGAAAGTGCTAAGCAATTAGAGAAAAACAAGCTCTGTGTGTGTGTGTGTGTGTGTGGTGGGGACCACTTCAGGGAAGAGCCAGCCCTGAAGGGATGGGGTGGCAGGCATCGGGGGTTGGGGGGTGCCCAAGCACTTTGAATCCCACTTAGGAGGAAGTCATTGGCTGGGAGGAGCAGTGGTGTTTTATTGTCTCTGCGACCTTAACATGGCTGGTAATGAACAGGAGGGTGACTTTATGTCAGGTGATGCTGAGGTGTCTCCATGGGTGCCGCTTGCCCCCCCCCACACCTCCCCCACACACATACACACAGGAGTGTGTTTCCACAGGTGCTGGCACCCATAGTTCCTCCCACACACCCCTGGGTGGCCCCACCCTGGGCAATGGTAGTATCTAAATGTACATTGAGGTTCCCACGTCTGCCATCACATTTCCTCAGGAGCTCACCCCTCGGCCCAGTCCTCAGCACTGTGCTTCCCAGCAGTGCCATCAACAATTCCGTGACGAGGTGTTTGTCAAGGTGTTTGTCAAGGTGCCAGTTCTAACCGGAATAGCTGCCTCGTTGGGTGACACATAGGCTATCTAAGTACTCCCCAGGCTGGGGTTTGGGATGGAGCCATTGGGAGGAGCGAGTTTTCAAGGATCCGTGTAAAAACAATTGCACGAGGAGAGACTAAAATGTCAACAGTTTTGACAAAACAGGGAAAGAGATTTTGGGGGCTACTTACCAAAGGAATCTAGAAACGGCAATAATGGCGGTCAGCTGCTACAGAAGCCACGGCCGCTGGAAGTTCTGATGCTTCCAGCCAGATTACCTGGGCAGGGCCAGCGCGCCACGCCGGTGGGGTTCAGGGCACCCCAGAGCAGTGCAAGACGGTGAATGTGCAGATTTGAGAGTGCTTGCCAGTTCCTTCACTGATGTTGGCTGACCTCTGGGGCCACACATCTTCCTGATTTGTCTTGTGTGAGTTCTTATGCCTTTCTTGCCTAGTCAAAGGATTGCAGAGAGCATCAGATAATCTAAAATATTTAAAAAGGGTTACTAGGAGTCACTGTGTGAGATCGGGCCTAGCTTGACAGCTTAGGTGTACATATTAGAGTGTGGTGGGAAGAGGTTGGCAATGTCGGGAGGATGGTGGTGGTGTCCACTACCAGTAGGAACAGCCTAATGGAGTCGTGGGTGGACTCAGACTGGCCTAATTTATTGACCTTAACTAGGTTCCCTGGGCCTTAATTTGCATATCTGATGAACACAGAGCTAAACACAGGGAATTTGAAGATGATGTAAAACCCTTCCTCTAAAGCATGGAGCACTATGACAGGTATTCAGGATGGCTCCTTTCTCCCCTTTCTGAAGGAATGGCGTCTGTGTGACCAGAAGGGAAGTCTGAAGGGGGCCGGGTTGTAGTTTTCAGACACTTGAAGGGTTGTCGTGTGGGAGTGAACCTTTTACATGTGGCTTTAGAAGCTAAAAGCAGTGGGAGAGTCAAAGAGACTTCTGTTCAACAGGAGAGCCTATCCATGTGGTTCCCCAGAACACGCCAGCAGGCCCGTGCAGCAAACACCTGTCGCCGTGAGGTGCAAAAGTGGAACTTGATTCACTACCTTTCGGGAGGTGGTAACAGGCATCCCTGCTCAGTGAGCAGAAGGTCCCTTTCCACCTTAAATTCTGTGATCCATACTATTATGTTCCCTTAATTCCCTCATAAACCTTTTCACTCACAGAGGGAAAAAAATCTGTCAACGCTTCCCTTGGAGGGCTATAAACAGCTGCGTCATTGTACAGGTGACTTCAGCAAATGAACTCCTGAGCTTCACTCGTAGGAGATCTGTGGGAGATCTGTGGAAGCAATTTGGGACATTCTCTGCCACATTCTCAGTAGAAAGAACAGTGACCTTGGTATCTGCTGAGAAGTTAAGGCCCAGGCAGGTTAAGTGAAGTACCAGTGACCAAAATGAGACTCTGACAGGCCCATTTGGAGTAAACTTTAGCAAAATTGTGATTTGGGGAAAAGGGTTTTATTTTTTTCTTAGCTCCCTTCCCTCCCTTTTATTTTTTTAAAAGATTATTTATGCATACAGAGCTGGGGTACAGGTCAGAGGTGCAGGGGGTGGTAGGATTCACCAGAGACAGAGTGGGGAGCAGAACAGACAGATTGATGAAGTACACTGCTGAGGGGAGCAGCGGGGAGACTGGAGAGGTCTGCTCCACCATGTGGGTCACCCTCCTAGCTGGGGATCGAACTTCTGCTGAAGCCATTGTGGGTAGCTTTGCAGTGCTGTACTTTTAACCCATTGTGCCACCAGGGAGGGCTTCCATTAACCTTTTACAATATATAGGAAGGGACAGAATGATATTTATTTTACTTATGTACGTGTATATATAAATAAGCGTATTTAACAAATTTTAATCTTTTTTAATGACTTAGCATCAAAGTCATACAAACTTGTGTTGGCCTCTTATAATGTCTCTTTGCTTTTGATTTAACTGTTTACTTTTTATTTACTTTTTAAAGATGTATTTATTTATGCATTCAGAACTGGGGTGTAGGCCCGATGTGCAGGGGTGGTGAAAGGATTCATGAGAGACAGAGTGGGGAGAAGACTAGATGGCATGGATGAAGTACTGCTGAGGGGAGCAGTGGGTGAGACAGAAGAGGTCTGCTGTGACATGTGGTTAGCTCCAGGGAGGGGGTCAAACTCATTCTGAAGCAGCTGTGGCCAACTTGCAGTGATGCGTCCTACCCTGTTGCGCCACCTGGGAGGGCCTGGTTTAACTTTTTTCTCGATTTTATCATTAAAGTTTCTTCTGTAGAATTCTTTGGATTTTCTCTGCTGTCTTTTTCCTAGAATCTTAAAGTTCACTTATTTTTCATCTTCTTTATTTCTTAATAAAAATGAAAACTTATAAACTCACCTCCAAGTATCAACATGTGATTCTATTATTGACAACCAGTGGAATTATCTTCTTGTTTCCACCAGGAAACCAGTGCATGCATTGGTTTCTAAGTATGCCAGAATTTTAAATTGATTTTCATTTCATTGGTTGAAAATCAAGTCCTAATCTATGACCCCTTCTTAATACTCTGCTTGTTCTCGAAGGGAATACATATTCCCTATTGTTACTGGATACAGATCTCTGTAGCTCTATCTCTTGGGTCAAATGTTTTTTTATCATGTCAAACAAATTTTCCAGACTGTCTAATATTATTGTTTACTTGATCTAGAATTTTATAACAGAGATGTGTTCAAATCTTCCCCTCTAAATGGGGCTTAGTTAGTTACTAACTACTAATTCTCTTAGTTATGACCTTATATTTCATGTTGTTGTTCACTGCATACAAGATTATGCTTAGTAGATTCAGTTGCATGGCTTGCTGAAGTGCCTTTCTTTATCCTCGGTAACTCTTTGTACTAAATCTTATTTTATTTGTCATTAATCTTAGAAAAGCTTCCTTCAATTAATATATACCTTAAATATCATTTCCCTAACCTTATTTCTTAAACTTTGCTCGGGAAATTTCTGGTTCATTGTCCATTTATTTTAATCTAATTTCATGATCTCTGTCCTTTCATAGGTAGGTTGATTTAATTCATGTGTGTTGTGATCACTGCTAATTCATTTGACTTATTTCTACCATCTGGTTTCTCTTATCAGCTTTCTGCTTTTCTTTCTTCTGTTGGGCCAATGTTTTTTTTTTTTTTTTTTTTTTCTCTTCAGTTCCATCCCCCACCCCAATTTTTTTTGAAAACCTTTGTGGCAATTTTTTTTTTTTTTTTTTTTCTCTTCAGTTCCACCCCCCACCCCAATCTGTTTCTGAAACTCTTGATGGCATTTCTATTCTTTTAGCATTAACCTTATTTTTATCAGTATCTCTTGTCCCTTCTAGAATTTGACTATAAAGACAAAAATTTGACTTTAGGTACCCAATATATCTCTGCTTCTACGCTACCTCATTTAATTACTCATTCCACAAATACTAGACTCTGCTATGGGCTGAAGGTATAGCATATAGCAAAGCAAAATCCTATTTCTTGGGTCATTTCTGGTCTAACGAGGAGCTGACATTCATGCCTGCTTTTACCGGTAATTGTCAAGAGCCTCACTTTAAAAAAAATTGTACAACATTCTGTTTGCTTTTCTTCTTTTAGTAACCAATAACCAATCAGACGTACCAGTTTCTTTTTTGTTTCTTTGTTAGCTATTTTTTCTTGATTCCATTTGTTTTTCTGCTTGGATTCATTATCCACACTGAGTGGTCTCAGCGTCAGGGCTAGTAAACCACCATAGTCTTTGTCTGGCTACAAAGTTCATCCATTTGCCTCTACTCTCAGATGACAGTCAAGCTGGGTAGAATGCGAGGCTAATAGACATTAACCCTGCACGTTGACAATTTTGCTCCATTAACTGATAGTATGGACTGTGCCGATGAGAAGTTTCCTAAATGTCCCTTTTTCGGTAACAGGTCATTTCTTTGATCACTCCAAAGATTTTACTGTTTATCACGGTTCTTCAGTTCCACAGAGCTAAAGTTATGTATGAATTTTATTTTATTTTCTCCGCACATAGAGAATATCTTTTACCAAGGACTCCTGCCTTTACTTATTCAATTCATTCTGGAATATTCTGACCTATAAGATCTCCAGTTCCCTCTTTCGTATTTTCTTGAGTCTTTGTTGGTGCATGCTGGAGTCTCCATCTTCACGTCTCCCACACATGCAGATGGTGTAGCCACAACCGTCCACTCTACCACATCTTCCCTGCCTTCCATCACAACGCACCTTCTACACCTTCGTTCTCCTGGACTCCCAGCTTCTTTGTTCAAAACTAGCTGGGAATTCCCTAGCCCGGCCCACCCTGCAGCTGTGCGTGGTGAGTTTGTTTCTGGAGGTAGCTCAGAGCCCAAATGAAGGAACCGTTCTTAGGGCGCAGCCCACGTGGGTGAGACATCTCTGGCGTCTGTGTTCATGGCGAGGACACATGCTGTCCTGAACTGCCGTCCTGCTCTCTTTTATTTCATTTTAAAAATTTGTTTCTTTTATTTCATTTAAACATTTTTTATTTATATATTCGACTTCAGTGACTGAATTTTGCCATGGCTCATGCCATAGCCTTTGTCCAAGACTGGGCAATTAAAAGAATAGACTCATGAGTCAGTGTTTGATTTAGATGTTCTGGCAAAGATATTCGTTTGTCTCCAAAAGAAGTTGGGGGGTCTGTTACTGTCGCTGCCATCCCTTCAGCAAGGGAGATGCATTTAAGCTGCCACGTTCAGGTTTCAGTGGTGTATCGCCGGGCCCGGGATCTGAGCCTTGAATTCACAAGGTCAGACTAAAACCAGCTAAAGGTCTTTGTACTCGGTGGTGAAAATGCACGTTGGATGGATTTATTTTTTGGTTTAAAAATAACAATAGTAACTGTTGTACTTGTGTACACTCTTGAGCTATCACTGACGGATGCCACACATTGTCATTCAGCAGTGGAGAATGTTCTCTTTCACCAGGGAGACCAAGCAGCTTGGCTGGCAAGCAGCACAGAGAGACAAATCTTACTGCCCTTCGCTGGCACATTTCTGCCACCAGAATTTTTAATAAATTAGCACAAAATATATAAAGTTTGATCTCCCTTTGTTTTTTTCTCCCCCCCTTTTTACTTTTTTCTTTTTTTTTGGCATACTTCATACTTTCAACCGCAAACTGGGAGTAGGAAAATTCTCATATTTGAACCATTTATAAGCTGGGTAATCAGTTCCTACTGGTGTTACTTATCTGTCTTTCTGCAGAGTTTTAAAATGGAGATGCAGCCGGCATTGCTGAAGGGTAGTAATATAAGGAAATTAGAAGCATAACCTGTTGACCTATCATAATCAGGGAATTCTGAAATAGCCGATTGAAGCCTTATATACTTGTCCAAATTCCAAGGCACAAAGACAGCTGATTTTCATGCAGATTTGACATGTGGTTTTGCAATCTACAATTTACTGCTCTGCTCTGCCCTCGGATACTTTTTATGAATGCTCCATTTTTCTCCTGGTACAGGAGCATCACTCCGTAATTCCTAATAGTTCTGCTTTACATGGGGCTGTCAGTAGTCATTTCCTTGTGGTTAGCGAGGCAAATGGCATTAGCCTTCCTCAGAGGGTCGGTTGCCAAGGTCCTGCCATTTCCTCTGCTGAGAACAGGCGTAACAAGGGGCTGCATCTTCTGCAGCCAAGGAAGGCCGTGTTTGGGGAAGAAGCCATTGGTGGAGATGCTTGTGTTGGGGGGCCCTGCTTAAGGTGCCCTGACAGATGACACCACTGTGTCCTCATGCTGACACTGCAGAAAGAAGTGACGTATTCGAGGAAGTGATTTTATTTGCATTCACCCAGCAAAATGTATTCACTGAGCACCCCCTCTTTTATGTACATGGCCGTTTAAGGTGCCTCTGGAGACACACAGGGTAGGTGCTGCCTCGTGGCAGAAGGACAGGCAAGAGATAGCAGGGGCTGGGGATAACCAGGGCAGCTGAAATGGGCAGGACGTGGGCAGGGGAAGGGCGCCCAGTCACATGGCCTCGAGGTCATGGCTGATTTTGTGGATCAGCCTCATGCTTCGTTACCTGGGCAGGAGAGGACGTGTCCTCTCGGGATCCAGCCTTTGAGCAGCACTGAGCCCACCACACTTGTTGAGCCAAATCAGTGCAGTCACCTCCGACCACCTCCAAGGTCCCTCACTCTGGACTGTGAAGCCAGCTGATCCATTTGGTCCATAGAGACGCCCCAAGGTGGGCTGGGGAAGGAATAAGTGAGTAGCTCCCTGCTTGCTGCCCCAGGTGACTTCCCTGCCAGCAGCATTGAGGCCCTGGGAGCTGTGGTCAATGTGGATGCCCAGGCCACATTGCAGGCTCTGTAGCGAATCTACATTTAACAGGAACTCCAGGTGGCTCGTCTTGAGCCTCATGTGAGAAGCCCTGACTGGGGCTGTTGTATGGATGTGGAAGCCTAGCACCCCGTTTCTCCCCCAACTTCTTCAGACACCTCAGGACCTGGCTCAAAGATCATGTATGTGGCTTCAGGCATGGAGGGATTTGCTGGGATTCCCCAGGAGGTGAGAGAAGACAGCTCAGCTCAGGGGAGACCATTGCCCCAAGGGAAAGGCCAGGTGGTGGATCCAGAAATTCCAGCCTTAGAGCTGGCATGCAGGCGGCTCTGGCCCTCTGGAAAAGGATTCCTGGCCTGTTTTGTGGGGACCCTTCTCCTACACGGGATGAGAGACTGTTCCCACTCAGTTAGGCCACCCCTGGGAGTCACCTGGGAGCTTTACAAGAATGCAACACGATCCTGCCTGCAAAGAAGCTCTCTTTAGTCTGCTGGGCGCCAGCTGGGTGGGCAGGCCAAAGCCTTTCCTGGTGGGAAACTGGAAATGACATCTAGAAACTTGGGTTACAATGCCCTCCAGCCACCCTGCTGCTTCCTACCACTGCTGGCCTCTCCTTCCTCCCGCACTCCCCACTGGGTGAAAGCTGAAATCTGGATGGATGGAGGGAGAGAGAGAGGACTCCAGAGTACAGAGGGGTGGAGCAACAGACACCCACTGTGTTCATGGAGGGAAACCCCTCCAGCCCCAGGGGGCCCCGGGCACTCCCCTTCTGTGTGGACCAGGCCACCCAGTCACAGCCTGGAGGAATTACTCCGTTTTCACAGCTGCTTACTTATCTCTTTAATCTTCAGCTGTTCGTACTTCAAATGTCCTCTTAAACTCCTTAATCTCCACTTTACATCTTACCCCAGAGCTGAGCTGGGATTTTCATTTCCTAAAGTCGACTTGGGATATCACTTTGTCAGTTCCTATCAGCTGATACAAATGTGTTACCCTGATTCTCTTATTTAACCCATTTGAACCAAAATGTTTAGCCAGCCGATCCATCAGAAACTGCTCTGGTGCATCCTGAAGCGTGAGGGGGTGTGCGCGTGGCCATGCAGTGGGGGGCCGGGACAGACATTCTGCGCCAGGCCCTTCCCTGGGGGTGCAGCCTTCTGGGCCCCTCAATGCACAGAGCCGCTTAACAGATGCCACCTGGCAGTGTTGCCAAGCCAGCACGAGCCTCCATCCACTTGAGGGAGTGAATGCTCCACACCCCGAATTTTCCCACCTCGGCTATCGTGGTGTCTGGTGACCCCATGTGTGTCACCCTCTCTTTTCTCGCTCTTTTCCCCAAGTCCACCCCTAGGATGTAAACATGCCGGAGAGGTAGACCTAAGCTCCCGAGGCAAAGCACCTGACCCGCATGGTCCTTAGCAATCACAGACGAGAGCGTGGATTCGGAGAAGGTCCTATGCGTCCGTCAGTCGGGAGAAGAGAAGGGAGCTGCCATCTGGAGTTTTCCGGGGTCCCCTGCGGGGGTGGCTCTATCCCTGCTGAGGAGGGAAGCTCAAGAGCAAACCAGATGAGGCTGTTGAGAACTTGCAGCGGAGGACGCAGGTCAGGAGATAAACGGCTTAGCGGCCGCTGAACAGGAGCTGGACGGCTGCTGGAGGCCCCAAGGGGGTGTGCCCCGCCAGGGTCCTGCAGCCGAGGGCCTTTCTCTAGCACCCCAGAACTGCGGGGTGCTGGGGAGAGAGCAGGGAGGGGGTGACGTGGCTCTGCTCCCCAGATCCTCTTCTTGTTACGAGCTTGTCCGTGGTCCCTGTTCCTGAAAAAGGTCTGAAGAGGCTGGAGGCCCCAGAGGCCCCTGCTGAGGAGTGCAGAGTGCCCTCCAGAGTATGCAGCGAGGCAGTTCAGCTCCCCGAAGCTCCTGTCCTCCGTCTCTGTCCTTCGCTCTGGGCAAAGCAGGAAGGCTGGGCACAGCCAGAGTGTCCCTCCCAGCCGCCCTGCAGCTTAGGGGCGCGCTGGGCCTCAAAGCTGGGCTTCTGCCTCGGAGTGCAGGGGCAGGCCCCGCTGAGTTCTCTGACCTCAGCAGCTAGTTCAGCCAGAGAAAGCCATGAAGAGAGTCAGATGGACTGGCTCGCTTCAGCTGCCCGAGCCAGTATATGGGAAAGCCTTCCAGGCGGACTTCGCTTTATTGAACCTCACCTTATTGCACTTTTCCGATACTGGATGTTTTACATAGTGAAGGTTTGATGCGCCCGTGGCCAGCATCTGCCAGCCTCATTTCATGTCTTTGTTCACATGTTGGTGTTGCTTGCAATATTTCGCTTTTTCGGTATTACTATATCTATTACGTGTCTGTGATTAGTGATCTTTGACGTTACTATTGTAATTGTTGGGGAGACTGAAGCTCGTCCACACAAGACAGGGAACTTAATAATGTGTTGCGTGTTCTGACTGCCCTGCCCACGGCCTTCCCCGTCTCTCTCTCCCTGGGCCTCCTTGTTCTCTGGCACACAATAAATTGAAGTTCAGCCAGTTAATAGCCCTATAGTAAGCCCTAAGTGTTCGAGTGAATAAGAGTCCCACATCTCTCATTACAACTCAAAGGCTAGTGATTACGCTCAACGAGGAAGGCGCATTGTCGGCCTCATGACGCAGAAGCTACACCTCTCGCACCATCAGCCCGGGCGTGACTGCAAAGGAGAGCAAAGCACCCAGAAGTTTCCAAGGGAAGTTACGTGCTGCTCTAGTGAGCATACGGTGCCAGGGGATACACCCTTATTGCTACATGCAGACATATGGAATGGTCTGGATAAAACATCAAACCAGTCATAACATCCCCTTAAATGGAAGCTGAACCCAGAACAAAACTTTCCTCAAGTTTTACAGACTGGGAAGGCTCAGCTTTGCACTGGTGGAGGTGAAAATATCCCACTTTACGCACAGTTTGTGTGAATCACTGGGCTCTCTTCAAGTCTTTTATCCAGCGTGGAGCAGTGTCTCCACTGCTGCGTGGCCCAGCACAACAGCCCCACTGGGACCCCAGATGCCCTCGCCACAGCACCCTCCTGCCACTCAGATAGGGCTCCAGATGGCAGCCTGATTCTGTTAGGCTCCATTTTTGCTTAGTGAGAAGTCAGTCAATCAATCCACCATCAAATCCCCTGATCTAATCAAGAGTCTTGAAATTGATAATGCAGAGGGAGGAGGGGTGTATCTGAGCCATACAGATAATCCGGATGCTGTGGAGGAAATGAGGCGTGTCACCACGAAACAGACAAACAGCAGCTCCCAGAGATTCTCAAGGGTCGGAGGGATGCGAGTGTTTCACACCAGTGCACACATCAAGGAAGACAGGTGAAGATCAGCTAGAGACCTAACAAGAGGCAGGAGTTCTTCAGAAATAGGCTTGAGGAATGAAACTCACAAATGAGTCTGGCAATGGAAGTTTGCATGTTGTTTTTTTTTTTTTCAAATATAAATACCTTGTGAAAATCCTGCATCATGCATATGAACAGAATGAAAGTTAAGAAGGATCCAGAACAAACAATTTATATTAAAGGAGGAGAACACAGTTGAAGGACTGACCCTACCCACTGTCTAGGCTTACTCTGAAGCTACATAACCAAGGCGTGGTATTGGGGAAAGAATAGACAGATCGATAGGCCAGAACAGAGAACCCGGAGGCAGCCCCACAGAAGTACAGTCCACCGATCTTGGACCAGGGAGCAACGGTGACACAGTGGGTTTGTGCTAATCTTTTCAAAAATAATGGTTTGGGAACAATTGCTGTCCACTTACAAAAATTGAATCTAGATTCAGACCTTACTTGCCCTATAAAAATTAACTCAAAATCATGTATCTAGAGGTAAAATACAAACTGTAAAACTCCTTGAAGGTAACATTGGAGGAATATCTCAATGGCTCTGGCAGTGTCTTTTAGATATAATATCAAAGACTTAGCCCATGAAAGAAATACATATGGAAGTCGGGCTTCACTAAACTGAAAATGCCTACTCTGTGTTATAAGTCAGACACTGGGAAAAAATAGTTGCAACAGATTCAATGGATAGAGCACTGTTCTGTAACACAACCATAGAACTCAAAGTGCAACAGAAGAAAACAACTTGATTTTAAGATGAGGCGAAGATCTTTTTAGACACATCAGGGAGCACCTTTATGTGGTAAATGAACATAAAAAAGATGCTAGCCTCACGTGGCATCAGGGGATTACACATGAAACGACGACGAGACACCACGACACATCTAATAAAATGACCAAAGTCTGGAACATGACAAAAAAATGCTGGCGAAGACGTGGAGCAACGTGCCTTATTGCTGGGAGTGCAGGGTGGTACAGCCACTTTGGGTGACAGGTTGTTACGCAGCTGAACATACTCTTACCATATCATTCAGCAGTTTTTCTCCTTGGTGTTTACTCAGATGAACCAAAACCTTCCATCCACACAAAAGCCCACACGCATGTTGCTAGCAGCTTTATTCATAATTGCCAACCCTTGAGAGCAACCAAGGTGTCCTCCAACAGGTGAATGAAGAAACAAAACTGTGGAACATGCAGACAATGGAGCATTACCCAGTGCTAAAAAGTAAAGGAGCTATTAAGATACGAAAAGGATTTGGAGGAGCCTTATCTGCCCCTTGCTAAATGAAGAAACCCATTTGCAAAGGATAAAGCAATTTTGAAAAAATACTGTTTATGATTTCAACTCTAGTAGGACATTCTGGGAAAGAGAAAACTGTGGAGACAATACATGGTTGCCAGGTGTCAGTAGAGAGGGTGGGATGAACAGGCGAGGCGGAGGGCCAGTCTGGAGCAGTGAAACTATTCTATCTGCTACTGAAATGGTGACTGCCTGTCATTGTCCAGATTCCAGAGTGAACCTGAGGTGGACCCTGGATGTTGGGTGATTCTGGCGTGCCCACAGAGGATCACCCAGTGTAGCTGGCATGCCACTGTGTGGGCCCCACCATGTGGGAGGCTGCATCTTATAGGGACAGGGAGCATGTGGGGGCTTGCTGGACTTTCCCCTCAACTTTGCTGTGAACCTAAAGCAACCCTAAGAAATGAAATCTAGTCTTCTTAAAGTCCTACGTTATGGTAAAAGCTAAACACCTATGAGGAACCAGTAAACCTGCACGAGGCATGGGGGGCGGGGTTTGGGTGAGGACTGAAAGGAAGAGGAAGCCCAGAGAAAATCCCAGGACAGAGATTTGCCCCGTGTGCTGCTGGAGGCAGTAGCTGTGCCCACATGCACAGCCTGGGAGACGCCAGGGGGCCATGTGCAGGGGCTTCTGTTCTCCTGCATCTTCCCCAAGTTTCATGTAGCTAAAAGCAGAACCTGTAGGGTGGGGCGTGGACGGAGCATGAATAGAGGAGGGGGTGTCCCTGTCACAATGCTGTCTGCAACACAGTTGGAAATTTGATTAAATTTTCAGAGAAAACATAGGTAGAATTTCATAGCCAAAGACTATAGCGTCTAGAGTCTCTTGACCCGCCATGACTAACTCTGGGGATGACCTGAGTCCGAGCTACTTACAAGCTATGTATCTAGCCGGTGAGGTGAGTCCAGACCCCTCCTCACACTGCACCCCACCTTACCCCCCTGCGTGTCCTTGGAAACTGAGGGAGCCAACTGAACCCAGAGAGTGGGGGTGGCCGGATCTCAGCTAGAAACTGCTGGAAGAGAGTAGCCTGACTGCCAGAGTGCTGGCCCACGCTGCTTCCCAAGACGAGGGGGGCGGCGCTTGAGCAGGAGCCAGAGGGGCTGTTTGGAGATTGTAGCATCAGCTTGGGGGGGCCGTGGTGGCACAGGGTGGCATGTAGACACGGGCCTGTTATGCCATCGAAATCGACTTCACGAGGTGAGAGGGAAGGGATGAACAATCAAGCACCCTCATCCCATTGGCTCCTGGCTGGCCATGCAGGTGTGTCCATGGCTCTCCACCCTGATGGCATAAGCACCACCCAGGGAAGTTTCTGCAGAGTGTCCCCGAAGGTCCAGTCTTCACACCTCGCCTGCTTCGAAAGGCCAGGTCCCTGCCCGTCCCAACAAGGCTCCATCTGAGCAGCCTGGCGGGGTCGGCAGCAGCTGCCTTCCAGGGGAGCCGTTTCAGAGCTGTTCCTGTGGTGCAGAGTGTGTGTGTGCGCGTGTGTACGGGTGCATAGATGCATCTCCTCTCTAGGGGTGCAGAGTGTGTGTGCCTGGATGCACCTCCCCTCTCTCGCCTCCTCGAGGCCGTGTTTGTCCAGCACTTACCAGAACCAGCTCTCTTGCTGCCTGTCACAGGCTGTGGGGGGGGAGATCTGAGCTTCTACTCCGAGAAAGCAAAACACTGAAGCCTCCACAGAGGAAATGTCCCCGTTTTCAGTGGAAACCCGCCTGCTCTTCAACACGGTAGAGCGTCCTCCGCGCCTCCTCTAGGCCTTGAGAACCGCCCCGGGGCTGCTGTCCACACAGCTAGTAGCACCAGATATCTTTGCCCGAGTTTTCGCCTCTGCCCTCAGCCTTCTCGCTGGGGTGGTTGTCTGGCCTTATGCAAACTGCGCTGCTTCGAAGCTGCTGGAGTGGAAAAACAACAGTGCAGCCACGTAAGAAACTGAGGCGGCCCCAGCTGGCGACTCACCCACCGGAGAGGCAGTTGCTGCTGCCATGCGGATTTTGTCTGCTCGGCGCCAGGCCTGGCTCGCGTGGATGAGTCCTGGACACAGACAGCACCGAGACCCCAGATAAAAGCACACGCGGAAACCCCCACTTCCGCGTCACAAGCACCCAGCGGCACCGAAGAGTGTCGCTTTCTGCACTGCCACAGGCCAGTGGCCCCGGCCAAGCCACCTTTGGGTTCGTAAGTGTCTTTATAACATTTACTTCAGAATGTCAGCTATGTCCAGAGAACTAGCTGTTTTAAGAGCTTTCCCATTAATCATAACCAACCACAGAACCCCCGGAAGATGGTAAAATAATAAAGTTTTGATGCGACATTTTAAAATCCCATTTTTAGTTAAGGGAAGAAAAACCTATTTTTCTTAGGAAAATACTTTATTAAAGGGCACCGGAGAATAATGGTCTTAGAAAGGATCCTTACGTGTTTTCCTCTCGCTTTGCTTTCAGTGGGATGAGGTCCATTATTATTGCAATAGCCTATTTTAGTAGCGAGAAAGGATGAAAGGGCAAGCTGCCCCCCATCGGCCACTCCCGCTGGTCTTTACCGAACCAGGAACTAGCTCGCTCCAAATGTGGCCGTACAGGTGCGCGACGAGGCACAGGTCTGCGCCAGAAAGGAGACCAGCACGGGGCTGATGAGCATTGCACGGGGTCTGCAGACCCGTCCAGCACGTGCCAGAGCCCTCAGGGAACTTCTCGGACACCTGGAAGTAAGTGCAGTCCTCCCCCTGGGAGGCTGGGGGAAGTTACAGTGACTTGCTTAGGGCCCACGGGGGGGCTAAGTGACTTTTAGGGGTTCAAAATTCTTAGACCAGAACTGGACAGACCTTAAGGCATGAGGTAGACTTGTAAGTTCTAAGTGACAGTATGACAGTGTCATCCTACTGCTCAGTGGGAACCTCTTGGTGAGCCAAGTGTGTTTGGGGTCCCCACTGACTTCCTTCTAGTGTGGCCCAGCATTGGCATCTCTGGGGTGAGCAAGGAGCAGCCAGTGCAGAATCTCAAGGCCACCTCCCCCCCAATCCATCCCCAGGGCCAGTGACAGAACTGGCACTTAACACCACAGCCAGTGCTTTGCCTTCTGGGCCCTGCACCTTCTGGAATGTTCTTCCCGATGTGCACATGCCTCCCTTCCTCTCAGCTCTTTTAACTATGCTTCATATCACCTCCTCACACCATCTCGCCTTGCCGCCACCTAATACCCCATCACTCCCTTCCTCTCCTCACAGGCACTGGCACACACGCCTGAAGTATCACCCAGTTCACCACCCATCCCTTCTCCCACTGCTGCCTCCCTTTGAGCTAGGGAACTGTATTCCTAACACCTAAGTCACTGGCTGGGGTGGCAGGGGCTGATAAACATGTTAATGAAGAGCATTTAGATGCAGGATTATGTATGAGGCAAACATCATGTAACTAAAGATGGCGGCACTCCTCAGGGGATAAAAGGGTGGCTGAGGAAGTGAGTGCACCTCTTTTCTCCTGCACTTCTCGCCACATTCCAAGGCGCCTGCAGGTCCTACAACGTATGGACATTTTTCAAAGCACTTGCCCAACCATCTCAAACTACATCACACCACTGGAACAAGGCGATGGCACCCAACCTTCTAAAAGGTCTGAGGCTTTGCTGACTTGTCAACCCACACTAATAAATAAGCCATCTCTTTTGGGACCTGTTGGTTTCCCTCAGAAAAGCGATCATGTACAAAGCACTTTAGTTTTGAGACCCAGACTTCACCCCCTGCCACACAGACTGCGTGTCGCCCTCACTGGCAGGCCGGCCCAGGGCGGCTGCTGGCCCGGCTGGGGACAGGCCCTCACGCGCTGTTTCAGGGGACGGCTGCAAGAGCAGGAAGATTCCAGTCAGAATCCACAAAAGAAAACCGCGCTTACTGATGAATCATTTATTTGGCCAAGACAAAAACGTCTCCACATTGTTTCCTTTTATACAGAAAGTGGAACATTTCAAATATATTAGTTTTTCTCTTTTTCCAGCAGAATTCATTTCAATTTCGTCGCAGGGGCTGCTTCTCGTTTTAGGATTCACGTTTTAGTAACACATACGCCCCCATCACAGCCAGAAGAGCATACTGGAAAGTAAACAGAGTGGAAAATTACAAGAAGTCTGGCCTATGAATATATTCAGATGCATTCTGCTTGATACCGGACAGAGGACAGACCCCAGAGATGCCCTGTTCTCCAAAGTAGATGTGCAGTGCTGAATTAAGGTAAAAAACCCAGAAACATATGGATAGACCAAAGATTAAAAGCCCTACAAACACAGCTAGTGCCCAACTCACTCCTGTGGGGGTGTCCTACTGTTTAAGTGATTTAAAAATATGAACAGATACCTTTTTTATTGAAGTTGGCAGATAAGCATTATGGGATTTATTATACTATATTTTTGTATGTTTAAAGATTTCCACTACAAAAGCTACAAATATAAGCATCACTGAAGAATACACTATGAACCTAAAAAGATGAACATAGCTATTTTAAATAATTCATTTCACTGTTGACAATTTAAATGATTATGTTAATTTGTAGTTAATTATACTCAGCAGCAAAATTAACTAGCAAAAATTTGAACAGACTACATCGTTACAACTGCACATGTAAAAGCTCTAATATTCTTTTATAGCTACAAATACACCCATGAATTCCTACCTTGAATTTTGGATAGTCGTTCATTATTATGGTGACCATGCCAACGTATGGTAAAAACCTGAATTGTAGAATAAAAAGCAGAAACAGAAAAATTATATGTGATATGATAGCAACATATACAAACACTATCAAGTTTGCCTTACAAAATACATCTTCCTTAAGAATACCACCAATCAGCCAGTGCTCTGGGCCTTCCCCAGCTGCTGGTGGCGGGTGGGGGGGGGGGAGGGACAGAGTGGACATTCTAACCAGAGCTATACAGGGTGAAGTCCATCCTAAGTGAAGGGCAGGACTGCCTTTTTTGTTTTTTTTTGAGAGGATTCACTCTTTGTGGTGTCAATCAGAACAGACTCATTGCTGGAACAATGATGCAAAGATGGATATGAAAAGAACTGTTCTCAGTAGTAAAAGGTAGGAAATAATTTACATGTTCACCAAAAGAAGATTGGTTAAATAAAGTATGACTCTCAGGGGAACAGCGTATAACCATTTAGAAAGAAATTTATTTGACATAGAAATCTCATTCCAACTTCCTGTCGGGGGAAAAAAATAAATTTTTCCCTTTTTTTTGAGATTATAACAGGCATAGTTATTCAATATACGTATCAGAGAAAGAGCAGACAAGACAGGAGAGATGTGCTGCATCAAAAGTCAAATTTTCTTAGGCAAAATGATCTATTATCTCTGATACATAGATTATATAATTACATATCATCTACATTGGAACAGGAGATAGCTAGAATATTCACCAAGTATTAGAGAGTAGTTCCTTCTGGAAGGATTTCCTGTAACTGCTATGTAAAATCCACAGATAACTCATTTCTAAGTGAGAATTTCAAAATGAGAATTAAACCTATGCTACAGATAAACAGTGGCCATGATACAGATAACACATTATAGTCAGTAACAGTCTTCAGTATGTTGAGTGTTTCATCCAGGCATCATAATACAAACTAAAACTATTTAACTGTTCCACTGACATAATATTTATAATGGATGAATCCGTTATTCTCTGGCTTGTTTGTTTCTAAATATCTTTCAGGTTTATGAATCTTCCTAAGAACTTAAAAGTCGATTCTCGGGCCCTCCCTGGCGGCACAGCGGGTTAAAGCACAGCACTGAGAATCTAAGGCCGCTTCCTCATGAGTTCGATTCCCGCCTGCCCGGGAGGTGACCACATGGCGTGGCAGACCTCTCCTGACCCGCCCGCTGCTCCCCTCAGCAGCGTATTTCGTTGATCTGCCTGTTCTGCACTCCACTCTGTCTCTGGTGAATTCTCTCACCCTCCACATCTCTGGCCTGTATCCCAGTTCTGTATGCACAAATAAAATAAAATCTTTAAAAAAAAAAAGTCGATTCTCACCCTCTGGCTCTTCCCACTACATCCTTCTTTTCAAGCCAGTTCTGGCCTTCTTTGTACAAGCCTCTATCGTCAACTTCATTATTATCTCCTTTCGTCAGAAATTTGATGTCACCATTATCTCTGGAAGGCAAAACAGTGTTTCTTCAAAAATTATTTTCAGCACAGCACCATTAGAAAAATATTAGTTTACCCAACACTTTCCAATCTGGCATGGGCTTTTAGAAGCACTCAAAGATAACCTGATCTGTCTTGGGCTGAGACCACTGCAGAGACAACAGTTCAACTGAAGCACAAATCTAACAGCGGTTTTGTAGACTTAATTCTAAAGTTACCCTGATAACTAAGCAGCACAGCTCAGCACTAGGCAGTCACTGTCTTCATCCTTTCCAAACCCTCCCAGACCAAGTAGTTAACGTGAAGTGTTTCCTCTTAGACCCGAAATTGGTTGCAGATTACAAAGATCACAAGGTAATTCAAATGCTTAGCTCTTGTCAAACTAACACATTCTTACCAAGTGTAGAATGTGTTAATGCAGAACATCCCTCATCACTGAGGTACATCCTGTAGGCTGAGCAAGTGGTGTAACATCCAGTTTGCAACAAGTCACAGAGCATAAAGCCAGAGTGCTAGAGATACTTGGGATCAATTTTAACCATTGTAACCTGGTGCTTATCTAGCCTACTGACCAAACACACGACATTATACTTTGTAGGACTATGAAGCGTCTTCTTCCAATAAGATGAATAAAAAGTGTATTGTCAGAATTTCACCAAGTATTAAGAGCCCACAAAAATCTGCAGCCATGTCAAAAGGAGCAAGCTGGTTTGCAGGAGGAGAAATAGCAGGGCCCTCTCTCCCCATTTGTATAAACAGCAGCAAACTCACAGCATTTCCTCTACTCTGAGCAGTCTCTCATCTTTAGAAGTTACTTTTAAATCAAGTGAGAGCACTGTCACATTATGACAGCATATTTCCTCAGTGAGTTCAGCAGCAGATAAAACTAAAGCAGGACCACAGGACCCGGGAATTAACAGACTGAGAGGGGGCGTTATAAGGCTTAGGGTAAAGCAAGCGCATGGTTAGGTAATCAGCATCTGTGGACGGAACACCTAGAAGCTATAAAAATGAAATGGGTCTCTAAAATTAGAGATGTACAAATTACGGCCAGATATGCTGACATTGATACACACACACAGAGTTGAGAAATTCTCCATTACTTTAAAAACACAAATACAGATAATTAAACTTAACCCCATGATTCATGCAGGTAAAAAAAAAATAAAAGTACTAACTAAATTGTATGAAGTTAAGTGACTAACCAAGGTACATAAAGTAATATTTTGCACTAATCCTAAATTGAACTTTCTCAGGAGAACTTAATATCTTTGAGCTAAAAGAAATTGTACCCGAAAGTAACCTAAGTCATCGCTGACATTTACTGGAAAGGCAAGGCCATCTTGGGGAAAAGGAATTAATGCAGGATACGAATGACCAAATAACAGGATGAGTGGGCGACAGGAATTCCTGTCAGCCCAGGGCCGATATTACTGTTGCTGGCCCAAAGTGAACAGAAACCGGTATCGCTTTCTGCACTGCAGGAGGTAATTCTCCTATCGACATAATCTTTAACTACAGTGGGATTCCATTTTAAGAAATAACTAATATTATGCTGTAATAAATTCCACCTTACCCGGGGCAACAGATTAAGTTTTTACATACTTTTAGTAAACATTAATTTGCTTAATTCTTACCATCACCCTGAATTATTGTGGGTAAGTTCCTGTGTTAAGTTCCTGTGTTAACACTCACATTACTGTGGTTAAGTAAGGTACAGTGTGAACAGTCTCATCTTCCAGACTAAGTAACAGGTCCAGTATCAGCTAGCCAGAACCAGGAGAACACAGAACATAAAATTGTGCTTTTTCGCTACTTTCAGAGGAAGCATGAAAGCTGTCAACCAAAAATTTCCAAAGCCAAATCAACAAGAAGTAAAGCCACTTTACTTTTCATGAACTTTAATCACTCTGTGAACTATTGGAATGTCTCGTCCTTCAACTTTAAAGACAACGATTTCACCAGCTCGAATCGGGTCTTCCCGGAAGTTAGTCAGGAACAGCAGGTCACCCCTGTGGAAGGCTGGCTCCATGCTGCCGCTGGAACGAAACAGTCACACCGAATTACTCTGGGGTCAAGGCAGCATTTCCACCCATAAAGACGATAATATGAAACACAGGAGTTAAGAGTTCCAGCTCACACCCCTAATCAGGCCAGTCTCAGGGCTTCAAAACAGCCACAGAAGATTTTTCTGCCAGCTCAGCGGTGATAACATTATAATGAAAAAGGGCACCAATGCTTCTTAGAGGGCACTAGCAGATGCTCTGCAGTCTGTAGTAGGCAGGGAAATACCAAGAATAGTGTGGTGTTTGGAGAAAAGACTCAGGCTGAGATAGCAGGTGAGGTGTGAGGCCGGCAACCCCCATGTCCATCTAAGAGACAAGCTGAACGCTCTATCATTGTGTCCTCTGAGGAATGTCCACTATACTTGTATTCCCCATGGGCCAGTGGTTCCTTGAGGGTCAGAGTTCCTCAGGGTCAAGTTTAGGTTGACATACCAAACTGCTTCATAATTGTGATGTGATTAAAAAATCAAAGCCCCTGTCTACTGCAGTTGCACAATAATTTCTGTATGCAAG
>NW_004567117.1:38177734-38196961 GCF_000260355.1 Condylura cristata | reverse complement strand
GGAGGGCCTAAATAAAAATCTTTTTAAAAAATCCATTTATGCCCAAACAATGCATTAACACCGTATTACTGAACCCATGTTTTTACGTGGGTTAAAACGTTGCTTAAAACGCGGAAGTTAGCACATCACGCTGGAGAACAAGCATCAGTGTGATTAAAGCTCTAACATGCCTTTTGAGAAAGATGGGGCTCTTGAAACGGCCCAAGAGACATCAGTGAAGACGCTGACACTGTCCCCGACTGACCTGCTGGGCCTCGGCAGCCCCGGCTTCCCCCGGCAGCACTGCCCCTACCTGAGCACCACCACGATCGGGCTCTCGCTGCCCGTGAGGACGATCAAGCCCTTCCAGATCATGAGTGCAGACGACACGATCATGGCGAAGTTCAAAACCTGGTAGTAGAGCTGGAAGGAAAAAGGCCAAACCCCCAGTGAAAACCCAGGCAGGGCTCTCCCCAGTGGCTCAGTGTGTTAGAGCACCGCATTATGAAGCTCTCTGAAGCCACTGCGGCACGAGTTCGATCCCCGGCCAGGGAGCTGACCCACATGGCACAGCAGACCTCTCCTGACCCGCCCATTGCTCCCCTCAGCAGCGGACTTTGTCAGTCTGCCTGTTCTGCTCCCAGCTCTGTCTCTGGTGAATCTTCTCACCCACCACAACTCTGGCCTGCACCCCAGTTCTGTAGGCATAAATAAATAAACCTTGAAAAGAAAAAAAAAACAGGCAGTACACCTCTCGCCCTACACAGCAGCAGTGCTTAGTGCGACGTTAGGATGTGGAACCAAGTCACACAAAGCACAAGATCACGCAGTGGTGCGACTTTAGTCCATGGAGTGAGCATCCAGGTCTCTCTCCTTCCCTGGGAGGAAAGGCGGGAGTAAGAGCTAGAACTGTGCACAGGCCCTGCTGTTAAAGCTCCATATGACTACTTTCCTGTGGGAATTCAACTTTCAACCCTGTGGGACCTGCCACTTAGGTTCGCTGGGGCCGCTGCCCCCTGGGCAGCACACAGGCCTAGCCTGGCCCAGTCCCTCACCCCAGGGCCACAACAGCCCCGCCTGAGTACTTAGCAAAGGGGCTGCTCGCTTGTGAAGTCATACTTGCAAAGTGAACAAAAAGCTTTAAAGACCTGTGTGGAGATTTTCCATACCTTGAAGGCAAACACCTGAATAGGTGAACAGCAGATATTTAGTTCAGCAGTCAGGCGGGAAGACCCCTCACGTCCAAAATCCTACTTTCCTAGCCGACCTCGCGTGCCTGAAGCACCACGCTCTCCCTTGCACCACTGCCTGCCCCCGCCCGCCTCTGGGGACAAAGGGAAAAAGCGACACTTGCCCAGGTCTCAGCAGCCTGTCAGGCAATGGGTGAACGGCTGCCCAGGAGTCTCTGGCCCTCCAAGAGGCTGCAGGGATGGGAGCCACAGTGCTTGGGCCTACCGGAGTTGAGCCCACCTTGGTAAAGCTGATGACTTGGCACAGCTGTGGGCTGTGCTCAAGGAAGACCCATCTCTCTGGCAGCTGCCTCAACTCTGCATTCCATAGCCCCTGCAGCTGCGAGGGGGACCTGACGCTCCCGGCGGTGACCCCTCCAACACTTGACCCCCCCCTCAGGACACTGAGCTATGCCCTGTAGCCTGGCACTGAAGCCCCTCCAATCCAGTGCCCCCGCCTGGCCACACAGGCCTACACTTCGGGCCTCTGTGAGCACCTTCATCCCTGCACCTGCCTTTCCATCACCAGGCCGTTCCTTGATGAAGTGCTTCCACAAGCTCCATCAGGCTTGGCAGCCCTTTCTTCAGAACTTCCGTTTGCCCTTCCCCTCCTCCCCCCAAGTAAACTTCTAGAAGGTTCTCTACCTGGGAGGGGAAAACCTCTAAGTGGATGGGGGGAGACAGCGAAGATGTCACTGCTTCCCAGCCTTTTTAGACACTCTCATTTATTTTAACCCACCTCCTCCACCACCCCCAGTCCTGGGGATTCCTGGCACAGTCAATTCTCAGTCTTTGAAGATTGTACAATCACAGACTTTCCCCAGCGCTGGCTCCGGCTGTCAGATGCCACGCTCCCATCTGTTTTGTATTTGATTGAGCTTGTTTCTCTTCCTGCATCCCATCTTGATATAGCTGATGGCTTTTCAAATCCCCTTACTATAGTCTGAATGATGTTCCAGAGAAGCAAGATTAGTTAGGTTACATCCTAGCTTAATTATCTCCCAGCTCACCCAACTAGCTCTCCAGAACATTCTTTTGAGATGAGTGTGGAACTTCTTTCATCTTACTTTAAATCTCAGTTCTAGGGGAAGCCTGCCCCACAGACAAGGAATCAACAAATTTTTTCTATAAATGATAAATACTTTTGGCTTACAGGCTATTTAGTCTCTGTTGATATGACTCACCTTCACCACTGTAGCAGGCAAGCAGCTATAAATGGCCAGTAAAAGAATGCACATGGCTGTGTTCCAGTACTTTCTTGCTAAAAGATGGGTGGGCTGGAGTTTGCAAACCTTAGCTACAGAGTCTCGGTCCTCCTGTGTTCTCACTGTGCCCCGCGCTTCTCACACTACCCATCATAACTGTGCTTGTCATTATCAACATGTCTTCCACAGCTGACTGGAAGTTCCACAGAGGTGAGGGTGGTTTGGCCTTGCCCCTAGCTGGACCCCAATGTTCATCATAGGCCTGACAAGAGGTAACTACTCAATCTACTGAATAAATAGTGATAAAATGAATGTCTTTCATAGACAGCGAGCAAAAACCAGTAATAAGTACTGAAATCTAAACTGGAAAAAAAAAAGAGGTAAAAGTTTAAAAGAACTAAATTTTCGAAGACTTAAAATGTGTAAACCAAATCCTGCCTCCATCCTCTCCTGCCTTTATTTTTTTCTAGCAAATTTAAAGGATTTTTAAAAAATGCCAATACTCAGTGCTTGGCAAGGGTGCCTTGCGGTGCAGCTGCCGGCTGATATGATCCTTCTGAAAGTGGTTTGGCATTAGAATCAAGAGGCGAGCCTCAGAACTTCCAGGAGTTCTGTCTAATATCAAGGCAGATAGGGAATTATCAGGGTCTTTTTCTAATAATGGGGGAAGGAAATGCAGGAGCAGCAGCAGGGAAATGATGAGTAAGAAATGGCAGATCACGTCATTCAGAATATTCATAAAGGAATGACAAAATACTTAACGTCTGTTGAGTGAAAGGGCAGGTAGCGGTAGAATCTCCACAAGCGGTGACAGTTTATAAAGCAAATACATGGAGATGCCCCCGAAGGGGCAACAGGGGCTTGCTTAGCACAGTGGAGTTAAACTACTTTTCTTCTTTAAGCTACTCTACTCTTTAAAATTCCTACAACGAGCATGGATTAATACCAAAATCAGGGGGCAGTGTTGAATGGAGGTGCGATTTAACAGGGTAGGTTATGGTATTTCAGAGAAAACTTTTGAAGAACGTGACATACCGCTCCCCTCTGATATAAGGGAGGAAAAGCAGAGCTTAAAACTGTCCCTTGCTGACACTATATCTATAGGAAACTGTGATTTAAGGTAATCATGGAGGGTATGGGAGCACTAAAAAAAGCGAACCAAAACAACTTTGAAGATATTTTGGCATAATACATAAAAGTAGGAAATTATATGTATTGACAAGTCAAACTTAAAGTTACACACCATTTATTAAAACTTCCTGGCTACTGGATCAGTAGCAAGTGAGGAAGCTAGGTTTCAATTCCCAGGAGAGCATGAACTGGAAAGAAAAGTGCTAAGCGGTGGCCTTTGTATAAGTGTTGAGCTAGAAGAGGTTGAAGCGTTGCTTCTACAGTAGAATCAGCCTTGCAAGTCACATCAGCCCAGACAGAAGCTGTCCACAAAGGTCATGCTCTAAAGCTCCACCTGCTCCTCTTGACTTAACAGATTTCATAGAGAAGTGTTGTTTCACTAGGAGTCACAGATGTAGTCAGGAAAGTGCCCAGCCAGTCTCAAACAGAGATTGCCATATTCAGAGAAATCTGCTGACAAAGAAGCCCCACCTTGATAAATGCCAACAATAAAATCTTGCCACTTACCTACTAAAGACCAAATACAGAAAAATCTATATATTTTTGTATTTTTTGAAAATACATATGTATTTTATTCTCATAATTTTCAAAATTTATGTCTTTGACATCTTTGTGTAGTCTCCGTAATATTCCTACCACCGATTCACCCCTGAACCATCACCATAGTCCCTTGTGCTCTTCGCTCCCTTTCCCCCCCTCACAGAATGAACATACAGATTTTCTAAGTTTGGGAAATACATTGAGGGGAAATAAAATCAATTTCTAAAAAAAATCCCATGAGCAAGATTTCTTATTGCTAAAGAAACAGCCACTTATTTAGACTGAAACCTATTGATCATGTTAACTGCAAAACATTCTCACCACACTGGGAACTGCTGACTGATCTACTGACAGACTGGACTGTAAACACGCTACCACATTTCACAGGTGCCTTTTGTTTCTCCTCTTTGCCCACCAACTCTGTATGCTTGGCCCTTAACCCCAGCAGAGATTAGATCCAAGTCCACAGTCGGTCTTTGTGAACCGAGGATGAAACAGCCAGTGTCTACGAGTTTTAAGCAAACATTTCAGACCAGATGTTTGGCTAACAGAGCAGCAGAAAAGCCAATAGCTGTATTTCTTCCTCTCTTTCTCACTGCAGAAACAAAGAGTCCTTGTATTTGCATGTGGCTCTTGCTTTAATTAGCAGCAGAGAAAGGAAGTCCCGCTTCCAAGATCAGTGGGCATGTGTTCTGACAAGGTGTCACAGGAGGCTACTTTGGAGGAAAAAAGAAAAAAGAAACAAGCAAAGGACAAAGCTTTTTCAAAAAGTCCCAGGAGGTATATCTGAGCTTCTGAATTTTAATTGGAAGATTAGCATAGCACAGATTGTGCAGATAACGACTGGTGAACCTCAGCACTGAAAGTGGGACTGTACAGGTCTTTCAGGATTGGGACTGTACAGGTGTCAGGATTGATGCATTCATCAGGCCTTCTCTGAATCTGCAATTACAAGCATCAGCAATCAGAACCAATTTTAGAGACATTTTTAAAACCCAGCCAAAAAGGCTAGGTTTTTAAATAAAGCTCCATTTCCTGGAGAATTTTCTTGTAAAATGAATGCTCTGGGCATTATAGTTGCTATTTCAAACTAGTGATAATCTCTGTCACAGCCCCCTGTAATGGTAGAAACTACAAGGATCTCATCAGCTATGAACAGCAAGAACAACCAGATTTGAACCACAGTTCATGAAATTCAAGTCACCACACTATGTCAATAGTCTGAAATTCTACTTGATGCTATCCAAATACTGAGAATTAATGCCATTTTCAAAGCAATGGAAACTTCTGACTGGGAAGTTTTTGTTTTCCTTAGCATAACTTACTAGTAGAATGAATAGGAGTATTAGTTTCCTTTTGGATCCATTAGGATCCGTCATGCTATCTGGGTCCTAGGGATCCCCTAAATTCTCCAGGAGCTTACACAATCACATTTTTCCTGACCAAGGGGGTTCTTTTCCAGGCCCTACTCACCCTTGCAGAAGCAGAAATGCCTGCAAAGAAAGAGCTGGCTACAAAGCGAGTAAGAAGGAAGCTTTCCTCTGAGGTGTTCTCAGAATGAGAAATAAACCCCAGTGACCCAAAAACCCCACCAGCCTACTTCCTGTACTGAAGGTGCAGCTAGAGTATGGAATGTAAGAAGTAAGAGACTGTGCTAATCTCTTGGAACACTGACCGAAGCCACAGTGAGTGAGCATCACCTGTGCGCTCTGTTCACAAGGAGCTGTTTAGACCCGGTGCAAGGTGGAGAAAGCCCTTCCCCATCTGGGCAAGGACTTCCGTGGGAGGCATTATTGGACAGTTGCCATTGTTAGAAATGTCTCCCTTCTCTCTGCCTTTCTGCCCCTTCAAGCGCAGACAGCCTTCCTCTGGGTCTCAGGCCTCAGGAGCCCCACAGAGAAATGTTACCCCTTCCCAGCAGGCAGTCCTTCCCATAGTACAGGAGTCACTCACACCCGAGTCATCGCTCGCTCCTCGATTCTCAACCACACTCGATAGCATCTCTTCCCTTCCTGGCCACCTTCCCGGATCGCGCTCTGGCCAGTGCAAGAAAGACTCGCACGTGCCCACACGGAGGTCTGTGCAGATGTGCACCCAGGGCGTCTGAGCGCCCAGAGCGGGAGCGGGTCCCCGCCGACCCCAGTCGCGGGGCGCTGTCCTTGCCGGAACCCGACCCGGAAAACGCGGCTCCCCGCAGTCACAGCGGGTCCAGGTGCCCGGGCGCGCCCCCCACGCCGGTCCTCGTTACCTGGCGCTTATTCATTTTCCTTAAATCCCCGAAGATATCCAAGCTGGACGCGGGGAGATGCGTCCCCACGGCGCCCGCGCGTACCATGGCGGGGTCTCTGGGGGCCGAGGCACTCGGCGGGCTCTGGATGTCACTGACAGCTGCCGAGCACCGACCCGGCCCCCGCCCACCAGCCCCGCGTCCTGCGGGCCACGTGACAGAAGCGCTCTTGGGCGTCTGGGAATCGTAGTCCTGTGAGTCTGATCCACCAGCCCACCCAGGAGGAGGAAGAAGAAAGAAAACTACAATTCCCAGAATGCTGCGGGGCGAGAGCCTCGTCCAGTGAAGACCCAGGGCTCCTAGGGAGGACCGCAGCGGGGCTCAGGAGCCTAATCCGACCCTGCCTAGGGAATCTGGGGACTGATGATCCTACATGTCTCAGGTTCAAACTGGGGGAAGTGACTAATCAAGAAGAACCGCCTCTCCCAAGACTCTGGTCAGGCGCCAAGAGGACACCTAAAGCTCCCTCGCATTCACCTAACCGTGTATCTTAGCCATTGGGCAGCTGCAACCCGGGAAGGCGGGGCTTCTACGCTGGCGGCGGGCGGGGCGGAATGGGGATGAGCATTCCCTGGGCACGGCTGGTGGGCGGGGCTGGAAAGTGGCGGGAATTTCGAAACCCACCCCCACACCCCCAAATAGAGTGGTAGGCTTTGAAAGCAAGGAGGCATTTTTGTATACGTATGATCAAATTATGTCGCAAAGGACAGTAAGTGAGTGAATAACCAGTTTATTTTATGCATCAAGAAACAGGTCCCCAAAGTCAAATGCCATTGCCAAAGTTAAGTGGAAGAGTCTGAAATAGAACTCAAAACTTAAAACTGGTAAATCCTGGATTATTGCAGTTTAGACCCTAGATTTCTTTAGTTCAATATTCCCTTATCTATGCATTATTTATTTCATTCATAGACCACAAATTTTGGGGGCGTGCTTATGAGACACTCCACCCTGTTCTAGGCACTTGGGAAATAGCAGTGAACAAAACAAGGAAAACCTCTTGCCCTCTTGAAGCTTACATTGTAGCAGGGGGAGACATCATAAATAATTACACAATATCTGGAGGAAATAAGAAACTGTACCATGTCTTCTCATTAATAAAATTAAAAAGTGAGAGGGGCAAGGAGGTCTGGGGGAAAGGAGTGGATTGCTGTTTAAAATGTCCCAGAAGCTGACTTACTAGGAAACGAAGTTAAGTTTTGGGACCCTTCATTTGCAAAAGCCCCTCCCAAGGCCTTGGAGAAAAAAATAGTCATATGGTCTTAGAACATTTTCAAAAGCAAGATATTTTAATTGCTTTTGGTATCAAGTCCTGTTCTTTTGCATCTCAAGATCTCCGTGATCATTCTTTTCACATTGGAGGACAAGGAGCATTTTGAGGATCCAGCCAAGGAGAAATTGAATTAAAGATACATTTGCTTTCAACTTAGCGGCTATGTTTACATGGTTCCTGGTCATTTCCTGCCATTCTGATGTTGGAAAACTTCTCGGAGTACAGCCCCCATTGTGCCAATTCACCCTTTAAGCAGCAAGTGGCACTAGAGGTGGCATTCTGATGATGTGAGGGTGTCCTATAGCCCTGTCCTTGCATGTAAGTTGGCAATAGAGGAAAAACAAGTCTTGAGTCAGAAGTAGTCTGCATGAAATTCTTCCACAGAACAGGTGTACACAACTCTAAGTGGGAGATACTGTTCTATCAGTCCAGGAAGATACAGTGGTAGTTCAAACTGGTACTAAAAACTAAAAGGAGGTCTGGTAGCAGTGAAAATGTTTAGATATGTTCAAATGGATATATTTTGAAAGTAGAGTTATTGGGATTTTTTAAAATGGATGTAGGATATGAGAAAAGAGATGAAGTTAGGGTGGCTGGAGTTTTAGCCCGAGGACCTGGAAAGTTAGAGTTGCCCTTGACTGAGAAGAAGGATGCTCCGTGGAGCAGCTTTAGAGAAGAGTTCACGTGCTTCAGCAATGAGCTAGCTCTTTCCAGTCCCCTGTTCTTAGGTTCCCTCCTCTGGGCTTTGCCTCTGTTCTTGTGAATTTGTTTCCAAATAGTGTATATGGAGGATGGAGCGGGTTGATTAAGTTAAGATCCTGAAAATTGAATTGCTGAGCCAAAGAGCATAAACACTTGAAATTTAAATTTCCCTCCAGAAAGGCTGATTTTTAAATCTATATAATAAAGATGATAGACAACCTTGGGACGTCAGATTCTATAGTCCTCTTAAAGGACTATAGAAACTAGGTACAGGCTAAGGGCTTCTGATGGAGGATTACATCAAGAAGACGTGGTATAGCTACAGTGTGGAGTACTGTTGGATCAGAAAAAAGATGAAATGCTGCCATTTACAGCAGGATAGAAAGAGCTGGGAGGAATTATGTGTAGCAAAGCAAGTCGTAATGAGACAGACAAATATTAGATGTTTACATGGGAGATAGTTTGACAAAGCAAAATATTTATAAAAGCCATCAGACACTAATAAACGTAGTGAGGTCCCTAAAGGGTCAAATGGGATGCCAGGGATGGTACTGGGGAAGAAAAAATAAATCACATAGTTCAAATCTTTTCACTCTTTTGATGGTGAGCCAAAGGCTTGGAGAAAAATGACTTTTTAGTATCACACAGATGAGCTAAATTGAGAAGAGGCAAGATTAAATTACTGGACTAGACTTTAAATTTTTTGATTTTTTAAAAATGTTCAGGTGTTTACATGTCTTTTGCAGCAACTTGGATGGAGCTGGAAAAGATCATGCTTAGTGAGATAAGCCAGAAAGAGAGAAAGAGAAAGAAAAATACCGGATGGTTTCACTCATAGCAGGAGTATAATGGACCAGGTGAGAAAATAACAAAAATAATGAACAACCATATACCAGAGACATTTTGCAGGGGTGGAGTGGGGAATGGGATCAAAAACGGCGGGGGGAAGGGGGGGGAGGGAAGTGCACGGGATTATGGTGATGGCACACGGGTGACTTGGTGATGGGAAACCCGCAGAAATTACAATTGAGATGGCAAAAAAAAAAAGTACAAAATGATGTAAAAATAAACTGTTATAAAATAATAATTAAAAAAATGTTCAAATGTTTAAATCTTGTCAACCCAAAATGGGGAGCTGGGCGATTTTGGGTGTCATGCTCTTGCAAGACCCCATGTTTCTAACAAAATAACCTGGGCTTCAGCCTTAGGTGACTTTGGAGCCTGAATTACCTACCCATTAGCCAACTGCTCCTTTTAGAGTCATAACATCTCATACTTCACAGGGTCCATCTAGGTCAAACTCCACATCTGGCATCTTCTTTGAAAGGCTGAACAGCCAGAAGGCTTTTTTGAAGCAATATTGGACAGTGCTTGCTAGCTCTTTGTTAAATTTGAAATTCTCTAGCAAAAATAGAGCAGGTAACAAACACTTATCAAAAATTATGCCCAACAGCGTTAAGTTGCACTCCTTAAGAAGGGGTTACACTAGGCCCTTAAAAACAAAGGGAGAGGGGGCCCTCCCTGGTGGCGCAGCTGGTTAAAGCACAGCACTAAGACGCTAAAGCCACCTCAGCATGAGTTTGGTCCCCTCCCCGGAGCTGACCACATGGCACATGGCGCGGCAGACCTCTCCTGTTTTCTTAGACTCGCTGTGTGGGCAAATTCAGGGGGTGGCACCATGAACCACCCAGCCTCCTTCTTGGGCCTCAGTTTCCTCGACTGTACCAAAGTGTACCTCTAAAGGCCCTGGAAACCAAAGTGTACCTCTAAAGGCCCCTGGGGTATAATGTCAAACCGAGGCCTCCAGCAGCAGAAATGTATTTGCTGTTTAACTTAGAAAAGTTATATTCAAGCTCCCTCTACCTGGGTTGTAGCAACTAAAATGGTCATTTTCCATGTTAAAACTGGGTCCATTTGTGATTGTTTAAAGTCTTTCCCACCCTACCCCCTCTGCTCCCCAGGTGCCAACAGAGTTAAGCAGCTTTTGGGGGCTGTGCTTTGCATCTCTCCCCCGTCTGTCCTGCCCTGCTCCTCACCTGGCCCTTAGGTGTGATCCCTTCCCGGCTGAGTCACTGGCGCCTGCCCCTGCCCCAAGCAACCTGAGGTCTTGGCCTGCTCCGGCCTTCACACCCTCCTGCCTTGCTGTGGTTGGGAGGGACATTTCCTGGCTCATTTCCTGAGTCCTCCTGACTCAGGCGACTCTTGGCGCTTCATGGCTCCTGCAGCTGCTCTGGGCCCTCCTCCCCCCCATGCCAGCTGGGGGTGCCGCTCTGGTCCCTCCTCCCCATACCAGGGTGCCGCTCTGGCCCCTCTTCCCCCCATGCCGGCTCCAGGGTGCCAGCAAGGCCTCCCAGGTGCAGACCCTGCAGGTTGCCAGGGTCCTGTCAGCTCCCCATCCTGCCCACAGGTCCTGGCCCACCTCTTCGTGGCCCCAGCCGTCCATCTTGGGGGTGGGTCCTGCACCTCCAGTGTGGAAGGCCTCCCCAGGACTTTGAGGGGAGACTCTCTGATACCCCAGGAACCAGAGAAGAGGCCCCAGCATGAGGGATAGGGGAGCTGACGGGATGTGCAGCGTGGGGCTGGAGCTGGAGTTCTGGGTTCCCGAAGCTCCCAGAGTCATCTTATTCTTGGGCTCCATGGGGTCCCCGGTACCTTTATTGTCAAGTCACCTTTTGGTTTAAGCTGGATAAAACTAGGTTTTTGTCACCAGCTACCAGTCAAGTGTTAACCAGACAGAACATTCTTCTAGTCACGCAGGTGGAAACCGAGGCAGTGAGCCACCAGAACCTCCTCACCTCCAGGCCTCTTTGCCCCCAGGGGCTGCTGGAGCCCCAGGCCAGGTGCTGCCAGGCAGCAGCCAGAGGTACCAGCTCAAGTGCCAGTTTCCCCAGAATCTGGTAGTGTGGTGGCTGCACAGATGGTTTGCCAAACGTTACTTAATTTCATTAGCAATTGTGCGTTTGCCAAATAAGTGTTTGCTGTAAGTGCCAGCACTTCAGGGCTGAGTTTGTTAAAATTGAACAAGATCAGGCCCTCCCTGGAGGCGCAGCGGGCTAAAGCACAGCAGTGTACCTCGTCGGTAGGCCTGTTCTGCCCCCCACTCTGTCTCTGGTGAAGCCTCTCACTGCCCCAGCACCTCTGGCTTGTCCCCCAGTTCTGTGTGCACAAATAAATCTTAAAAAGAAATTGAACAAGATCCTAGGGAGGGTCACAGGCCACCTGGCGATTGTGTCCCATCCCCCACAGCAGGAAGGGAGCACAGTGGACCCCACAAAGCCAAGGTTCCCAAGAGCCTCCCCTTCCCCTCGCACAGCCCTGAGAGGGCCGCAGCCCGCCCCTCCCTGACAGGAGACTCAGCCCAGCCTGTGCGGAATAACCCCTCAACAATGACCCCCAACATCCTGCTCAGGCCACATCCTCCCCAAAGGGCAGCCTTGACCCAGTTTTCTCTGCAATTCACACTCAGTTGACATGGGTTGAGGACAACCATCCGTGCTCTGATTTCCCTTCTCCTCTTAGCCACACGCCAGTGATCCTCAACCGGCTGTTCCACTCCCGGTCCCACACCTGTGGCCAAAAGCGAGCTTCTGTCCACAAGACTCCCTGACCTTCCCCAGTGCTCGGCGGTCTCTTTCCTTGCAGCAAATTCTCTATTACTCTTCTCCACCTTCCTTTGTTTGACACCCATCTCTTGGCTTCATTTCTTTCGCCTTCATTTTTGAAAGATTTTTACACTGCACATGGGGTCCCCCCCCCCCGATATTAAATATAGCATTCTATTCTCTTCTGCAACTTTTTTTTCCTGGGAAGCTATTATACCTATTCCCCATCTGCTGCCTTTTTAGACTTCCTACCTGGCTGCTTTTAAACCTTTTTTTCATATCCTGTTTTCATTATTTTTATCATGTGGGATGATCTTTGTGTTGATCTTTTGTGAGATTTGCTTTACTTTTTCAATTTCTACATTGCAGTCTTTGAACAAATTGGGAAAATACTGGTCAATGTTTGTTCCATATTTTTCCTCCAAAAGTTCTCTGTCATCAGGGTTGCCAGTAAATAATGATGGGCTCGGATTCGCAGAGGAACGTCTCACTGTGCATTTCACAGCCTCTCACAGCCTGAGCGACACCATCCTGACAAGTCCGAGGACGCTCATGGATGTCATCCTCTAGCAAAGTGCTCCCTGGGCGCCCCCCCACCCCAATCCCCTGCTGGCTCTGCGTGTTTATGAGTGTGTTTTCACACTAAGAGCTATATATTCAGACCAGTGTCTCCATATGTGACTTGCACCTGAGTATGGAGACCCCTGAACAGTAATAATTCTGTCATATAGCCAAATGGTACTTTTAGGTTAACAAATTTATGGAATCTGGAATCTAGAAATGCTTGTGATCAGGAATTGTCAGAATTTCTTTGGTTTGCAAGCGACAGTGTTACAGGCTAGCCCAGAGTGGACTGGGCCGCCTGTCTGTGGGGCCTCACCCACGCGCTCACAATTCAGTTATACTGCAGGGACACACAAAAGGGTCAATAACAGGTTTATTTACAAAAGGGGAAAGGAATAGAAACAACCCAGGGAAAGAGAGTGGGGTACAAAGTAACTGGAATACCTTACAGCCAGAACACACCGAGTCACATGGTCAGGAGAGCTGCTTCCTGAGCGAGAGCGAGATGCAATCGGGCCCTATTTATCCCCCAAATGTCCCAGAATTCCTGCTAGCTCCGCCCTTGGGTCCTCACAGTTCTCTCCCTGGTGCTGCTGGGAGTTGTAGTTTCCAATCACTGGAGTAGGGGATAGTGTCCAGAAAGCTGGAGTAGGGGGTGGAGTCCATAAGACTGCAGAGTTCCTTTAGGACATCCTTCCCCTTAACAACAGTAGTCTGACTCCAAGCGGATCAGGTATGATGGGGCCTGCTTGGGCTTCTGTCTCCCTGGGGGAGAGTGGGGGGGCACTGAGCCTCAGGACTCGGGACTCCGTTTCTTTCAGTTCCCCTTCCCCTGCCCTCATTCTCTGTCTTTCTCTCTGCCTGCTCACCTCTCTCTCTCTCTCTTTCTCTTTCTCTCTCTCTCTCTCTCTCTCTCTCTCTCTCTCTCTCTCTCTCTCTCTCTCTCTCCCTCTTCACCTTTCTAACACATCAGTTTGATTCTCTCAGACTGGCTGTTCCATTAGGCCATGATGTATCTAGCAGTCTATAGCTTAGGGACACTACCTTCCGAACTTCACGAAGGAGAGGAAGGCAGTGTCTTAACCCAGGAAGGGGCGCTGGCTTGCAGACCTGAGGCGCCCCTGTGGGCAGGGTCTAATAAACCTCTAACTGCCAACTTGTCTGTCGAAGACTTCTGTGTTCATCAACGTGTCAGACTGGATGTGCAGAGAGAGCTGTCTGAATACAGCACACTGAACTTTCTGGCTTTTTAATTTAAGGTACAGTCGCAGTGTCAGGAAGGTATAGGAATCCCTCAGAGGGCAGAAGGTCAACAAAGAGGGCTGCTGATACCAGGGCTGGCATGTAGATACATATTTTATCCCTGGTGGGCTAGAGCCTGGGTTTTTGGTCCAGATGCACAGGAGAAAGAATAGCCAAGTGTATTTTTCAAAATGTTTAGAAAACAGGATCTCATGCAAATACATAGTGAGCACATGACAGAGTTTATGTAACTCAAGTGAGAGATGCAATAGAAAGCCAGCTTTAGAGAGGATACCAGAAATTCCTATGATGGGTGCATGGACACATGGATGGATGGGTACATAGAGTACTAGCGTGTTAGATCATAGTTTCTGAATTTTATTTTTTAAGTGACTTAACAGCCTATAGGCGAAAAAAAAAGTCATAACTTTTGGAATTACCTCTCTTAGCAGTAAAATCATTTGCATCTCATCAACAATTACATATTAACACCCAACCTTCTAGAGCACAAAGATGCTAGGCTTCTGATCAACAGAAAATACTAAAAGGAACAAAAAAAAAAGATCTCTGGATCTTTCCGATCCAGAGAGTGGGTGACCTTTCAGAAGCTTGCTGGACAATGCCTTAAATGACAGTGAAACTTGTCCTACCACACCGAAGAATAAAATTGAGCCTCCCCTGCAGCAGTGTATCCTGACATTGACAAGGAAGAGGCCTACGTTCCCCAGGAGAAACTGCTCCTTCCCCCCAATGTAGCTGCCTGAGACCCTCCCCTGCCTCAGCTGTGCTGACGCCACCCTCTGAAAGCTCTGAGATGACCCGGATGGAGCTAGGCGCCAATTCCACACAGATGCTCAGGATGGGCAGCAGGCCTTCCTGGCCCCTCTCATCGGTTGGGCTTCATCTGATTTTGCAAAAGAATGTATTTGCGTCACGGTATTTGCCATGCTGGTTACACAGCCACCCTGCTCATTATCTGGCAAATAAAGCCCAACAGTCTGGGTCTGTCTGTGTCCATGAAGCCTGCTGAAGTGCTGCTTCCCATGTAGATATATATTTTATGTTCTTGAATTGGAACATGGAAGTTCACAGAGATCCATCTTTGCCAACAGCAAAAGGCAGCTGGCGAAAAGTAGGGACAAAATCATGTTCGCAACGACCTGATACGATGTGGGGAGCCTCTGGGTGCACTTCATCTTGAAGACATTCCCCGCATGCTTGCTGAACTCCTTGCCATCAATCATCAAACGTTGCAGTCACTGTTCGCCTTCTCCTGTCCTGTTCTCACCACCTGAATGGGGATAACAGAAGGTGCAATAGCAAAGCCTTAATGGTCAGTTCACCCAACCCCTCTCATCTCCAGTGGTTCTTCTAAAATACTCAGGAATATTATTTATGTTAACTCTAGACTCTGTGGGGGAAAAACACTGTTTCAGGGTGGTGGTGTAACATGTTAAAGCGTAGCACTATGAAGCTATCTGCAGCCACTGCAACATGAATTCGATTCCCAGTCAGGGAGGGACCCACACAGTGCAGCAGACCTCTCCTGACTCCCCGCTGCTCCCCTCAGCAGTGTGTTTCAGTACACCGGCCTGTTCTGCTCCCTGCTCTGTCTCTGGTGAATCCTCTCACCCCTCACACCTCTGACCTGTACCCCAGTTCTTGTATGCGTAAATAAATAAGTCTTAATATATATATGTACTGTTTCCCAGAGGGGAGGAGGAAGGGCAGATGCTGGGTACCGGTCCTGGAGCTCTCGTGGGGGCAAAGAAAGCTTCCATGGGAAGGAGGGGCTGAAGCAAACCAGGCAGAAAGTGAGAGACAGAGGCCCGGCAAGAACATGGATGCTGGGGAGAACAGCAGGGCAGTCGAGGACCGAAAACCAGTAAGACTCCTGGGCAGGCAGCAGGCCCATCAGATGCCCTGAAGCTGGAGTAGAAGCAGGTTGAGAAACGCAGGGAGAAGCAGCAGTGGGTGAGGCAGGACAGGTCTGCTGTGCCGGTGGGTCACCTCCGGGGCGGGGATCGAACTCGCACTGAAGCGGCTGCTGCTCGCGCGCAGTGCTGCGCTTTAGCCCCAGGGAGGGCCCGACCAGAGAATTCTCTAGGCTGAGGTCAGACTGCAGAGGCCCCGACCCTGCTCTGACAGGAATGTCCTTGCGAAATTTTCTTACAGAGGCAAAAGTGTGAAAAGAGGGCGGCGCAGTCAGAGTGAGAAGAGTGAGAGTGGAGACGAGAGAGAACTATAAGGGGGGCTGGGGGAGGGGAGAGCCCAGTTGCTGAGGGAGGGGGGCAGGGTTAGGGTCCCATCGGGCCTGCGGCTCCAAGCTCAACTCCGCTGCCTGGTCTGCGCTTCTGTTCGGTGCTTCGCACTTTTGAAACATTCTCCCGCCAGCTCTTAGCCGTTTTTCTTAAACTACTTGACCAGAGGGCCGGAATAGTCCTGGACGGGAGGGGCAGCGGCGGGTCTTCTGGCTGGAACCCTTTTCCTGCCAAAACACGGAGGCTAAACTTTTCGAAAAGACCCAGCAGATGGTGCCTCCTCTCTCGCTTCCAGCGACTGCCCAGGGAGAGTAATAGCAGCCCAGGAGCACCCGGGCTGTGCCGCCCTGCGCCTGCAGCAGCCCCGCCACCTCCTAGCTGTGTGGCCTTCGACAGCTCACCCCCGCAGACTGCGTTTTCCGCCACCAGAAAACGGGAGATTCGGCCCTCCCTGGTGGCGCAGCGGGTTAAAGCACAGCACGAAGAAGCTAAAGCCACTTCTGTGTGAGTTTGATCCCCGCCTGCCCCGGAGGTGACCCACAGGGTCCAGCAGACCTCTCCTGACCCACCCGCTGCTCCCCTCAGCAGTGTACTCCGTAGATCTGCCTGTTCTGTCCCCACTCTGTTCCTGGTGAAGCCTCTCACCGCCCCTGAACCTCTGGCCTGTACCCCAGTTCTGTATGCACAAATAAATTTAAAAAAAGAAAAAGAAAAGAAAACGGGAGATTCACAGCATCTGCTTGCAATGGCTGCTTCATCATCACACAGTGTGTGCTTTACAGACGGAGAAACTGAGGCTCTATTCCAGTGTCCGGCCTGAAGATGCAAAATGTGGCCTAGTGAATGAACCCTTCTCCGTTTCCTGCCTCAGGACAGAGCTTCTGGGGGGTCAAATAGGCCCGCCAGTGGCTTTTGGGGGAAAACAGATATGAAGGTTAGGAAGCACCCAAATATATGAGAACAGGAAATCCACAGAGTGAAGATGGCCGAGACTATCAGAGGAGGCCAAGGCGGGGATGAGGGAAGAGAACAGGAGGAAGATGGACAGAAGGTTAGTGACCGTGGGGGCCCCACAAGTCCTGACCTTTCCTTTCCACAGAAGGAAGCTGAGGCAGGCAGGACGCAGTCCCAGGCAATTCAGCAGCTAGGGCCACAGAACTGGACGGAAAAACACTTCTGCCAGAGGACTTTCTCATCTTGGGGAGAGCTGCTGAGCCCTGTCAGCATCAGCGTCAGCTTTTGTGTTCACAGTGACTGTTCAGGGGAGCATTTCGGGATCTCCCCACGGCTGCCCGCGCCTGCCTAGGCCAGGCATAATCAGTGAGGGAGAAGCATGCCCCCCCTTCCCTCCAAACGCTGTTCTCTCCTATTTAACTTTCAGCCCTCTAGGAACAGAAGACAGATAACCTTTCAATAATCTGAAATCCCAATAAGAAACTCTTTCTCTGAAAAGCACACAGTATGTGGAAGGCTTTCGTATTCAGTGGACTGTCAAGATTTTCATCTGTCCTCTGTGTGCTTTGGAGGCAGTGAGGGGAGTGCTAGGAGCCGGAGAAAAGGTCACGGCCCCAAGAGTTGTTTTTAGCCAAGTAAATTTGCCGTGGCGGGGTGGGAAGCTCTTGGCTCTCACGGGCAGGCAGGCAGGGAGGCCTTGTTCTTGCACACTGCATTTTCTCATCAATCTTTTTCTTCTGTTTTTACCGTTTCTTCAGGTTCCCTTGTTTCCTGTCCAGTTTGCTTCAAACCTCATGAGCCTGGCTTTGCAACCAGGACCCTTTCCACTTCGATGTGATTTTGCTGATTCTCCAACTGGAACATGCATTAGAATTATTTGGAGGCCTTTTGGAACACCCAGAGCTGGCAACGCTGAACTCGGGGTGGACATGGATGACGCTGGAGACCCCGCGGGTAAGAAGGGCTTGCTGAGATCAATCTCCCTGCAGCGTCGCTGCCGGACCCAGTGCCACCGAGTCAACCCTACACTTTTGTGTCCCTGAGGGCCCAAGGAGAGCTTCAGGGTCACTGGCAACTGTCCATTCAAGCCCCAGAGTCATCCCAAAGAGCTTTCTGGAGGGGCTGGAGAGGTGTGGCTGGTAGCCAGCAAGGCCCTGAGCACAGCGCCTGGAGCATCTGGTCCCTGCGGGAACTCGGGCTTCCTCCTGCACCCAAGAGGGCACACTTGCCCCTGTCCAGTCAGCTGTGCAAGATCAGAGGTCCTGGGTGGCCCAGAGCAGGAATGCCAGCAACCCCAAAGGCTCCACTTCACTCCTGGCTGGGGAGGGCTAAGGTGGGAGAGCACTTGGGGCATTTGTCAGATGCCCTGGGTGTAAAACTCCTGGAACTCTGAAGTCTAGTCTGACACACAGGCCTCCTTCCGACATAGAAAAGCAAATGGAGCCTACGGTTCATTTCCAGTTCGGCAGAAAGAAGCCAGTGGAGATCAATAAAAATATAAATTATGTTCAGTTAAAAATAACAGCTATATTGGATTAGAAATAACAGACATCTTTCCAACAGGACTTGAGTGGAAACTTTATTCCGGCCCTCAGGATAATCTACGTGACTTTCTGTGCAGGGCACTTGGGAGGCAATCGCTCTTCCACTTCTAATTCACAGGCAGCAAGTGCACCGGTTTCCAAGCCTCCCCTGGGCCTGTGGCCTGCGCCGGGCTCTCGGTGCTGCCCCCTCGTGGTCACCTGAACACTTGCCGCTGGAGCTTTCCTCTGACTACTGGCATCCGCCTGGTTCAGACCTGAGGATCTGCCTTCTCCCACAACGAGGGGTAGGGGGGTGGGAGGGGTTGGGGGTTCTCCAGAGGGCGGTGTGGCCGCGGGTCTCAAAGGGTTGCCCCGGCTGTCCCTTCATCAGTGTTCTCACACAGTGGAGGCAAGAGAAATCATCCAGGCAGGCCATCGTGATTTTTGCGGGTGTTAGGAGGAAAGTGGGCCCTCCCTGGTGATGCAGCGGGTTGGGACACAGCACTGCAAGCTGGCCACAGCCGCTTCAGTGAGAGTTTCATCCCCAGCCAGGGAGCTGATTTCACTTGGCACCGAAGACCTCTCCTGTCTCGCCCGCTGCTCCCCTCAGCAGTGTAGTTTGTCAATCTGCCTGCCCTGCTCCCCACTCTGTCTCTGGTGAATCCTCTCACTTCCCCTGCACCTCTGGCCTGTACCCCAGTTCTGTATGCATAAATAAGTAAATCTTAAAAAAAAAAA
>NW_004567117.1:38175331-38176972 GCF_000260355.1 Condylura cristata | reverse complement strand
CCAGGGAGGCGGGGGGAGGGGTGAGAGCATCCACCAGAGGCAGAGTGGGGAGCAGAAGAGACAGATCTACTGCTGAGGGGAGCAGCGGGGAGACAGGAGCGGTCTGCTGCACCGTGGGAGTCAGCGTTCTTGGGACAATCAGGGATGATGGATGTCAAGAGTCTGGCTCAGAGCTTGATAAAAAACAGATACTCACCAAAGGTAATTTTATCAATTAAAAAAAAAAAAACTGTCTGCAGACACTGCCAGGTCTCTCCCGAGGGACAAATCACTCCGTCCTCCACGAAATTGCTCTGACTTCACCAGTCCCCTCTTCAAAGAACTCAGGTATTTGTAGCCCGAGACCAGGGAGTTTCTCTGGAGCCGTCCCTCCCGAGCTCACGGGAAAAAACCATCTCTTTGGATCTCATGACCAGGACCCCAAGAAGCATAGACAGAAAGGAGGCGGGAGGTGAGGAAGCGGGCTCCGTAGTCACGATGCACTTGGGAAATGCGCGGCCCCACCGGCAGGGGGCGCATCACCTGACATCATCTTACACTCACCGCATCAGGTGAGCGCAGCTGCTACCTTGGGGGCTGGGGAGGGTCTTAAGAGACAGCACCTGCTCCTGATCACCACTAGTGGGCGTCTCAACTGGTGAAAATCACTTTAGAAAACGGAATTATTAGCTAGTCATAGCTAATAATTATTAGCTAATATAGGGTGAAGGAGAAACACACCCTATAATTCCCTCTTAGCTCGCTACCCGCAAACTTTCTCCATGAGGAGGCACATTGGGGGTTTTCCACAGCCCAGACTCACGTGCAAGCTATCGAGCACCATTAGCATTGCAGATGAAAGGGGTTGCAAGATGGCTACTTCTAATGGCGAAGCTGCATCTTGAAGGGATAATAAAGTGGGATCCAAGTATAGAAAGCTGCAAACAGCACTACACGCTGTTGAGGACACGTGTGTTATTAGTACAAACCGGAAACCTTGGATGAAATTTGGACGGGAAGGGAGGAAGTGGTGAGGGGAGCATCACTACTGTGTTTACAATGTTTTATTTTTTAAACAGACAGGAAGAAACGTTTCCTCAGGGAAAAAAAAAAAAAGAAGGCAAATGTTCACCTGTAATGAGAGGATGAATCCTTTTAAGTGTCTCCTCTAGAGTTATTTGAATATTTGAAATATTTTATATATTTTAAAATGAAGCATCT
This sequence comes from Condylura cristata, assembly GCF_000260355.1. Taxonomy (NCBI): domain Eukaryota; kingdom Metazoa; phylum Chordata; class Mammalia; order Eulipotyphla; family Talpidae; genus Condylura; species Condylura cristata. Next base: position 38,175,772 of record NW_004567117.1, on the reverse strand, counting down.
AAGAATAAATCCACCCCAAAACAATAAAAGCATAGGAGTGGGAACCATGGCTGAGGACTGGGAGTGGGGGTACAGGCTGATGAAAAAGAGAACCCAGAAATTTTGAGTGGTGATGGAACACTCTCGGTAGTGTTCATGGGTGGAGATACAGCTGTATGCCTGTCAAAAATGCAGCCATTTAACAAGGTGGACTGTATTGTATGTAAATTATACCTTAATTAAAAAATAAAGAAAATGAAAAAAGGCTCTAATGATAGGGGACAAAGGGTACAGAATTCGACAATAATTATTCCAGGAGCTCCTTACCTAATTAAGGATATATAAAAGAAGGTAGCTCTGGCCCTCCCTGGTGGCGCAGCTGGTTAAAGCACAGCACTAAGAAGCTAAAGCCAATTCCCCATGAGTTCGATCCCCGCCTGCCCCGGAGGTGACCACATGGCG
>NW_004567117.1:38173193-38175231 GCF_000260355.1 Condylura cristata | reverse complement strand
CTCTGTCTTCTCTGGTGCATCCTCTCACCCTCCGCATCTCTGGCCTGTACCCCAGTTCTGTACGAATAAATAAAATAAATCTTTAAAAAAAAGAAAAGAAGAAGGTAGCTCTGTGCCCACCTGACTATGCAAGTGTGCTTTTTCCCCCACAAACTTTCCCTCTTTGCAAACAGCAGCAGCCCATTCTACACATGCTTCTTTTCCTAGTAAAGCTGTCCTTGTAAATGTAAAACAAAAAACCAAAAAACTACATCATCCAATTAGACTGTGACTTGGAAGTATCTGTCCTGAATTCCTAGTTATAATCAATAAATACTAAAACCCCAACTGGCACTTGAAATAATTAACTGATACTGCAAGTCAGCAATAGATCTGTTGATATTGAAGCTGTCTAAAACACCCCGCACTTTTCTCTCCCTTAACCCAGAGCAAGACGTGGCCACCTCAGGCCGTTCTCTCCTGCTCTGGTTGCCAGAAGATGGAAAGTTCCTTCAAAACAGGCTTTTTGACATCCCTAATAACATTGCGCACGTCCTCAGAAACAGTCGGGTATTCGAAATATTTAGTGATTGAGTAAAAGAAGAAAGAATCGCCTCTCTGTCTTAGCACCTGTTAAGTTTCACTGGAGGCAATGCGCATCTCCTTAGGACGGAGCCCTGGACGGAGTTCTGGCCATCTTGTCTAACCTCTTTCCTCCTAGTTCCTTGGTTCAGTTCCTTTCAGTCTCATTTCCAGACATTTAAGGCTTTTCTCAGGATTGCTGTGCTGCTGGTGGTTAAGAGTAAGGAATGAAAGGACTGACCGGGCGCTCTGAGTTCGGGTGACCAGTTATCCCAGTTTGCCCAGAGCTGAAGGATGTGCAGAGATATGGCAGGTATGCCCTGAAACAGACACCGCTGGATGATACTGAACCTTTCAGCTTCCCTAGAGTGGGCCTGACTGGGATTTAGGGTTTTCATCTTAGGCCAATCAGAAGCTGGAGAAGCAATCTAGCCTCAAGAAGAATCCAGGCGTGCGGGCCAGGGCTCTGGAAGCCTCCAGGTATAACAGGCACACCACAAAGCCAACTGGGTGCCCTTACTAGACACAGAACAGGCCAGGTGGGACCTGACTTCTCCCTTGGCAGGGCAGGGGCAGGCCACAGTAACTGTCCGGGGCAGCCCAGATCTCGGGGAGCTGGGGCACAATCCCCAAGGCCGGCGGGGGCAGGCCACGGTAACTGTCCGGGGGGCCCTGGCAAGGAGCTGAGATTGCTGCCCCCCCCCCACCAGAGGTCGCGCTTTCAGATCTGGTTGAAGGCAGAGGAGAGCGTGGGGGAGGGGCACCTGCACCGCACACACACTCCTCAGCGCGGCGGTTATTAATAAATCCTTCAGTTATTAAAAAAGACAGAGTTATTCTGAGGGTTGTGAGACATGTGGAAACAGGTGTGCCTGGTGTGAAATTCACATCCAGGAAGAAGGCAACCAGAGAGCCCCAGCAAGCAGGTTCTCATCTGTCCTTACGCACCTTGCCCCATCTTCAGGGCTCCCTTGGAAGCTAGAGTGGGGACCCAGCCCTGCTTCCCTTAGTGTTGTTGAGGGGCCCCGTCGGCCACAGCCTCTGTTCCACAGCTGGCTGGTGTAACACAGCAGAAATGCATCACCTGTGTGATGCATCACCTCACCAGCTTGGGCTGGGGCCCCGGGCCGGGCAGCCCTTAACGGAGCTGTGTGCACTCTCCCAGGGCTGCTTTCAGCTCCTGGTGCTTGCTGTAACCCTCGCGGCCCCGTGGTCTGTAACAGCCACCGTCTTCAGCACCTTCGGCTCGTCTTCCTCTCTGCATGCCAGCCTGTGTCCTGAGCGCTCCTTGAGTGGGACACGTCACCCCGGATTGGGACAACCCCTGTCCCCACCCCTTGACCTCTTTTTAAGTTGATCACTTCCGCAAAGACCCTAGTCTCCAACGACAGTCACGTTCTAAAGAATGATGGGGAGTATCGGGGGACAAAATTCAACCCACAATAGGGGCCACGTTGAGTAGAAAACAGTGTGTGGC
>NW_004567117.1:38156077-38173093 GCF_000260355.1 Condylura cristata | reverse complement strand
ATCCTCTCACTTCCCCTGCACCTCTGGCCTGTACCCCAGTTCTGTATGCATAAATAAGTAAATCTTAAAAAAAAAAAAAAAAGAGGAAATGTGGCAAGTATGACAGACAACAGGTTCCTCAGCGTGGAGACGACATCGACACATCATTTCCAGAGTGGAGGAAGCTGGACCTGCCCCCTCCAGCCTGCACCTGTTCTGTGTCTCTGCCCCTGGGCTGCTGGACCTCTGTCCCTCTGCTCACAGCTGCTCCTTCCTCAGCGGCCTGATCCTTTTGGGGGTGCTGTCTTTGTGTTATTGATCCTGAGCAGTCCCCTCGGCATTCTGAAGATTAAGCATTTGTTGATCATTTATTTGTGTTACATAAACTTTCTCGTGTCTGTGGCATCTTCCTACATGATATTCGTGTGTGAAAGGTTTACATCTTAACGCAGGCAATGTTATCACTTCCGCAAAGACCCTAGTCTCCAACGACAGTCACGTTCTAAAGAATGATGGGGAGTATCGGGGGACAAAATTCAACCCACAACAGGGGCCACGGTGAGTAGAAAACAGTGTGTGGCTGGGGGGCAGCTAAGTTCCCAGGAGAAACAAGAGCACAAAGTGTCATAACAACACAAGAGCAGCAAGATGTGAAAAGGGCATACTGTGATTTTTACCAAGAGAAAGGATGTTATAGCCCAACTGACATTAAATCCACTACAACGGATGTTTTCCTGTGAGGACTGATACAGAAAACAAGCTCAGGGCACGTCCAAAAGTGCTCTTGGCAAAAAGGTACATGAGTGGGCCTTGTTTTTTTAAAGATTTATTTATTTATGCGGATAAGAGCTGGGGTACAGGCCAGGGAGGCAGGGGGAGGGGTGAGAGCATCCACCATAGGCAGAGTGGGGAGCAGAAGAGACAGATCTACTGCTGAGGGGAGCAGCGGGGAGACAGGAGCGGTCTGCTGCACCATGGGAGTCAGCTCCCTGGCTGGGGCTCGAGCTCCTGCTGCAGGGGCTGTGGTAGCTTCATAGTGCCGTGCTTTAACCCGTTGCACCACCAGGCAGGCCCCTTTTCTATGGAAAACACTCGGCAACTTGATCCCCGGGATGTTCACACAATCAAACCCACACACAGGAACACAGCATTCACGACATACGCAAGACCACCTGTTCTTCGGGCATCCCCACCAGCAAAGGGTGACCCATGCTTTTGGGCCCTCACGGTCCTGCAGGCCCTGGCCCCAGCAGGCCCCGCTTCAGCTCCTGCCAAGGTTTCTCGATGAACAGCGTCAGGACCAGCCCGGAGAGGAAAGTCAGCAAACAGTGTCCCGAGAAAAGATAGAACTGGAGAGAAGGACAGGCATGAGGTCACATTTCGGACAAGAATCCTCGTTTGGGTCCTCAAGTGCCCCCATCCTGGCCCCGTGACGTGGGGCAGCTAGACTGAGTGCCCCGAACATTAAACAAAAGCGTAAGTCAAATGACAGAGAGACGGCTCCTGCACTGAAGCCCTCCCGCCGGCCAGGTGCGGGGAGGCAGGCTTCTCACCCAGAGGCAGGCTTCTCACCCAGCAATGGCCGCTGGGCTGCTGCAGAAGAGAAGGTGCTGCCTGAGGGGCTGGGCGCTGACTCACCATGTTGATGTCCGTGTAGTGAATCAGCGTTTCCTGCAGCCCGTTGTAGAGGATGATGAGGATGGGGTGCACCAAGTAGCAAGCGTAGCTGATGCTGGCCAGGGCCCTCCAGATGCCGCAGGAAAGCAGGCGGTGCACGGGACCTGGAGGAGGGACAGAGCCCAGTCCTCAGGGATGCAGGCCCTCTGCTCCCGGGAAGCCGCCCTGCGTCACGTGGCCCCCAGGGCTCCGTGCCTGCACTTTCCCGAAGTTCTCCTTTTACTATTTAAAAGCACCGTCAAAAAAGACAACTTGCAATTGCAGGAACAGGACAAAATGAGAGATGTTGGGCCTCCCTGGTGGTGCAGGGGTTAAAGCCTCGGCCCTAGGAAGGTCTCCCCAGACACTGCAGCATGAGTTCAATCCCCGGCCAGGGAGCTGACCTGCAGGCACAGCAGACTTCTCCTGTCTTGCCCGCTGCTCCCCTCAGCAGTGTGTTTCAGTCCACCTCCTGTTCTGCTCCCCACTCCGTCTCTGGTGAATCTTCTCACCCTTGTACCTCTTACCTGCACCCCAATTCTTGTATGCATAAATAAATAAAAATAAATCTTAAAAAAAAAGCAACCCTGAGAGATGCTAATGCTGAGACTACAGCGAGTTTTCTTTTCTTCGTGGTTTCAACCACGAAGCATGACTGGGGGCGCAGAACACCCCCCACTCAGAACTAGACACCACTTCCTCCAGCCTCAGGCCCGTTCTCACACACAGCGGGTCTCGGGGATGCCGGCTGGGGGTGACCCGGCCGCCTCGGGCTCCTCGCCTGTTCGTGAGGACCTTGCCTCCACCACCTGCCAGGTCCCTCTCAGTCTGATACTCTGACTCCCACCAGCCACGCTGACTATCCAAGTAAACTGCCATTACACACTGGCTAGTCCCTCTCTGAATAGGACCCTCTGCTATCTGGAGTGGGGTGAGTAGTGGCCCCCCAAAAGGTAAGTGCACCCTGGCGCCTCACATGGAACAGGGCTCCTTGCATGTGGAATTCAGGGAAGGAACTCCAGGCGGGGGAACCCTGAGCTCCTGTCCCGGGTGCTGCAATTTTCTCCCGCTTCATGACCCCGCCTGAGTGTCCTCTTGCAGCGGCCAACTCCATGACAGAGCCTGCCAAGTTTTCTCTCAGGACCTACATTTTTACCAAAACCCGCGGAAGGCTCTAAACAGCACAAGGGGGACCTAGACTGGTGGGTGTTTGGGGGTCACTATCATGAGTCGCTGACATGCCAGCACCCCGCGGCCCCCGGGGGGCCCTCATCTTCGCACTTGTGGCTTCGGGAGACAGGCTGAGCCCAGCCACCGGGCATCTACCTCCGTAGCCGTCAGCACAGGCGAGCACCACCCAGCCCACGGCCGCCGCCCACAGCACCCGGTGCACGGCCTGGTAAAGGGCAGCGGGGGCCGAGGAGCCTGCTGGGGCGTCATCCACGGCGTAGGCCAGCGCCACCACCATGAGCAGGGTGAGGAGGGCACAGGCCCAGCCCAGCAGCGCCTGCACCTGCGGGGAGGAAGGGAGCTGCTCAGAGCCCCAGCCGGCGGCCAGCGGGACCCCCTTCCCACTGCAGGACTTCCTCCCCACTTGCTCCAGGGTCTGCCTGCAGACCGCAATCCATGCCCGAATCCGACTAAAACAGAAAGTTCAGGAGCTTGGGGCCAGGCAGGGAGAGCGGGTGTCTGGCCTGTGAAAAGTAACAGGAGATATGGGCCCTCCCTGGTGGCGCAAAGGGCTAAAGCACCACACCATGAAGCTCTCAGGGGCCACTGCAGCACGAGTTCGATCCCCAGCCAGGGAGGTGACCCACGGGGTACAGCAGGCCTCTCTTGACCGGCCCGCTGCTCCGCTCAGCAGTGTATTTCAGTAGATCTGGCTGTTCTGCTCCCCACGCTGTATCTGGTGAATCCTCTCACCCCCAGCACCTCTGGCCTGCACCCCAGCTCTGTGAACATAAATAAATAAATCTTTAAAACAGAAAAAAAGAAACAGGAGATCAACCAAGAGGGTGCCTTGTATGCCAAGTCCACCGAGGCTTCATGCCTGATCTTTTGTTTTTTTAAAGATTGATTCATTTATGCATTTAGGACAGAGTACAGGTCAGAGGTGCAGCGTGGTGAGAGGATTCACCAGAGACAGAGTGGGGAGCAGAACAAGCTGACTGACGAAGTACACTGCTGAGGGGAGCAGCGGGTGGGTCAGGAAGGGTCTGCTGCGCCATGTGGGTCAGCTCCAGGGCAGGGATCGAACTCATGCAGAAGTGGCTTTAGCTTCTTAGTGCTGCACTCTAACCCACTGCGCCACCAGGGAGAGCCCTGATCTTTTTTTTTTTTTTAAGATTTTATTTATGCTACAGTATTGGGGTACAGACCAGAGGTACAGAGGTGATGAGAGGCTTCACCAGAGACAGAGTGGAAAGCAGAGCAGGCAGATCTACTGAAACACAGTGCTGAGGGGAGCAGCAGGGAGACAGGAGAGGTCTGCTGAGCCCTGTGGGTCACTCCCTGAACTCATGCTGCAGTGGCTGCAGACAGCTTCACCCCTTGTTCCACCAGGGAGGCCTGACCTCTGCAGACTCTTTCCATTTGCTACCCACTGGCTTGCTGCGACGCAAGGCGGGGGTGGGGGATGGGGGGGTGGCGCTTACCTTGGTTTTGAGGATGCCTGTCGGATGGTTTTGGTGCATGAAAATGCCCAGCAGGAGACCCACGAGGAATGGCCCGAACCGGCAGTAGGGCTTGGTGTAGTACTCCACGAAATACAGCACAGTTACATCCTCGCTAGGAAACACAGGAAATGAGCCAGCAGGTTGGGACTGATTGGGTCGGGAAAGGGAGTAGATCTCCAGATCTCCGCGGGAACTATCAGCAATTCCAAAGAGGAACTGGGGCAGGGGAGCTGTTCATTTCCTTGGTGATGATCCCCCAACAGGGACCTCATGATGCCCTTAGGCCACAGGCGGCAGGCAAAACTCTCCATTGCCTTGGGCCTCTGGATTCCAAGGAAATGTAGTGACCATGTTCATGTTCAGTCGTGGTTTCTGGTGACTCTGGAGAGGGGGTTTTCAGACGTGAGCCTCTTCTGGTAAAAGAGAACGTCTCACGGAAGCTCTGAAACTACCCACGTTTCGCTCACACCCCCGGGGATTCTGACCTCCACGCGCTCTAGTCATTCAATGGAGATGGTGCCCGCTGTGGGCTTCTTAAATTGTGGGGGTCAGAGCTTCCCGGCGGACTCTAGTGAACACCGGAGTTGAAAACCACTGGCCTGGACAGAGTGAGCCTCCTGCGCCAGCCGGCCATACCCACACAGGCTGAGAACATGACGGGGAGGTCAGGCTGCCCCCACCCCGGCCGTGAGGTCTGGAGTGTCACCATCCCTTCTCTCCAGCCCCTCACTGAGGTACTGAGCTTTGTGTCAGGCTCTGTACTGGGCTATTTTGGATCAGTGAAGGCTGCTCAGGTGACCCTGGCACAGATACCCCCAGAAGATACCTGCCCAGATTGAAAGGAAAAGCATTCTGGGATGAGGGAATAGCACGTATGAAGACTCCGAGGAAGGTGTGTGCTTGGTGGGGGGAAAGCTTGTACCAGTGTGACTGGACCAGAAACTGCCGGGGGAGCGTGAGGGGAGGTCAGTCTGGGATTCTACTCCGGAGAACGGAGGCCCTGGAGGAACGTTAGCAGGTGACTGGCCTGGCGAGATTTTCATTTCCACCCTCTGCGCAGGTGGCCCTGTGGGGTCTCCCTGTAGTACTCTGGGATAGGAGGACGATTGCGCATACTTCACCAGGGAAGTAAAATTACATAGCAGGCCAAGCGCTGGCTTCAACCCACACCTTCCCACTCACTAGCCGCGTGACTCGAGAACCCCCAAATTCCTCCTCTCCATTCACAGCCGCAGTTCACCACTGGAGGCGGGACACAAGGCAGCCACGAGGGGGCGCTCCTTGCCTCCGAAAAGCATTTCCTGGGCAACAGTGAGGCCCTTGTGCAAGTTGAAATCGCCAAAAATTTAGAAACAAGGAGTCAATTTTCCCATCCAGGCTACACATTTCCCACCCTGTATTTCCTTGAAGTGAGGCTTAAGTGTAAACAGCCCTCCCCGGGGGGTCTGGCATTTCTGAGGGGCTGCAGGGACAGGGTGGGGGTGCAGCAGGAGGCACCTTGCTTCTGTCGGGTCTGCCACAGGAAGGTGATGAGCCAGTGTGAGCAGAGCCGAGGCTGTGGAAGATGCCAGGAACAGCGCGGCCCCCAGGAAGAGAAGGACATGTTTACTTCTGCGAGAAACAGAAGACATTGACAGGAGGCCCTGTGGTTTCCTTCCCTGCGAAAGGTGTGATGGCATTTTCTTATTTATTTATTTTTTTTAGTAGAATGATCGTTATCACCTCTACGGCTTAAGTTTGATAGTACAATGATCGCTATCATCTCTACGGCCTAAATTTGACCCCCAGCCAGGGAGACGGCCCAGCAGACCTCTCCTGTCTCGCCTGCTGCTCCCCTCAGCAGTGTGTTCCAAAAATCCTCCTGTTCTGCTCCCCTCTCTGTCTCTGTGAATCCTCTCACCTGCCCCCCCCCACCTCTGGCCTTGTACCCTGGTTCTTATATGTATAAATAAAATAAAAAAAAATGAAGTGTCACCAATATTCCATAAACTTTAATACGCCAAGAATTAATGACTGAATCCTTAGCACTTTTCAAAAACTAACAAAAATTAAGGGGTGAGCTATCCTGCCTGCAGAGTGGGTGAGCTGACCGACAGCCTGGGGTGCTGTGTACAACTTCACTCTTCCCTGAGGCAACCCCACCTTAGTTCACTGTCATTTCCCTTTGACCTAGTAACTCCACCTGCAAGAAGGACCCAGCCTTCAGGTATTCATTTACAATGCTGATGACCTCAAGGGCCCTCTGGAGGCCCCAACACCACAAAGGCCCAGAAGCCCTAAAGCTGAAGGGTGTGCAGCTCCTGTCCTATGGAAAATGCGGAGAAAGCTGAGCGCCAGCTATCACACAGGCGCGGTGACAGGCCTCAAAAATGGGGGTGAGGGGTAGCTCAAGCTGCAGAAGGCTGGTCCGGGTAACCACGGGGACCCCGAGTCGAGATCCCCTGTCAGGTCGCTCCCAGACTGTTGACTTCCTAAATGCGAACAGCTGCTCTGCACGAACCCGGCCTCTCAGAGTGGCAGAGATGTGCGGCCCCCACTCACCTTCCGTGGATGAAGACCAGGGGCGGCGTGGCCAGGTGGAACTGGAAGTCGGCGGCCAGGTACCACGTCCAGCCATTGCACTGCAAGCACAGCAGTGAGTCAGGCTCCCCCTCACAGTGGGGAGCACCATGGAGTGCAACCTTCAGGGAGCAGAAGGAAGTTTGGGAGGGAGCTGGGGTGGGGGAGATGAAGGATGGAGAGGGGGAGAACAGGCTGGGGGCGGGGAGGGGGGGCGGGTTTCTGAGGGGTGGCGTAGGGGGTTTCCAAGAGAGACTAAAGGCTTTTCCAGCTGCAGACTCCAATCCCCCAGCAGCCAATCCTCTATCAAGGTGCTGTTATGGCCATTATGACAGTGGGGGTCAGATAGGATTTCTCTCACTGAAAACAAGGACTCCTAGCTAATCACCCCAGACAGTGCTGGAAACAAGCTTGATGGTGTCGTGTGGATTTAAGGAACACAAGCCCCCTTTACTCGGGCGCCTCAGGTTTGACGGAGGCACCCAGGGTCAGAAGATGTCTCCTCCTAGGAACTACCCGAGAGGGAGCGGCCACTCCCAAAACTGCTACTGCAGTGTAAGCTGTGACTGCTCTTTCATCCCTAGTTACTATTGCTCACCTCTTGCTGCGCCGAAATTATAGAGTTTAGCATAGGCAGGTGTAGATGGAGAAAATCCCAGTGTAGACAGGGTTCGGTACAATCTGTAGCTTCAGGCACCCACTGGGTTCTTGGAATGTACCCCCCAGAGATAAGGGGGGGGGCTACTGGAATCTTAACTCTGGTGTAGTTGAATCAGAAGCTTCCACGGTGCCCCCTTCCTGGCCTCCCCTGACCCCACTCTAGGGTACAAGCCTCACCACTACTCCAGAACATGCCAGAAGAAAGGGGCCCAGACTCAGAGACGCCCTGGGAAATCTGGCCACTCCCATGAAGTGAAACCACCTCGCACCCATCTGCCCCTGCCCAGCCCAGGGCTGGGGACTTACCGCCCTCTGGACCGACAGGAAGTTGTTCAGCAACAGCAGGTTGGTCCACCATGCTTGGCGACAGTTATCCAGGTGGGACTTGGGCACTTCCCAGATGGGTCCCCAGGGGACGAGGGAGAACAGCCCCACCAGCAAGCACACGGAATACAGGTGAAGGGGCTGCAACCTGCAGCGGGGCTGGGCGTGAGCAGGTGGCGGCCACCTGGGCTAAAGACCGGCTGGTGCACGGGGTACCCCGCCCCCACCCCGGAAACAGAGAGGCTGGACAGGCTCTTACCCCCAGCCCTCCTGCAGGCGAACAGCCGTAGGGCAGTAACAGTAGCGAGTATTTGAATGAGGGGCCAGCTTGGCCCTGGGTGTACTTAACGAGGGTGAGTTCAGACTGTGTTGGGGATACTTTCCAACACTTCCTGGCTCCAAGCTGGCCTTCTTCCAGGGTTCCCTAGCTCAAGAATGCCCCCACCATCTCCGCCCCTACCTTCGTGGCCCAGATTTGCCCTTCTCCAAGTCCCCAAGGTCAGCGGCCAGTCCATCTCCTGCACTCCGCCCAGAGTGCCCTCGTTTTGTTTTGTTTTGTTTTGTTTTTTTAATAATATAATAGTTTGTTTTAACATCATTTTGTGCCTTTTCCATCTCAGTTGTTATCCCTGTGGACTTTCCATCACCCAATCACCCGTGTGCCATCACCATAGTCCCGTGCACTTCCCTCCCTACCCCGCCCCACCCCCATTTTTGATTCACTCCCGTGAAATGTCTCTAGTATATGGTTGTTCATTATTATTGTTATTTTCTCCCCTGGCCCTTTACACTCCTGCTATGAGTGAAACCATCCGGTATTTTTCCTTTTCTTCCTGGCTTATTTCGCGAGTGCCCTGGTTTTTTTTTTTTTTTTTTTTAAGATTTATTTATTGTTCATACAGAACTGGGGTACAGGCCAGAGGTGCAGGGGCCTCAAGAGGCTTCACCAGACAGAGTGGGGAGCAGAACAGGCAGATCGACGAAGTACACTGCTGAGGGGAGCAGCGGGCGGGTCAGGAGAGGTCTGCCGCGCCATGTGGTCACCTCCGGGGCAGGCGGGGATCGAACTCATGCGGAAGCGGCTTTAGATTCTCAGTGCTGTGCTTTAACCCGCTGCGCCACCAGGGAGGGCCAGAGTGCCCTGGTTTTTAACTCCCAGGCGTCCTTGCTTCCATTTGCCCCCTAAGGTCTTACTGCCCCTTCCCCAACAACACTCCCCCATCCTCTTCCTGCTCCCCACTACCCTAAAGTTCCATCTGGTGTTAAATAAACACTTCCTACCCTCAACCCCCAGCTCCAGGGTTTCGCTCTGAGGCAAGTTTCCCTGACGGAAGCCGCCATGTTGTTGGCGCCTTCCAGCTCCAGCTAATCCGCCTACGCCCTCAGTGCTTAACCACCACGAGCGAGCGTCCCCCTGCTCCAGACCCGGGGGCAGGACAGGCCATACACCCAAATACTACCGAAAGGCTAAGCATCTGCCCTTCCCAGCATGAGGCCAGACTCAATAGAGCTTAAAAGAAGCCGCAAAGGCCACCAGGGAAAAAATCAATAACAGTCTACTCCTTAGGTCATACTCTTAACCTACTTACTGGAGAAGTTAAAAGGTATAGACAAGAATAACGACAGCTTATTGAAGGTTTACTAGGCGGTCCCCACTTTGGTAAGTTCTTTTCCTCCTGAGTGAGTCCTCACAAGAGTCCCGTGAAGTGAATGCCGTTTGCAGGGAAATCAAAATACGCCCTTGGAGGGACGCCATCTTGGATCCACAGCCAGTGATTGCCCTGCATTGCGAAGATGGCCAGCGTCTCGTTGTTTTTATTATATATATATATAGTTTTGCCCACCTTTTAAAAAGATTTTTAAAAATTTATTTATGCATACAGAACTGGGGTAAAGACCAGAGGTGCAGGGGCGGTGAGAGAATTCACCAGAGACAGAATGGGGGGCAGAACAGGCCAACTGAGGAAGAACACTGCTGAGGGGAGCAGTGGGCGGGTCAGGAGAGGTCTGCTGAGCCTTGTGGGTAATCTCTGGGGCGGGATCGAACTGGCACTAAGAAGGCCATGAAGTGCTGCACTTTAACCCGCTGCGCCCCCCAGGGGCCCTCCCACCCGCTGCTTTTTCCATGTGTATTAATCAGTAGTCGTGATCCAAACACAGCACCACTGACCTTAGAACAAAGCCGCAGGTGGCCTGTCCTCCCAGCACATGGGGTCATTCGTCCCGTTCAAGGATCACACCTGCGAAGCAGGGTCCAAGGAGACTCCTGTAGGCTCCTGCCTCGACCTGAAGCCTCACCACTAGCTCCGCGTGAGGACACCGGTATGTAATTTGCCCTTAGTTAATAAGTGTGATGAATGGCCATGCCTACTGCATTCATCTCAATTTGGGGAAACGTATTTGTTCCAACAGCTACACACACTATTCTCCCCACTTTTAAAATGTGGAAACTTAAGCACAGAAAGGTTGAGACACTTACTCACATGGCTCGTATAGAAATGAGCCCTGGTACAAGTCCAGCAGACAAATGCCAGAGACAGCTCTTCTCCGCCCCATTTTACCAGCCCAGAAGATTATTTCAACACCCCTATCTCAGACAGTGTCACATAAAGAGAGAGGCATGGAGTATGAGCAATGAGAGAGCAGAGCCAAGGTCAGCAACTGGGCATGACTTAGAAAACAAATAGGTGGGGGACAAGGGGGTGGCAGGAGATGAAGTTTCCTTTTATCTGCAAACGTCAACTGTTTACCATAGCGCCCCCTGCTGCCCCACTGGCGCCACGTCCTGTCCCAACTGTATAGTCCCTTCAGCTCCAGCCAAGGCTCCCTAGGGCTCATCCTCCTCTCCTGCCCCCTCACAGCGGGCCGCCATGGTCCCAAGCTCCTACCAGCCCCTCTCCTGGCTGCATATTATTTTAATTTTTATCATTCCCACTGGTACTCTTACTTACAAGACCAATCACTACTCATCCATAGGAGTCCTGCAAGTTCTTCTGTTGAATAGACTTCATGGGAATCTGACGGTACATTTCTTGAAACTTGTCACCCATCCGCTGAGGAGTAAGGATGTTTTTGCCAGTGGAAGATACACGTTTTCGTGGGATTTGTCCTAACAGAATTTGAACTGGAATACACCAGCTGAAAATCAATCTTGTAAGGGTCTCCCTAATGGCGCAGGGGTTTAAGATAGCCACTTGAAAGCTGTTGCACCATGAGTTCCATCTCTGGCCAGGGAGCCGACCCACATGGCGCAGCAGACCGCTCCTGTCTCACCCGCTGCTCCCCTCAGCAGTGTAGATCCACCTGGTCTGCTCCCCACTCTGCCTCTGTGAAACCTCTCACCTCCCCTTCCCCCCACACACACACCTCTGGCTTACACTTCAGTTCTTGTATGCATAAATAAATAAATCTTTTTAAAAGTTCAATGTGTAAAAGAAAATCAACCATGTCTCCCAATTTATTTTCCTTGGAAATTTTTTTTCAACAGCAAGCTAAAGACTTAAAAGAAATTATTGCACTGCAGGCATGAACCGAGGAATTACCTACCTTGTAAAGCGATTGAAAAGGTATCTGAGTGCACTATGAAGAGTTATTCCTTTGTCTGAATTCTGATGCATTTTTAAAAATGACTTTGCACTTAGCCAGCCACTGGGAGCCAAAGAAAAACAGTCATAGAAATTACTTATTAGGGATACAGCTCATTGTTTGAGAGTTTCATTTTGGTTATTTCTATCAGAAAACAGTAAGTTATGCTAAAATAACTGAACAATTCCAAGACTTAAAATGATAGTGGTTATTGTTCTTGTTCTCATGACTTTAGCTCAACTGGTGACCTTGGGCTCAGCATTTTTCTCATTGGGGTCCCAGCCACCTTCTGAGAGTTTACCAGTGACTATATCAGGGAATGGGACAGTTGTGGAAGGGTTCAATCCAGCAATTAAATGCCCAAACTCAGAAGTGACAAGGTTAACATGCAGCACAATGCCATACCAGACCAGACTTAATGACGTAGGCCAACCTACCACAGGGAGGCCAGCAAGCAGAATGTTACCAAATGGGTGACATTCTCTTCTACTCAAATGGGAATGGATGAGCCAGAAATACCTGGTGAGCAATGTTAGTATTACCACACTGCTTTCCCAAGTGACACCAAGACCTTCCGTGTTCCATATCGTCACATCCTTTTCAAAGTCCTTTCACTGATGGAAATGCTTTGGCTTCTCCAGCCAACACCAAACTACTTTGGAATAAATGTCTGTTGACTGAATGATGGACAAGGAAAATAAACAACCCTATGAGGTGAAAGGGAAGTCTCTACATTACCTGCCTAATCAGGAATGGAGAATGAGGTGGGTTGTCCAAGATCACGTTGGAATTCTTCACCCTCAACATACTCTGACCACCAGGTGATCAACTAGTGAGAGGGAGTCAGGCTATTCCTTCAAGTTACAACCTGAGGGGGGCAGTTGTGAGCACCTTTCTTGACTTTTTGACATTTATACAATAATCCTTGAATCCTGTGGGGGTGGAGGGGGAAGGGGTTTCCCTGCAAATTAATGTATTTCTTATTGTGAAAGAGGTGGGGGGGGCAGGAAGGGGGGTGCTGAAGAGAATCTCAAGAGATGAGGGACGGCAAGGAAACATCTTTATTCTCTGCCAGCTAGATTCTCCTTTGAAATGCAGCAAGGATTCACTGTAACAGGAGCAAAACGGATAGTGGCAGCTACAAGAGCGCCCTGAGGCGTGGAAGGAGGGCTGGTTCTCACTGTGGCTGCCTCTTAATCTCAAGGAATTGTGAATCAGGGGCCTGAGCAACCATTTCTTTTCAGCCTGACTGGCTCCTCTCTGCCTGCTTGGTTGCTAAGCAAGCCGGGCCTCCCTCTGTGCATGGCATGCACTGGCCAGCCTTCAAAGAGAAGACACAGAGCGTCTGGCTGGAAAACAGGCTCCGAGCAAGAGAAATATTTGCTCTGGGGACAGACTGGGAAAGAATGACATCCTGCTGCAGAGATGCATGAAACCAGCCTTAGACACAAAAGAACTCCAAACTATCACCAGTAATCACTATATCGCTGGTTTTATATGTGAAAATGTGTCAGTGACTTGGTGCTTATGGCCTGGTTTGGGCCTTAATTAAGCTCAGGTTCTCACTTTCCTGGAGGGAGTCAAACAAATGCTTTCATCCCCAGAAGTCAACTCAGGCTCTCATCTGTAAAAATCACACTCACACACACATATTCGATGGAAACCCTGTGGGCAGTCGCTCTTTGCTTGACCCACTGACATACCCTGTGGGCCCAGAACCATGCCCAGCAAATAGGTCTTCCTCAATCATGGTCGATGGATGAATGCTCAGTGGTCGATAAAATCAGCTACGTCCACCATGCCTAGCTCCCTAAAAGAAGGGATATCTGACCCAGAACTTCCAGAGACAGACTGAGACTCTGGCTATGAACTCTAATTCGAGTACCTGGCGGGTCCCCCAGGAATCACCCTGGTAGCCTCAGGGAGTCCTCTCCACAGGTGGAATGACATCAGCCCTAACAGGAACGAAGTGCCACTATGTGTCGCACCCTAGAAAACCTCAAAGGCATCAAAGGCCACATGTCATGTGCCCCTCTTACCAGAAATACCTAGAACAGGTGACTCTACAGATCTGAAAGCAGATTCCCAGGGGCTAGAGAGAGAGAGAACTGCGGGTAACTGTTTCGTTTAGGGATGAGGAAAACGCTTTGGAACCAGAAAGAAGTGTAGTCACCCAGGACTGTGAACATACTGCAAGTCACTTTGTTCACCTGACGCCATTGATTTGAGGCTGTGGGCCAACAACACAGGGCCGCCAAGAGCTGGAGCGAGGTGACGCCGGAGTCCCACACACAGGGCCTGACAGTCATCGAGCAATTGAGAAAGCTTCTCTGCTGCTGGTTAATTTAGAAATCATAGCTTTGTGACCAGCATGCCATTTTCTTATTTTTCACACTCACTCACAGTGAGAACTGGAAATATTATCTTGCATTTGTATTAGTTAATGTACCAGAATCTGAGAATCAGTAAACTAAACAATTTTTTAAAATAAATTCACCTTCCATAAAAGGCCCTCTTAGGTCTCACCCTCACCCATCTAAGAAACAGGAGATTCAGAGGAGAGGACAACAGTCTATCTGGAGACAGAAGCAAAGGCCAGGTCATCACCGAGAGCAGGCCGTTCAGTTTTTCTCACTAAAGTGAGAATGACTATGTGTATACACACACACACACCCAGCCATACAGCCAGGCAGACAGCAGAGAAAACGCCTCATTACCTGATCAGGAAAAACGTATCAACCCCAAGGTAGAACGGGCCACTCCGAGAATAAAGGTACAGGGGGTTTTTAAGTACTCTGGCTCTCCATTCCAGAACATTATCTGCAACAAACAAAAAAAAAAACAAACAGCCTTTTTGTTTAATGGGAAAAAACCTCACACTTACCTTTTCAGCAGAGAGAAGAGAAACACCTTCGACTTCCAGTTGTACACCTGTGGGGATTATGCATCCCCATAATTCACTTGGGAGGACCCTAACATGGGCGTGAGCGGGCACCGAGGTGCCTGAAGTCCCCAAGGCATTGAGCTCCTCTGTGCTCTCACCTGGGCGCAGGCAGCCCCTTGGGGCGACCGTAGCATCACCTGCTTGGGGCTGGGGCAGCAGGAGGCACTTCAGCCTCTTAGTTCTGATCTGTGTTTGCCACCTTTGCAGACACCACTGCTCTGGGCGCTGTGCTTCCAGAGTGCAGCCCTCAGAGAAGGTCAGGGAACACTGACTTAGCACCACTGCACAGTATTTAAGCTTGTCTGCTTTACCAGGAGGTTAAAAAAAAACAACAAACTTGGTTTCTAGCTTCACAAATCATGATGTGTGGGAGTTCGCTCTTAGGGGAGGAACAGGCAGCGCTCAGGTATCCGTGTTCACCTAGGAACCAGGTGCCTGATTCACACCCAGAGGGCAGAAAAGCAGCTTCTGGACAGGTCTGGAAGTTTCCGAGGTAGCAGCTGTGCCTCTAAGGCAGAGGGCAGGCTGCCCAAAGGCCTGCTGCAGCCTCCACCCCACGTGACAGGGCCCCACACAAAGGAGTCCCTCTTCCTTGTCCACTCATACAGGCCGGCCGGTGTCCGCACCCAGATTCAGCCAGGCGGTCATCTGGCCCGTGTGCCCTGACATGACCCAGAGGAGGCTCAGGGCCCGGATGCCGTGCAGGGCGGAGCTCGCGCTTCCCTGGGTCTTCATGGTCCAGATGGCCGGCGCGTTCTTCTGCCAGGAGAAGCTCGTCAGAGCATGGTCCGCCACCTCCAGGAACCCTGGGCAAGCGAAAGAGGTCCTTGGCCCACTGAGAGCAGCCGGGTTCGGGAGCCCCTCGGTGACGCCCACAGTTCCCGCCCTGCAGGGACCCACAGCCCGGCTCCCTGCCCTGGGAATGTCGCTCTCCCTCTCACACTTAACCCTGCCTGGTGCAAGATTCTCTGCCAATGCCTGACCCCGTCTTGTTGGAGGGGGTCACTAGGAAGCCACAAGAACTGTAAGGCCTGTATTTCACTCTAAATGGCATTCCTGGCGCTCCCCCCCCCACCCAACCCCCAACCCGCACCCTGCACCACCTCAAGGTGAGCCCCAAGCATGCAAGTGCCTGCCAGTGCCCGGGGTGAAGAGGGGCAGTGGCCAGCTCCCAGGTCTCCAGGCTGCAGGTGGGTCCCGGCCATGTCTCAGGCAGCCTGTGTTGGTGGTACCCGTGGAGCGGGGGACCCAGCTCTTGAGGGGAGACCCTCGCCAGTGTCCTCGTGCTCCCTGGGGCGGGCGTGACTGTGCGATACTTTCCTGAAGTTAAAGAAAGAGGAGCAAGGAGCCCTCAGTGCACCCCTGGCCTCCTCGGGCCTCCTCGCTGCCAGACTGGCTGAATCTGGGTGCGGAGACCGGCTGGCCTCCACCCCTGGCCCTTCCCTGGAGAGAGGGTAGCCACACACTCGTCCATGGACTCATGTGCCCTCGACTCTGAGGAGAAGCTGGAGGGCCAGGCCCTGGCCATGGCACTGGCTTGGGCTGAGACTGCCTGGGACCCAGGGCCTCGGGCTTGCCTTCTTCGCTTGCAGCGAGTGACGCCCTGAGCACTGGGCTTCCGTCTCTGCCTAGGCAGCAGATGCCTTAAGCAACCTGGCTGGTGATGAAAACAGGGGGCACAAGGGCCTGGGCACAGCCACGAGGGGCATGGGCCTGACAGTGAACCCCCAGGTCTCGGGTGGTTGTCCTGGGGCTCGGAGCCCTGCAGCGTGGAGCCACTTCTCCTCTGCTCTGTGCTCACGTTTCCACATCTGCAAACGGGGGTGGGGGTGGTGGTGGAAGCAGAGCTCCTAATCCAGGCCTGAGTGAAGAGCGGGGGGGGGCTGGGGGGGGAGACAGAGGCTGCACTCACTGTTGCCCTGAGGGGTCACCGCCTGTTGGACAGTTTCCCTCTAATGTTTTGAGCTTTCCCTTGACTCATCCTGAGTCGGGTAAGTGGTGTAATTGTGTCATGGCACATCCCAGGACAGAGGCGGCTCTGAGTCTCGCCTTCTCTCCTGACTCGGTTTGGTGATCTGGGTTAAGGCCGTTGGCATACGCCGGTGAAACATCCTCACAGGTAAGGTCTGCTCAGCCCCAAACTCCGGAAGTCGAGCCCCATGTGTTAAATGGAAGAATGGAATTCCCCGCATGCTGAGGTTCCAGCCACGCAGGTGAGTGCCTACATGTGGGCGCCGTCAGATGGACCTGCCTGGGGCCCCAAGGAGGCCCGTTCACCCAGAGGGACTGCGGTGAGGTGCGGGGTGTGTGCATCTGTGACTGTGTCTGAGCGTCTGTGGGTTGCACGGTCCTGAGTGTGTAACCGTGCTGGGTGTGTGAGTGCAGGGTCATGTGAGCGTGTTTGAAAGTATGTTGGGTGTGTGTGTGTATGTGAGCGTTTTCCACTTGCCTCTTGCCCTCACTGGGACACAGACAAGCGGCTCTGCTCCTTCCTCAGCCTCCTGCTGCCCCTGGTTCTGCCTGACTCAGGCGGACTATGCCGCCCTGGCGTCCTCTGCGTGGCCCACTCGCACCCCTGGCCCCTCTGTGCTGCCAGGAACCTTCTCTAAGCCACTGTGTGGCGGGGACACTGAC
>NW_004567117.1:38146152-38154872 GCF_000260355.1 Condylura cristata | reverse complement strand
AGCCACCCCCATAGTCCCATCGCTCTTCCCACCCTGTTTTGTGCCGACTTTCTCCTCCCTGCTGCATGTCTCTGGTTTATAGCTGCCTACTGATTTTAATTGCATTATAATTACTTTTTTTTTACTGATCCTATAAGTGAAACTATCTGGTATTTTTCTTTTCCTTCTGCTTTGAAGAATAAACAATGAAAGAAATTAATAAAACAATAATGAATTTCACTAAATTTATAATCATTATTTTTAAAAATCACAAGCAAAACGCTGCAGGTATTTGCAGCTGATAGGACATAGGGTTTGTAAAAACCAACACAAACCCAACTAACACACATGAAAGGCTGTGCAGAGCAGAAGGTGAAGAGTAGGCACTTAAGAGAAAAGCCCTCCTCACCAGGGTTTTTAAATGTAAATTAAGCCAGTTTATTAATCTATCATTTGGCGCTAGATGTTCTTGCAGTAGTGCTTGATGCTGGTGATGGGGTGATAGATAGACATGGAGCAACTCATCAAATGACTAGCTCCCGCCCCTCGAGTCCACTCCTGGGGAACAAAGTCTGTGGTGAACAAGAGTCAGAGGCAAGTCTGTGGAGAGAGGGCGGGAGAAGTAGAGCTTCAACTAAAAGCCCTGACTCTCCAGCCGCCCCATGACCGCAGCAGAAATACTGTGGGGCAGGGTGCATTTCCCAGGGGCCCCGAAACCCGTGCCATCAGGTGTGGCCAGCCTCCCCCTTGAACACTGCTGCTTTCCCCCCTGCAGGTGGACGGCCACCTCCTGCCAACGGACTCTCTGCCCAGACTCCACTCAGTGAGTGGAAAACCGGCGGTGGGGGCAGCCGGTGAGCCACAGTCGCTCTGCAGCGCGGTGAAGACCCCAGCCCGAGCCCCAGAGCTCAGGCCCTGAACTCACAGGCACACGGCAGAGAATGTGTCGCGGGGGGTGGTCCTGGCTGCACATCTGGCCACACCCCCAGCAGCCGGGGAGGAGGAATTTATTGCAAAGAGAGAGAGGGAGGTTGCCAAAAAGGAAATATCTCTGAAGCGCAAAATATCTAAGGAGGAAAAGGGAAATCGATTGTATTAATAACCTTTACGAGGAACACTTTGCACTTTCTAAGAGCTGTCACATCTATTATTTCAAAGCCAAGCTTTGATGTTAACTTCTAACATCTGATTTACAGGTACAGCAAACAGGTGCCAAGATGCTGAAATGCATGAGCTAGGTAAACGAGCTAGGGCCTCCTCTCAGTGAAAGAAGCCTCCTGACTTCTCAGCCTGCCCCGCCTCTCGCCTCCTTCCAGGGCAAAACACTGGGAATGACATGCCATCGCTGCTCGATATTTTGTTTTTAAAGAAAGATTTATTTATTTGTGCATACAGAACTGGGGTACAGGCCAGAGGCTCAGGGGCAGTGAGAGGCTTCACCAGAGACAGAGTGGGGAGCAGAACAGGCAGATCGACGAAGTACACTGCTGAGGGGAGCAGCGGGCGGGTCAGGAGAGGTCTGCCGCGCCATGTGGTCACCTCCGGGGCAGGCGGGGATCGAACTCATGTGGAAGCAGCTTTAGATTCTCAGTGCTATGCTTTAACCCGCTGCACCACCAGGGAAGGCCTCAATTCCGTTTTTTAACAGCAAGAGAGAAGAGTGCAAGCTGGGATGGAAAACGACAACCGATGTCCGTGGGCTGGGGAAAGTACCCCTTAAAATGAAGCTCAGAAGCCCCAATGAGGACGCAGCTAATTAGTCAGTCACCAAAAGAAATCCTTTGCTAAGATGCTGGCGGCAGGCCTGGAGTGGGGATGGGAACTTCAGCAACCTCAGAGTTACCTGGGGGCTGCTAAACAATTGCTGCCTCCCCTCTGCAGGCTGCTGACCCAGCAGGTCCGGGAGGAACCTGAGATCTGCATTTCTACCACTCCAAGATGAAATTCGCCTGACAGGGGCCCTCCCAGGTGGTGCAAGGGGTTAAAGTGCAGCACTATAAAGCTGTCCACAGCCACTGCGGCACAAGTTCAATCCCCAGCCAGGGGTGTGACCCACATGGCACGACAGGCCTCCCCTTCCCACTGCTCCCCTCAGCAGTGTATTTCACTCATCTGCCTGTTCTATTCCCCACTCTGCCTCTGGTGAATAATCCTCTCACCCACCCCTAACTCTGGCCTGTACCCACTTGGTAGCTTATGGTAAAAGGCTTGTAAACATTGATTGTTGAGTGGCTCAGAACTCATTGCTCTCTGCCCCTCCAAGCTGGGACAGTGTGATCATCAAACAAGGGTGTGAAACTTCCCAGGAGGAACACTGAGGGTGAGTCTCTCAGGATAGAAGTACTGAGCCCCTCAAAGTCCAACCTAGATAAAATCTGCTAGCTCAGTGTTAAGCCAAACCCCTTCTTTTTCAGCTCTAAGCTATCCCACCCCTGTCCCCATGAGTTGGTAAGGGGGGGGGGTTGCCTTTGTTCAGATTAATCTAATGCTCATCTAGCACATTCTAATGGCAGACCCTGAGCTAAGTGGCAGTGAGTCACTGAATCCCTGTCTCATTTAAGGGATCTCAGATAATCTAGCCAAACTAGAAACTAGCTATGAGATAATGTTTGCGGTTGAATTAGGTCCGTCTCAAAGGTTTAAATCCTAAGCTCTGAGAACTGTGAGTGCGGCCTATTTAGAAATAAGATCTTTACAGATGTGCTCAACTTAAAAAAAAGCCTTTACTAGATTTTGTAGGGCCCCAAATCCAGTGTGACTGATGTCCTTAAATAAAGAGGAAATGTGGACACAGACACACAGGCACAAATGTCACTTGATGACAGCGGTAGAGATTGGGGTGATATATCTAAGTCCCCCTTTACTTTGTGTCTGGAGCCCCAGGAAACCAACACAGTAAGTGTTGCTGAAATACACAGAGGTGAGTTGTGGGGGGTGAGACCACAACCTGGCTGGGGACCGTCACACATGAATTTTATCTAGATGCCCACTTTGAAGTGACATATTCTTATTCTCAGGAACATGCAAAGCCCATAGGCTGAAACTTCAGGCTGTGTGGTTTTCTGGCCTAAAAGCTATAACTTCTGACCTGTCCAGGATCCCTTTCCCTCTCTTGGCCATACTGGGCTCAGTTCTTGGTTTGTTGGCTACAGTCTCCACATGTGAACCCCGGTTCTCCTGCTCCAGATGTTTGCACAGCTGCCTCTGCCTGCTATTGCTAAGCTCAGGGTTGCCACATCTGTAGAAAACATTGGTGACTCTAACAAAAAGCTTTAAGGGGTAGCTGACAAATCCGTTCCAGATGGGGACCTTCTCCCCTGGGCAGAGATAGTCCTGTGTCTGTCGGCAGCCTCTGTGCTAAGCCAGCAAAAGCCCTGGACAGCCAAGACCAAGTGCCACTAATCCACCCACCAGGAAGCCTTAACTGTGTCTTTCCATTTTCCAAGTCACAAAGAAAACCAGCAGCCTGTTTTCCCCCAAAGATCTTTTTATTTCTAATAATTGCTTCTTACCATCTACTCTATCCTAATGTCAGCTATGACTATTAAAAGTAGCCTTAGCCAGCTAATAAGTAAATCTCAATTATAGGGAGTTATGGGTTGACTTGCGATACTAATAAATGTTGACAACAGCTCTGCAAATTTATGTTTCTAGAACATTAGTTTGTCCAACAAGAATTCAAGCTGATATATGATGTATGACCACTGGTTTTCTTTTTAGCAACACATAAAATATGCGACTAGATAAATAGATAAATAATGTGCCCGAACCCTGGAGTTAATCACCAATTCAGAGGTCCACTTAAGATTATTGAAAACTCATAGTAATACTTTAAAAGAGGACTCTAAATAGCGTGTGTGAAATTATGAGATAGTAAGAAAGCTGCATTTGTGCTTCATTGCCTCTCCCTGGCACACAGCTCCCAGATCCCTTCTAACACCCTGAGTGGGAGGAGGGAGAGGAGCTAATTTGAGGACTTTTAGATCAAATCTGAGTTTAGGCTGATAAGGTCACGCTTGGAGAAGGAGCAGTGACAGGAGCCAACACCATGACCAGATTAGATTTCAGCCCCATCCCCAACCTCTAGGGAGGAGAGAGGGGTTGGGAGTTCAGCTGATCACCAATGCCAGTGATTCAATCAATCAAGCCTAAATAATGGGACCTCCATAAAATGTCTAGAAAGCCATGGGGGTGTAGAAAGAGTTGCTCTTCTCCTGAGGGGGGTGGGCAGCCTGTGCCCTTCCCATATCCTTGCCCTGCGTATTTCTTCCATATGTCTGTTTCTGAGCTTTATCCTTTAGAATAAACCAGAAACGAAAGGAAGTGTTTCCCTGCTCTCCATGGGTGGTGACAGCAAATTATGGAATTTGAGCAGCGTGTTCAGGGACCTTCTGATTTGTAGCCAGATTGGAAAGAAACCTCGTTCTCCACCTTTGACTGTTGTCTGGAGTGGGGGACAGTCTGTGGGTTTAACCCTTAATCTGGGACATCAACACCACCCCAAGTGGTTAATGTCAGAATTGCTTCCTCGAGGGGGAAACCGCACATTAGCAGCCGGAAGTGGTCTGGACTAGAAAAACAGTGTTTTCCTTCTCATGTAAAGTGTTAGTTCTCATTTGGAGAACCAGAATAAACGCAGATGATACTAATGGCAAAAATCTTGGGCTTCAAAGCTCTTCCTTTGAAAAATTTGAAAGATTTTGAGGGGATCAAATCAGTTTTCATGTGAACTACGATGGACTCTGACTTCTGGTTAAGGTCAGAAGCGACTGTAAAGCAGCACATTAGAACCAGACTCAAGTTTGTCGCCTCTCTGTACAGGTGAAGAGACTGAAGCTTGGGGGAATAAGTGACTTGCTCAGGATCACACAGCTGGGAGGGAATAACCAGGACCATTGCTGGGCTTGACGCTAAGCCGACACAACACAACACAACACCTCACACACTCCTAGTTCACAATGGCCACTCATGAGCCACCACGGAAAACACAATATGGAAACTGAATACCACCCACCTCCTATCTTCAGACCTAACAGGCAGTGGTCGGTGAGGAAGATTTATAAGATTTATTTATTTATACATACAGAACTGGGGTACAGGCCAGAGGTGTGGAGGTGAGAGGATTCACCAGAGACAGAGTGGGGAGCAGAACAGGCAGCTTGACGAAGTACACTGCTGAGGGGAGCAGCGGGAGGGTAGGCGAGGTCTGCTGTGCCATGTGGGTCACCCCCTGGCTGGGGAGTGAACTCGGAGCACAATTCTATTACAAAATAATCTTGTCGTCTTTCTCCTCCCTAACAACTCTCTTCCTCTCCTCCCAAGTCCCCAAAAGTCCACTAGTCTTGCCTCACTGGGTTTATAACGATGAAAGGCAGGCTCAGTGGGAAGGAATGGCCCACCTTGGCTCCCAGGAGTTGGGGGAATTCAAACCTTATGCTGAGACAAGAATTTCACTGCGTATCCCTCTGGGCCTACCCAGCTGAGACAGTGCGGTCACATCCTCTTCGGAACAAGAATCAGGTACACACAGGCCCATGCTGTAGTAGACTTCACCCTGGGGAACGCAAGGCCACAGCAGTCTTTAATTTTTGTGTGCATGGTTTGAAAAAGACATTTAAGTTTAAATTTCTCTCTCCATGGGCATCTCCCTCACCGTTCTGGGGAGCATTCATCTATTTTTAACTTTTGCAAAGCATCCGAACAGGTGTCTTTTGTTTGTTTTTCAGTTAAGTAAAGCATTCGGGGAGCTGCGCTGGGTCACCAATCACAACATTCGCTAGTCGCTGAAGGCATGATGGGGCCACACTCACCTGCGGAAGCTGAAGCTTGCAGTACTGGCCCTGGAAGCCCCCGCTCTCCGCCTGGGCGGAGATGCACTCGCTGTACGACCCCAGCCTGTCCATGTTCCCGTGAAGCACGTTGCTCCCAAGTTTTCCAGTGGAGTCATACACTAGATTTCAAAGCAAAAGAAGTAGGCGGTGTTAGCCATCTGTATTGCTCTGGAGTGACTTGACAGACACTCCACGACACCTTCCGGACCCTCCGGCTTTGGACAGAACCAGACCGATGCTGCTCTTCGAGCCTGCCTTTGGCTTCCACAACCATTTCCTCGTCGAGGTTAGAACATGAGCTGGTTGCCTGGTCTGTGGAGGTAAGAGCTGGGTTTCCTTTTAAAGATAAATGTTTGGTGAGAGGAAAAAGATGTAATTAAAGTGGGCAGGTTTGGCCCTTCCTGGTGGCGCAAGCCAGTGGCAGTCGCTTCAGTGACAGTTTGATCCCCGTCCTGGAGGTGACCACATGGCGCGACTGACCTCTCCTGACCCGCCCGCTGCTCCCCTCAGCAGTGTACCTCGTCCATCTACCTGTCCTGCTCCCCACTCTGTCTCTGGTGAAGCCTCTCACTAGCCCTGCACCTCTGGCCTGTACCCCAGTCCTGGATGCATAAATGAACACATCTTTTAAAAATAAAGAAAAACAAATAAGTAAAAGTGGGCCACTTTTCTGTCTTCCCCAGACAGACAAAAGCAAGCACTCATGTCTGAATGTTTTCATCCAGTTCCATGGGGCCTTCCTCTAGAGAGAGCTGCTTTTTCTAGGAGCGGAAGGATAAAGTCTCATCAGCCGCCCTGGAAGGGGCGTCCGAGCCCTGTTCTTGCAGGTCTGTCTGTGTTTCCACGTAGCCTTCTTTCCTTCGCTATTGAAGTCATTTCACCTCCCTCATCTCCCCCTTGTTCTCTCCCTTCCTCCCACTCCTCCGACCCTGTGTTATCTCTCCTTTGCACGTGTTCCTGCTTACTGCCAGTGCGTTTGTGACGCGTGACAGGTGCAGTGCTTGCTCTCCTCTTTGCGTCCTGCTCCATTGCTGCTGTTCAGGGCGTATCAGCCCCAGGTTCTAACCACTGGGCAATGGTCTGTCACATTTTAAACCTCTGTCTTTCTTGCTCGGACACGTACATGAACACCAGCCCACAGAAACACGGAGATGAACCCCAAGACGTAGGGTTTAGCTCAAACACTTACCTCCGGAGCAGGATGGCCGCAGTGCCCAGGTCCGGAGGCAGCGGGCCCCGCCTTCGCCGTCAGGACCGGCTGGCACATCCGCACCTCCGGGCTCCGGGCTCCTCTTGGCTCCCAGCTTCTCATTTTGGAACAGTTAATAGATAAAAAACGGGGCTTCCCTGGTGGCTCAAGGGGTTCAGACGCAGCACTATGGCGCTATCACCAGCCCCTGCAGCAGGAGTTCATCCCCGGCCAGGGCGCTGGCCCTCAGGCGCGGCAGACCTCTCCTGACCCGCCTGCTGCTCCCCTCAGCAGTGTATTTTGTCCATCTGCCGGTTCTGCTCCCCAATCTGTCTCTGGTGAAGCCTCTCACATCCCGGTCCAGCTGCCCCCTCCCTCCCCTTCTGGCCTGTACCCCCAACTCTTGCATGCATAGATAAATGAATCTTAAAAAATAGATATAAAATGGTGTCAAATTGTTTGAATTTTCATCTCTCTGCTTACAAGTAAGTCGGGATATTTTGGTTTGCTACCAGCCATGGAAATGGCCTCTCCTCTATATAAAGTACTGGCTTGTGGTATCCTTTGCCCCCTTTTTTAATGATTTTTCTCTTTTTGATTTGCTGTGCCTCCATATTACTTTTTATGTTGGTCCCTGACTATCTGTGTCACTGAAAACAGCTACGCTCCACAAGTTCTCTCTTGTCCTTACCTGGAAAAAAATCCTTATTTGGGGGTAATCAAAACCATCATTATTTTGCCTTATTGACTGTGCTTGGGTGTTTGGTTACAAAACTCTATCCCCCGGCAGTCACAGACTCCCTAACATGACTATCGTCTACTGTCTTCATAGTTTAGACACATTTAGACACAAGATCATATTTAAATGTTTAACCCTTCTGCATCTTAGGTGTGTTTTTTTCCTCAAAAAATCAAAACAAAACAGCAAAACAAAAACCAAGTGGTTATTTTCAAACCATCCCTAAACCACTTCGCCTTTCTCTGTGAATCTCTGACGGAACTTTCTCCTTACATCAGAGACTCTTATCTACATGATCAGCCTCTGAGCTCTGTTTTGTTTTATCTGTTCTGGTCATGGCCAACTATATCACCGTTGCAGGGTAATAGGAAAGGAAGGTCGAGGGCCTCTGGTTTAAAATTTATTAAGAAATTCAAGATGGTGACAGCAAATCACATTTAAAGCAAACACAAGGCCCTTTTAAGTGTGGGAAAGTTTGAAGGGAAAGGTCACATACCTCCGAAGCCAGCCCGAAGCCAGCCCAGGCCCCACTGCCAGAGCCAGATGGCTTTTATTATGATGGATTTGTAGCCTCTTGGATATTCTGCCTTTACTCTTTCATACGATGTCCAGGAAAATGTTTATTGCTCAAACCATCCAGTTAGAATACTGATTAAAATTACTTCAAATTTATAGGTTCTGGTGCAGGGATTAGCGTAATTTTTATAAGTCATTATTGGAAGTCATGGCATTTATTTAAATCTTTGGTGTCATTTTAATTTTACAGTTTTCCTTGGTGATCTTAAAACAGGTTACATAAACAATTCCTAACTGGTGTAGAGTTGAGTACTTTTCTTGAAGTGTTAGTATAATTCTATTTTCTTTTTAAAATTTCTTTATATATATATTTTTTACATCATTGTTCATTTTAAAACAATGTTTGCACTTTCCCCCCCTCAGGGGTAGACCCCATAGAATTTCCTCAGGCAATGGCCCCTGCACC
>NW_004567117.1:38144384-38145694 GCF_000260355.1 Condylura cristata | reverse complement strand
GGGAGGAGGAGCTCCACATGGCAAGGCAGACCTCTCCTGCTCCCCTCAGCAGTGTACTTCCTTGATCTGCCTGTTCTGCTCCCCACTCTGTCTCTGGTGAAGCCTCTCACCCTCCGCATCTCTGGCCTCTACCCCAGTTCTGTTCGAATAAAAAAAAAAAGCTTTTTAAAGCACAGAATGTGTTGGCAGCTTTCACAACTCTAAAATTTTAAGTTTTGACTCCAGGTGTTTCTACTGTCCATTTCGAAGACTTTGTGTGTGTGTGTGTGTGTGTGTGTAACACTCTACTCGCCTTCCTGCCTCCCTCCTTCCCTCTGTCCTTCCTTCTTTTCCAGTTTTCTTCCCTCCCTCCTTTCCTCCTACCTCCTCCTCTTTCTCTGTCTCTCTCTCTCTCTCTAACACACACACGCAAACACAAAGGTTATCTAGAAATATGTTGTTCAGTCTGCGTACATGGGGTATTTTTCTTTTGACTCTCTGTTGCCATTTTGAAGCCTGATTTTTATCTGATTATCTTTCTGTCTGAAAGATTTAAAATAAATCTTTTAAAAAGATTTATTTGTGCACGCAGAACTGGGGTACAGGCCAGAGGTGCAGGGGCAGTGAGAGGACTCACCAGATACAGAGCGGGGAGCAGGACAGGCAGATCAACGAAGTACACTGCTGAGGGGAGCAGCGGGGAGACAGGAGAGGTCTGCCGTGCCATGCGGGTCACCTCCCGGCCACTGAGGAGGGTCGTGTCCTTAGTTTTTAACCCTGTCCAGACATACAGTCAGGTGTAAATTTTCTGTCATATCACCTTCAGAATTCAAAAAATAATTTAGCCTGATGGTTCTGATCTTCCTTTAATTCTGGAGAAATTATTGCTACTCTGTTAAATATTCCCTTCCTTCATCAGCTTTGTTTTATTTCTCCTCCTGTGTCCTGCATCCAACTTACTTTTTCCTTTTCATTCTCTTATCCTTTCCTGTTATTTCTGAGTAGCCTCTCAAATCCATCTTGCAGTGCACTGATTTTTTTAAATGATCCCATCCATAGTGTATTTATTTCAACGATACTATCTTTACTCGCTGAATATTCCTCTTAACTGTGGAGGCTTTGGTGGTGGGTGTGGTGCAGTGACACACATCTGAGGAGATGTGAACCTGATGTGAATCTGTTCCCCTAAACCATACAGTGTTGCAAGGAAGAAGTTCCTCTTCACTTTTTTTTTTTTAGATTTCTTGCTCAAACCTTGTTATCACCAGTATAGCCCCTTATCCCTTTGATTTTATTTCTTGTGTTTATTTAAAATCCTCAGTCCTCATCTA
>NW_004567117.1:38120213-38143339 GCF_000260355.1 Condylura cristata | reverse complement strand
GTACAGGCCAGAGGTGCAGGGGTGGTGAGAGGCTTCACCAGAGACATAGTGGGGAGCAGAGCAGGCCGACTGATGAGGTACACTGCTGAGGGGAGCAGCAGGCAGGTCAGGAGAGGTCTGCCACACCATGTGGTCACCTCTAGGGCAGGCGGGAATCAAACTCATGTGGAAGTGGCTTTAGCTTCTTAGTGCTGTGCTTTAATCTGCTGTGCCACCAGGGAGGGCCTGCTGTTTCTATTTTTGAATATTTGGTCTCACTTGTTTTCGTGAATCCATCGTTATTAGAATTCAGTATCTCATTTGTTTACATGCTGTGGACGTTCCTTTTCCAAGACTGGTAACACGTGAGTAGGTGCAATAGTGAGTCTGTGGTCCACAGAACTGAAAATATTTACTATCTGCACCTTCAGGAAAAGGTCTGGAGCTGGGATTCTAAACCTGGCAGACATTAGAATTACCTGAGGCATTTCAAAAAGTACTAATGATCAGGGTCCATCCTCACAAAGGGTGACTAACTTGGTTAGGGGTGGGGTTTGGTACTAGTTGTTTTTCCAAATCTCCCAGGAGATTCTAAAGTGCAGCCCAGCTTGGGTGCCCTGACCTTCAGGAGACATCCAGATCCTGCCGCAATTCAGGGCCCGCTGTGACCTGCCCTGCCCTACAGTCTCCTGGCCCCACATCGACCTTCCCCTGGCCCTCAGTCCAGAATGCGCCAGGCCCCCACTTGTCTGTCTCTCTGCCTGGAATGTCTGTCCTGCCTGGTAAGCGCTGAGTCATCCTCGGAGTCTAGACTGAAGGATGGCGTCTCCCAGGAAACGCTGCAGACTCTCCTGAGGGCCTTCCATTGTTCGCCTGTGCCCCCTGGGAGAGAAAAATCTGTCTTGGTTAATGTAGAGCTCAAAGGAGGAGCTCAACAGACACTTACTGAATGAAACTAAACTTTGGAAAAAATAAGTTCAAGCCTAACGTCCAAGTCCAGAATATATTTTTAGGTTCTCTCTGTGTCAAGAAACAGAGCACTTTTTAAAAATTGGGTATGGGCACTTTTTAAAAATTGGGTATGGGCCCTCGATAGGTTAAGCAATACGAAGCTCACCACAGCCGCGTCAGCACCAGTTCTATCCCCAGGCAGGGAGCTGACCCACATGGTGCAGCAGACCTCCTCTGTCTTCCCACTGTTCCCCTCAGCAGTGGATGTTAGTGGCTCCTCCTGTTCTGCTCCCCACTCTGTCTCTGAGGAACCCTCTCACCCCTCTGGCCTACACCCCAGTTCTTGTGTGCATAAATAAATCAATCTTAAAAAAAAAAGAAAATGGTGGAGCTCTCCCTGGTAGCACAGCAGGTTAAAGCACAGCATTATGAAGCTCTCCGCAGCCACCGCAGCATGAGTTCGATCCCCGGCCAGGGAGCTGACCCACATGGCGTGGCAGACCTCTTCTGACCCACCCACTGCTCCCCTCAGCAGTGTGTTTCAGTTGACTGCCTGTTCAGCTGCCCACTCTGTCTCTGGTGAATTCTCTCACCCTCTACACCTCTGGCTTACACCCCAGTTCTTGTATGCATAAGTGAATAAATCTTTATATTAAAAAAAAATCTAGAAATATCAGAGCTGAAGAAGACTAAAATAAGAGCGGTGTCAAAGCCAAGTCTGTCTTAACCCTTAGGGGATAACCTAAAGGACAAATTCTAGGTTTCTTCATTTGAGAAGATTAAGTTCTAGTTTTCTTTTCCAGTTGGTATTTTGCTTTGTGAGCCGACTGGAGATGTGGCTTTCTAACTGAGGTTATTTTGTGTGCAAAGCAAGTTTTCAAATTATATTTGTTTCCTTTCAATTCTGAACTCAAATGGACAAGTTGCCCTTTCTGAATTCATCCTGAATTAGTTTCTGTCAAGATTCTGAGACACCAGGCCACAGGAACCATCCAATCAAAACATATTGTGATTATTGTGGGAGGAGGGATAGAATAAACTAATGATTAATCCCACCTTCCATTTCAAATCATATGGCAGATGTTTCAAGTTTTCATTTTCCAAAGATTAAAAAGAATTCATTTCAATTTTGCTGGTCTAATTGGCAGACAAATTTCTTTCTCACATGGTAGTGATGTTACGAGGATATTAAACACAGAGTGGATTAAGCTCTGGGTTATTAATCTCTTAAATTTTAAAGTACAAATGCACTTATAACATAAGGTTGAAGGCAGAGAAACTTCTAGAATACCAAGCTACAAACAGATCTTGCAAATAATGCTCATCTTCATCATCAATAGCAAATATTTATTAAGCACCTAGCAGATTACATGTTACACTGGAGGTTTCCAAAAACTGGAATTAAATCATCCTTATGCAGCTGATGATACAGGGCACACATGTAAATTCTAACCCTCTGCTGCTAGCGATCCCCTTGGTAAGACGACCTGAATGTGCCATCCAACTTCCTGAACATGCTCTTTGCAAGTATCTTTGCAAGTTCATTTTGGATTTGGAGAATAAGAATGGCCTGTGTGTGACTCTCCCTGGTGGTGCAACAGGTTAGGGTGCAGCAGTGCAAGATCAATCCCCAGCCATGGAGGTGACCACATGGCGCGGCAGACCTCTCCTGACTCACCCACTGCTCCCTTCAGTGGTGTACCTCATCGATCTGCCTGTTCTGCTCCCCACTCTGTCTCTGGTGAACTCTCTCATGGCCCCTGCACCTCTGGCCTGTACTCCAGCTCTGTATGCATAAACAAATAAATATTTAAAAAAGAGAGAATGGTGTGTGTATTCGTTTCCTATCCACTGTTATAACATATTACCACAAACAGGGGTGATATTTTGTTCCCCTTATCAAGTAAGACATGAGTGAACAAGAGAGATGTATCTCAGCATTCATCTGCCCGTGTTAGGCAATGCTTTTGCTGAATAGGACAATTTTCAAGCACTGAAAACCATTTCCTCATCTTTTTATGTCATCACATTATAATGTGATGCCTGGAGACATAACACACTTTTTAGATAGTTTTGCATTTTTAACATATTCTCCAACAAAATTGGAGGTCATCGAGAGTCCACAAAGCAGTAAGTAGAGTCGACATGTTTCCACCACCGCTAATTTCCAGCTCCGACCCGAACTTGAGTTGGAGACTCATGGAGATCCACTCCCACCCCACAGGCCAGCACTTAAGTAACTTCCAAAGTGCAGTGACCACCCTACGTCTGCCCTTAACGTCATCAGCAGGCCCTTGGAAACTTTGACTTTAAGCAAAACAATGTGTAAGGAGCCAGGTCCTCCCATAAGGTGCTTTTACTCAGTACAGGTCAGGATTTCTTTTTTCTCATCAATGTTGTAATAAAACGTCATTAAACGATTTAGAGCAGCTGTATAGATAAGGGAAGTGTGTGGTAAAACAATTCTTATGGGATGAATTTTGAGTAACATGACTTTGTTAGTAATGCGATTTGTTTAATTACAAATTCATGTGATATATACGCAACTGTGTTTGTCAAACAGCCTAAAAATTTAACAACTGGTTCTCACATGCCTGCACAAGCCAGATGTAGCATTCTGCTGGGCTAGAACTCGGAGTTTTTTTTTAAAGATCAAAGATGCCTGAAGTGAGGGTACAGTTTTTAATAGTTTATTTTTACATAATTTTGTGCATTTTCACATCTCAGTTGCAATCCCCATGGGCTTCCCATCACCAAATCACACACATGCCATCACCATAGTCCAGTGCGCTCCCCTGACCCCATTTTTGATGCCATTCCCCGCTCCACCCCCATAAAATGCCTGTGGCATATAGTTGTTCATTATGATTATTCCCCTCCACCCCACCTCCTCTGTTACGCTCCTGCTGTGAGTGAAACCATTGGTATTTTTCTTTTTCTTTCTGGCTTATTTCGCTAAGCATGATCCCTTCCAGCTCCACCCATGTTGCTGCAAAAGGCATGTGTTCATCTTTTTAGATTGCCAGGCAATATTCCATTGTGTTTATGTACCACATCTTTTTAACCCAGTCATCTACTTTTGGGCATTTGGGTTGATTCCATGCTTTTTCTATTATAAATAAAGCAGCAATAAACTTGGGGGTGCAGACAACCTGCCATTTTTAAAGGCAGCCTCGGTTACAGCACCATGTCGCTGTACAAACTCTTCAGGTATCTGTCACCGCACCACGCCCGCCACCCATGCACTCAGAATCATCTACTGCAACCCACCAGAAACTGGCATTTTTAAGCTGTGGCAGATTTTCAGAGTTTAGGGAAGAGAGCAAGCACCTCTTCTTCACAGGTGAGGAAACCTGTCTGGCCAGGTGGCGACATGGGTGGGGCTGGCAGCAAGCTCTGGAATAACCAGCAAGAGCACAGAGGCCCTGGGGCTGCTGGCCTAGAACGATTTTGATGACTCAAAACCTTGTTCCTGAAATGTGATTAGTTTTCAACCCTCGAAATCTGATGGCAGAATTGAGGCTCCAGAGGGGAAGGGAGAGGGCGGGAAACAAATGGGGCAGGAAGCCCCAGGGACTATGGAGGACGATGGGGCTTAGGTGGTGGGCGTGCTGTGGTAGCACCACGCAACCTGCGTCTGCAAGGGGTGAACCTATCCTCCTAAATCATAGATGGACTGTAAGCCAACCTTAGCTCAAGAAAAAGAAACAAGTTACAGAAAATAAATACAATTTAAATGTTGAATAAACATGGTTGGCTTTCAAGAAAAGCAGGAGGAAGAAAGGAACAAGGTGTCTGGGAGAAGTGAGGGTACAGTTTTTAAAAATTGGGATTTTTATGCATGTAGAATTGGGGTACAGTCCAGAGGTACGGGGGTGAGAGCATTCATCAGAGACAGAGTGGGGAGCAGAACAGGTGGATGGACTGAAATTCACTGCTGAGGGGAGCAATGGGGAGACAGGGGAGGTCTGCTGCGCCCTGTGAGTCAGCTCCCTGGCCAAGGATCTAGCTCGCGCTGCAGTGGCTGTGGACAGCTTCACAGCGCTGAGCTTTAACCAGTTGTGCCACCAGGGAGGGCGCTCTGACACTTGCTTTATTAAGATTAAATACTGTCTATCTACCTCTAACTCAGTTTGCTTGTTTATAGCCCTCCCTAACGTGGGGTTGTTAGGGTAACAACGACTCTTTCAAAGGGCTAGAAATTGTGTCTGCCAGGTAAAAATACAACCCAAATATTGACATTTATTATTTTTCCGTCCACATATTCATCAGGAAATTCAACATCAGAACCATAAACGGCACTCAAAAATCTCAGCAGCATCAAAGCAACAATGTCAAGTGTTTTCTGGTGTGTTCAAGATAACTCACTTTACACCACTGACTGCAGGTAATGATGTTCATCAGCTAAATCCAGGAGTGGGCATCGACTTGTGAACATAAACCACTCCGTTCTTTCCTGGACCATTCACCCTGGGAAAATTGTTTTATTTATTTTTTTAAGATTTATTTTTCTGTGCACACAGAACTGGGGCACAAAACAGACTTATGAGGTACACTGCTGAGGGGAGCAGCAGGCGGGTCAGGAGAGGTCTGCCGCGCCATGTGGGTCACCTCCCTGGCTGGGGATCGAACTCTTGCCACTGCAGCTAGCTTTGTAGTACTGTGCTTTAACTCATTGCGCTACCAGGAAGGGCTCATGAGAAAATTGTTTTAAATAAACAAAAAAGATTTTCCGTTTTCAAGCTCATGCTGATAGAACATGGTTTAGTGGATGACTAAAGTAAGTCCCAAGATGAATATTTAACAAGACCGAGACTAAGGAAAAGGTATGTGCAACTTCATCACCGGAAATCTGAGCCAGTCACCGTACCTTCTGGATTTTCTTGGCCAGCGTATTTGGCTGGCTTGTCAAAATGTTCCCTGTCAATACTACCAAGTACTGCAGCAAAACATGATCATTTCCAAAGAGGGACTTCCGGATGGCTGTTGATATTGGATTTATATTCTCCCATTGTTTTGTTATACATTAGAACATCTAGCCCATTGTAGAATGGCAGTTGCTGCAAAGTGTGTGTTATTTCTAATTACCCAGTATTAGATCACAATTATTGTCTGTCTCTATGATGTACATTATGCTACTATGAATTTTCCAACACAAAATAAATTACTCCTGTTTTCAAAATGGAAATGGAAATTGCTATGTCAGTTTTTCTGGTTTTGAAAAGAGCAAGTTTCTACAATTTTCTTGCAGGAAGTGGGGGGGGACGCAATGGTGAGGGGGTATGATTGCATCAGCACCAACAATGAATCATTCTCCCAGAGAGGTTATCCACTGCAGACGGATCTGATTGTCTGCACCCTTCCAGCAGGAAGGTATGTGTCGGTTTAGTTGCAAAAATGATTTTGGGAAGCTAACAAATAAAAATAAATGACAGCTGCCTGAAGTCCATCTCTATCACATGCAAAGAGGCCTGGCTATCAGCCTGGGCCTATGCATTCACCAACAGAATTTACTATTGAACATATTGTTCGACACTTGTTCCCAAAATAGTGAAACAACTCATTATCAAATGCAGAAAAACGTCTAGAAAGAGAAATAAACCAAACTATCTCATTCAACAGTGAAATGTTACCAACTCACCAATACAAGACACCACCACCGCCAGCTCACCAATAGCGGACACCACCACCATACAAGTCAAAAACAACTCCAGTCTTCAGAGGTTGGTCTTCATGAGATTCCTTCTGGCTACACTACAGCCCCTTCCCTCTACTGGCTTCAACAATAAAAATTTCCACCTCCTACCTTGGTCCCTCCATGCCCCATGCAATTTGCAAATGGAGGTTCCTCTTGTGTGCCCTGTCTGACTCTTTGCTCTCAATTCTCAAGAGTTTTCTAGAACTTCAGATGGCCATAAGTTCACCTACCCAAAGGGTCAGCAAAACCTACTTACTTCTTAACGCATATTCTTTGGGCTTCATTGAATTCAGATCAGAAAGGAATTCATGGATGTCTTGCATGCACTTGAAAGAAATGTTTCTTGCAGGAAAAACAAATGGCAATTGAAAATACAAAGAGAGCAGGCACAAGAGCAGAGCCAGGACCATCACGGTCGCTTAACCTGTCAAGGAAAAGAAAACACTTTCAGACAGAGAGCCTTGTATTTATGAAACACGGGTCTGACATGTTGGGGCAATGTGGCATCATTCACAATTTAGCACGCAGACAAGCCGCGTCTCCTCAGCCACCTGCAAAGCGGCCGAGATGAACGAACCATGGAAACCGATTTACACACAACTTGTAATTGCTGAGTAAAATGGATGCGGGGGCCGGTGGCCACCTGGCTTCCTTTGGTTATGCAGATTAACATTTCCAGCGAGAGTGAATCAAGCTAGGCTTTCTCAAATTCAAGAGTCTTACATACAGCTGTGGGTTTAAAAACACACGGAGGGTGGTAAATGGCGATATTTGATTGGGAAGCTAACTTGAGGAACATTCGGGCAAACAGTAAGCGAAAAAGGGCTTCCTTGAGATGGGCTGGGGGGAGGGTTATTCCGTGTATCTGTCAAGGGGCGGCCTGACTTTGAAGGTGACACAGCTAGCTGGGGGTGCAACCCACTGGGGATCCGGGTGTGGCGGGACAGACCCGCACACGCACCCGCGTTCACACTGGCCCCCCATAATATGCTTCCAGGGCAGGAAGTGATCCCGAGAAAAAAAAATCCAGCCACAGTGCCCACCTCTTTACTAAAACATAAAATGTGTGGCTGGGTTTCTCGCGATGTCAATATTTTCCTTCCAGAAAGAATTTCTTTAAATAGTAACCTGCCGACTACCTTAAAATGAGGTGCAAGGGGCCCTCCCTGGTGGTGCAGCGGGTTAAAGCCCAACACTAAGAAGCTAAAGCCACTTCAGCGTGAGTTCGATTCCAGCCCCAGAGGTGACCACATGGCGCGGCAGACCTCTCCTGACCCGCCCGCTGCTCCCCTCAGCAGTGTACTTTGTGGATCTGCCTGTTCTGCTCCTCACTCTGTCTCTGGTGAAGCCTCTCACTGCCCCTGCATCTCTGGCCTGTACCTCAGTTCTGTAGGCACAAAAAAATCTTCTCAAAAAATGGGGTGCAAATATCAGGAGCTCTTGCTGATACTGCCGGAACACGTCTGAGCCATTTCGGGTGACTGACTCAGCCGCTCACCAGCTTCTAGAAGCCTCGAGCATATGGGGCCCTACTCTTTGTCTGAGTCCGTTTGGGCTTGTATCACAAAATGCTTCAGACTGGGTGTTATTTTGAGTGGCTTGTAAACAACAGAAATTGATTTCTCACAGTTCTGCAGATTATCCTTACAGGGCTCACAAAGACCCACATGGTGATGTTCTGGTGAGACCAGGTTTCTGGGTCGATAGCCAGCTGTCTCCCTGTGGACTTGCAGGGAGATATCTCAGTGGACCTCATGAATCCCGTTCCTCAGTACCTCTCTCCTCCCCAAAGCCCACACTCCTGATGCCAGCATTTTTAGGTCTCAGGATTTTAACGCAGCATTTTAGAGGCAATAAAAAAAAGAACTTTCTAGTAGTCAAAACTACTCAAAGCTGAATTGGGTTATTTCAGATGGTACAGATGTCTCTAACCCTGGAATGTTCGAATAATGATAGGATGAGGGTGTAGAAGAGATTCCACATCGAATGTCCTTATACAAATTTAAGTTCCTCTCTGAACTTCAAATGCTCTAATTCGACCTTCAAAATTATAATCTGCTTTTTAGTGTCTCCATTGCTGTTATGGCCCTCTGAGGAGGATTTGAGGTGGAAATTAACAGTTGGATGAAAGATAACATCCAACCTGGAACATAGAAAGCCTCAATTTGTACCTTAAAAGGTGCCCTAGTTGGAGCGAGGGTGTAAGTCTGGCTCCATCACACAATGCTTCAATGTCCCCATGTGTGAAATCACAGTTGTTTTTAATAGAAGAGTAAGGCATAAGTCCTGAGCACACACTGCTTGGCTTTACCTCGCAGTTCTGATTCCATCTGCTGTGTTGAACTATCTTTTTGTGTTAGAAAGGGAAGTGAGATCTGAAAACGCCAGAGGTTTAGGTAATATTTCAAAATGATTGAACAGAAAAATCTCTGAAACCTGGATTTATTTCCAAGCCAGCTGTCAGTTTTGTATCAATATTGCAAATAAGAATGATTTTTTAAAAAAAAGATTTATTTATTTATGCACATAAGAACTGGGTGGGATACAGGTCAGAGGTGTGGGGGAGGTGAGAGGATTCACCTGAGGTGGAGTGGGGAGCAGAACAAGTGGATGTACTGAAATACACTGCTGAGGGAAGCAGTAGGCGGGTCAGCAGAGGTCTGTACCATGTGAGTCAGCTACAGTGGCTGCAGAGAGCTTCATAGTTCTGTGCTTTAACCGGTTGGATCACCAGGGAGGACTGAAGAATGATATTTTTAGAATTCAGATTTAAATACTCAATCTCTTGAGACTGGCGAAGAAAATTTAAAGAGCAGAACACACACCCACATTTTAATCATTCATGACAAAAACCACCTAAGGAGAAAAAGCATCTTACTTTCAGGTAATTTATAGCTCAGAACCTTTATGGTGTTTTCCCAGGACCCCCAAGAAATAAAATGATGTCTAATTAAGACTTAAGATGCTCAGGTCCTTACACAGAGACTCTTTAGGCACCTGTTCTGTGATGGGCAACGTGCTGGGCTTAAAAACAGGACAAAAGAGAGAGGCCTTCCTCTCCGGAGCCAGGTCCCCCTGCCGGCCCGATGGCTAGCTGCTGCCATTACTAATGTGTGGTCACTTCATTCCAGTAACGAGTTCTGCAGAAGCACGTCTGGCCCGTCATCATTTGGCATGGACTTGAGGCAACAGGCGTTGTTTGCTGCTGACAAGAATAAGGACCAAACTGAGGGAAAGTGTGACTAATATCTGCTGCTCTCTGGCTGCAAATGAACATACCTCTCGCAAGGTGGGGATGCGGGGACCCCACGACGGGTTAGAGGCTGTGGCTGACAACTGCCTCTGCCAGGCAGAGGGGCGCAGGTGACTTCTGGAAGGGGCGGCCAAGTCAGTGAGAACACAATGGAGGGAGGAGACTGCAGGCAGCGTACAGTCCGTGCAGGGGATGTGAATCAGGAGGGGGTGGGGTGAGGTGCAGAGGAGCTGGAGGAGATGGGGTTGAGGAGGGGACGGGATGTAGGCTCAGGGGCAGAAGGCCTCGTTGGGCTTTCACAGCTATTGAAGGGCACACACTTCCTTTTATCTCCCTAAGTCTCTTCTAAAATAACTGATTTTTCGCGTAGTTTGGATGGGGTCTTCTTCAGAGGGAAGCAAGCACTGAAGCCTCAGAATGTCCTGGCATCATAGCAGCCTGATGTCCAGGAGTACAAGACAGTTTGGTGGCTTGTAGAAGGCAGACAGGTGCTGGGAAAGCTCACATTCTTTCTTCTTTCTCGAACTTCCCCTTTCCCTGGCCACCAAGGACTCTTGACTTGCAGTCGCAATGATCATCACCTCCAAGCCACCAGGACATGCATGTGACTTCACCCCTGCTGTCCCTGCCTTTTTGTGGCCACTGCTGAGATGAGGGCAGAAGCCAGGCTGGGGCCACATCTGGGGTGGTCCCGGCCTGGGGATAGGATGTGAAGACAGGGCCATGACCTCCTGAATAGGCGTCCAGAATAGGAAGCAAGGCCCAGCGCTTGTTGAGACTCATAAAGAGCAGATTCCCTGACCCTGGAAGGAGATCAGATGCCGAGCTGATGAGATCAAGACAAGTCCATTGCTCAGCTCAGAAATACATCTTTCACCCTTTCCAAGATGGGGTAGACAGCAACTCTGCCTTCCTGCTTGGTCAACATCACACCATCCTCTCGAATGAGCAGATCTGTGCCTTCCTGGTTCTTTGCCATCCAATATTGAAGTTCATTCTCCAGAAATACCACTCCAACTAAGCTACGCTTGACCTGAAGTACAGAAAATTGCTCTTGGGCTAACCCCACACTTCCTGGAACTGCGTTGGAGATGTGACATGGTGAGTTTTCATTACAGGCTTCCCCAGATAGAAATACAGTTTCGCTGAGGACGGTGTTTAGAAACAGACCCGCCACAGTTGGTAGCTAGCTCACAATTACCGCTCAAGAAAAGCCCCAGGATAAGCAGCTTGCCATAAAATAGCAAAGCAAATTGAATAATCAGTTCTTTAACTCCAGTGGAACATTATAAATAGTGTCTCTGTATGAGTCAGAACTAACCTTCAACACTGAATTTAGAAAGGAGCAGAGTATTTTCTGGGAAATGCTCTTCTGTTTCCTGAAGTAAAAATAACCGCTAGGGGCAGGGTATAATTCCGGGATAAACCTGTTAAGATAAAGTAGGAAGAAGAGGTAAATGAGGAATCTAAAGGACCCTGCTCCTGCTGACAGCGGCCTCAAGGAGATAAAAGGCAGGTTGACAGTAAAACAGGCGTAGGCAAGCACTTCCGGAAGCTAGTGTGGGTGCCTGACCAGCTCCTGCCTGCACCCCACACCCCACTCGCACTTTGCACTGACGTCACAGGCTATGACCAGGCCTTTATTCCATGTGGGCCGTGGGAGGTGTGGGCAGGAAATCTTCGAGTGTGATGAGACGGCTCCCCTATAATTTTTCCTCCAAAGCCCTGCTCCTGCTGGGCAGTCCCAAGG
The DNA here is from genome assembly GCF_000260355.1 of Condylura cristata. NCBI lineage: Eukaryota > Metazoa > Chordata > Mammalia > Eulipotyphla > Talpidae > Condylura > Condylura cristata. The sequence continues at coordinate 38,131,708 of NW_004567117.1, read as the reverse complement.
GTCCGCCAGCCTCAGCAGTCCCTGGGTGCACCCCTAGTCCTCCCTTAAAGCAAAACCTTTTCTGGTCTGCAGTGTCCTGCAAGGGTCCTCGTTCAAACAGGGTCTTCTGGGCACCCCTAACGCTACCTTTCCAACAAAAGTAGCAAATACTCGCAGAAAAACACAAGCTAAAAGGATGGAAGTTTTATCATTCAACAGTCTGTGGAAAAAAGTTCACCAAAATCTACAGGATACAGGAAAAAATGTGAAAAGGTCAGGCTTTTATAGGAAAGAACTGGCCTAGGTAAATACATCTCCAATTCAGTCTCACGCCCAACCGGTAAGAGGGTGGAGGTAATGGTGACTACAGAGTTACAGAAGCTTCCGGAGGCTAGTCCAGAAGCTTCCAGCAGCAGGAAGATGGGCTCTTTGTACCAGCATAAGGTCACACTGGTTTATCCCAAAGGTTTGTGATTGGCAGGATGCCGTTATTAACTACCAAGAAACTGGATGTAAACAAGATGTTTCAAGGATCCATTTAGGCAAAATTGTATATGAGTAGGACCTTAGTTTTTTTTTTTTTTTTTTAAGGTAATTATATCTAAAGTTTCTTATTTAGAAAATGTAACCTACTTGCTCAGCGAAAAAAAAAATGTATCCTTAAAATGAAGAGTTGCTGTGTGTGTGTGACTAAGTGGCATAAACAGCCTCCCACATTTGGCACACTTCATTTCCAGACTGTTCTGACATCAACGAAAAGTTCCTATGTCATTTTGGTGAAGTTCTCCAGTTTCCTATTTTCCTCAAGTATTTTTGTGAAGAGCGCTCACAGCATGATGACTGTATTGGTATGAAATATTTTATATTAATCTTGGCCACAGATGTCAACAGGAAATTCCTGTTGGTCAAAGCTCCTGGGATAAAACTCACCAGCCCACTGACCCTGGCGAGATGGCTCCTCCCCAGAGCTTCAGGAAGCAACAGCCGGTCTTCGGAATGCTTTTTGGAGTCAGAAATTTGCAGAGAATGCATTTGGGAGGAAGCAGTTTGTAGCACAGTCTGGGCCCGTGTTCTCCTTTTTCTCATCTCTCAAGCAGCATTCTTTGTCATGAATCACTGTTCCTCCGTTACTGATCAAATCATCCAACCGCACACATTCCAACAAAACACATCTTGCTCTTATCTTGCCCATTTACTTCCTTATTTCTACATACGTAGTCTAAAATCTTGGGAAAATAACCTTGGTTTGAACTTTTGGATTAAATTTCTCTTTGTACCCCACAGCATGAAACCTTGCTACTATTTCTGAAAGCTACCTGGGCAACTGAAGTCTCTTTCCAAGCCGACCCCCACCGGTCAAGTCCTCACAGCCACATGGAACTGTAGGTACCACAGCTCTGGGGATTTCTCATTAGCCCTGTGATCTGTTGTGCCAGTGTGTCTGGCCTCTGCCCCTTCTACACGGCAGGATTCAACTTTCGGGCCGTGATTAGTGAGACCGTGTAATTGCTTTTGGCCACTGAGTTATGAGAAGTGATGTCTGTAACTCTGGGTCACAGTATTTCATAACGGTCGTCCTCTGCCACGATAGCCTGCAACTTTTGGCATAAACAGACAAGAACTGGAGCAGCGTTTCCTGTCATCCCACGGTGTGCACCGAGAGGGAAAAGGCAGTCGTGTTCCAAGCTGCGGAGTTGGGTTGTAACCGTGCAGAGCCTAGCACCTGCCAATACTCTCCCGTTTCCCCTGATCGTGGTACCTGCCTCATCTGGTGGTCCCTCTGGCCCACGTAGCTCACTCCTGACCGTGTGAATCCCCAAGTGTGCCTTCCAAGGCCCTTCACACCTTGGCCCACATCTACTGTCAGCTTCAGCTCCCACTTCCCACTAACCAGGGAGAAGGACACCCTAAGAATTCATGGAGCCTTGTGTGTCCTTCCTGCCTTGGTCTGGAGATAGTTTCTCAAACGTTCAAGGTACAGTCACTCCTGGCATCTACAACTCATGAAGACTGGGTTAGACTCAAAAACCCAAGGTGGACTCTTGCCCAGTGTTCGTGTTAAACCTTTGTCTTTCGTCAGTGCCTAGGAACTTCTCACACCAGCTCTTCCCAACTCCATCCCCTTCTGGAACTCCTATTAAACTTGTTGGACCTTCTCTTCTGTCCTTGACTTCTGACCTCCTTGTCCCTGGGCTGTACTCCAGGGAATCCGACCATGGCTTACATTCCAGTTGGGTCTCTCTTTGGTGAGCTCCCAGGCTTCGTCCCCAGGCTACAGCACTGTATGCTGTCATCCTACTCTGTTTCATCTTCATTTTGCACCTGTGCGTTTTCTTTCTTTTAATGTTCTTGGATGGGCCTTCAATCGATGCTATCTCCTATTGTCAAGCACTCCTGAGTATTTGAGTAGACAGATTACCTCATAAAAGTCATAGTGCCAAAGACAGAAATTCTAGTATTGTGTTTTGCACATTCTTTTTATTTGTCAAATAAGTGAGTATTTGTCAATATGTACATAAACATATAGAGCGAACACTTGATTTAGAGCAAGAATATCTGGGTTCTAATACGCAAAAGCCACTTACCAGCTATGAGGGCTTAGGCAGAGAACTTAATCTGAGCTCAGCTTCCTCGACTGTGAAATAGGCTATTAGACCCGTGCAGCCCACCACACAGGTTTATTGCAAGGTTCCAATGCAGAAACATATGAAAGTGCCATGAATACAACTTAAGAGCAATACAAGTATAAATATAACAAGTAACAGCAATTGAACTTCAAGTTGAGGAAAACTCAATCACACCCTTGGACTGCACCGACGAACGGCTGGAGTCAACAAGAAAGTGATCAAATGGCTGATGACGGATGAGAACGAAGAGGCCGTTCTGAGTGGGAAGAGTTCTGCAACATCCTGGAGCCTGTCCCTGCAATGAATCATTTCCTAAACGTAATGAAGACGTCAGAGACCCACCGTCAGTGACTCTCTCCCAGCAGCTCGGGGGGCCAGCGTCCCACGTTTATTTACATACGAAACGTATTTAATACAGTAATGGATGTAGAGCCTACACCTGACAGCAGCAAGACCTTTCGAGGAACCGAACGTTGGCTACGTCTACCATGCAAGTATCTATATATACACAAAAGGTTTTCTTTAAAAAAAGAAAAAGAAAAAGAAAAAGTACAAAACCTGTTTGGGGATAAATACAAGATATAAAATGCAAACGAAAACGCAAACCAAAATATAGCACTCTCCCAGAGGACCATGAACGGAAGGGCCAGGAGCGACCCCGGCTGCGCCCGGGCGAGGCAGAACTACTGCTGTTAGAAATACTTATTAAAGCGCCGACCTAGCTGCGGCTCCGGCGGCTCGGCGCTTAACCCCAGGGCCGCCACGCTGCAGGCAGCTCGCTGAGAAGTCGGCGTTGAGTTGTGCATCCAACTCTAAGTACCAGGACATTTGGCGGTAGCACCCAGAACAGGAAACGCCAACTCTTCAGACAGCAAAGGGTTAAGTCAACTGTGAATGTTTTTTTTTTTTTTTTTTCCTGTCAAGAGCCAGAGAATTACTAGATATTTTTAGTTGTGTCTCTGTTATGGTTACTAGGTGACACGACAGAAGCTTGGCTACCAGGAATCCACTGGTCTACCGCCCGTGCATCCTCTGTGGCAGCCTGGCCCTTCCTGACCGGGCCTCCTGGGGCCCCGGACGCCAGGCTGACCACTGTGCCGGGGGCCAGCAGCCCCCCGGCTCTCCCCTGGAGGGCACCCCACTCGCCGCCGGTTCTGAGGGGAGTTAAGGGAATCCACACTCCCTTCTGGCCGAAGTTGTCACCCGCGCAGCGGACAGAGCTACCTGATGGCGGCCCGGAGCGCCCCCTCCAGCCCGGGCCGGCAGGCCGGGCGGCCCGGTGAAGTGTGCGCCCCCGGCAGGGAGCAGGCACGTTGAGGGTGGCGCTAAGACACTTAGGAGTCCCCAGAGTGCGGGAGACCCGCGGTAATCTACAATTGATGTAGTGAATTCTAAAAATTAAAAACACTAAAAAAGGCATTCTCTTGGCCTGTAATTAGTTAACCCATTCAAATCCGTAACATACAAAATGGTTTATTTGATTTCAGGAACTTCCCCGGTTACTAAGAACTCCGTTTTAAAGAAAACAGTACAAAAGAAAACGTCTAGCCCCTCCCCCCCAAACCAACAAAACCTCGAAACGTTTTCCGCTAAATACTGATACAAACATGTAACAAAGAGTATAAAAAGTTATTCATTTAAATATATACAAACTCTTTTAAACTCAAATACTGCTTTAACGCTTAGCATCGAGGACGCAACGGGCTGGAAGGGGCACGGAGCGGACACCCGGCAGCCGCCGGCCGCCAGGTCCAGGCGCGGCCAAGCCCGGCCACAAACGCCTCGCGCAGCGCCGCGGGCCGCGGCTACTTGTCGGCGGAGCTCACCCTCTTGGACTTGATGAAGGCCATGCCGTGCGTCCGCATGTGCGCGTTTAGGGCGGCCTCCGTCTCGAACGTCTTGGCGCACACCTTGCACTTGCGGTCCGACGGCGCGCCGTCCGCCGCGTCCTCGGGCCCCGGCTTGCTCTCCGGCTGGTGGTCTTCGCCGGCCCCGTTCTGCTTGGCCGCCGGCTGGGGCTCCTTCAGCTTGTGCACGATGAACAGGTGCCGGGACAGGGAGACGTGCGACGTGTAGCAGAGGCCGCACTCGCGGCACTGGTGGGACGAGCCGTCCGACTTGTGCTGCGGGATGTGCTCGTGGAACTGCAGCAGGTTCTCGGTGGTGAAGCCGCACACGGCGCACTTGTGCACCTTGAAGACGTTGATCTTTAGTTTTTTCAGGGGCTGGGTGATGGCTCCTCTGGGGGGTCGGAACTCCAACACGGGTTCTTCCAGCTTCCGCTTGGGGCTCGGAACCTTCGGGGAGAAAGCAAACCAACCACGTGAGCGCACCGCGGGTGGGTGCTCTAGCAAGCCCAGGAAAGCCTGCAGCCTGCGCCGGGGGCGGGTCTTTGCAGCTGCGTGTCCCCCACCCTGTGGGCTCAGGCCTCCCAGCCACTACAGGAACGGGGACTCCTGGGTCACTCGAGCCAACTGGCTGGCGATGGCCAGACGAGGCCCGGCCTTCTGCAAGAGAGGCTCCGAGGGAACAGGACAACAAGCCAAAGCCTAGAGAGTTGGGGAAAAAAAGGGGGGGCTCGAGGCAAGCGATGGGTGGGGTTGTGGGGTGTGTCATGAGGGTGGGGGTCAGGCTGGCCTCAGGGAGAGGCGAAACTGCAGCGGCCTGTGGCTGCCGGGGCAGGCGCCCTGGAGTCCTGTGGGGGACAGGGCAGGTGCAGCCACCAACTCAAGTGGGAGGCGGGTCGTGGGCGGGGTCAGCGGGAGCCAGGTGTGGCTGCAGAGGAGGGGCCCGTGTGTGCTCGAGGCAAAGCACTTTCTGGGGGAGAAGACTGACGCAGAATGCCATGGACACTCACTGGGACCAGGAGCTGTCTCTCCTGCCCACCACCTTCGCCACAGCCCTCCTGCTGCCAGGCAGCTCTCTGTCCTGCCCTTCAGCTTTCTGGATGGAACCCAACCAAGGGGCCTCACTTCGAGCTTTCCAAAAGCCCAAGTCTAAGGGGTGCTGCTCCCTGTTCCCTGCTCCCGGCCCGTCCGTCTGGCCCTCTGCAAGGAGCATACCTGGCCTTGACCTAAAAACGTCCCTGTATGTTACATGGTTTAAGTGCTTGCGGGAAAAGACGATTTAATGGACACTCGTCTGACTTGGATACGGATGAGACCTTACTCAATGATTAACTCCCTGAAAGCGCGAATGGGCCTTGATCCAGAACATTCCAGACGCAGCACAGTGCCAAGGACAGCAGGATCTCTCCAGCATCTGCCACTCTGCTGGCTCAGCCCAGGCGGTGCTGGCACACACCTGCCCGGTAAGCAGGTCCACACAGGCACTGCTGTCTGACGAGGGTCGAGGATAAGGCACGGACTTGGAATTTCAACCTGATCACTGCGGAGAGGGGCTGAAAGGAATCCCTGTTTTTTTATTAGGTGCCTGCTACACCGACGTGTTACCAGTGAAGCATCTTAGTTTTACACATCCTTTCTGGCTCGGGGGCAATTTCCATGAGTCACATAAAATTTTTGACATATATTAAAGTAGAGCTCAAAAGCTGTATCTGGAAGGATACCCAAGAAACCTGTTGACGGGGATTTTCTTTAGGGGCAAGCTAAAATGGTGCTGATGCAGAGGACCTATTATTTTATACTGTTAGACATCGCCTGAATGTTGACAGTTATATAATTAGTAGGCAACTTTAAATGAAAAGGGGAAGCCACTGAGCACAATTTCCCTGTAAGGACATCTGCTATGTCTGAACCTTGGTATCTTCTTTTATCTCTGTGTCCTCCTCATTGGTGGCTTCCGTCATTTCTTTCAAGTCAGGATCCTTAATACCATGCATGAGTTGGATGTGCTTCTCCAGCATCAACCGCTTCGTGAAGGTCCGTCTGGAGTCTGGACAGTGCCTACGAGGCAAAAGGAAGGAAGATAAACAACTTGCCGAAAGCACTTAACAGAACAATAACTCCGTGCTGAGAGGCCTTCAGAGCTGTCAGAGGGGCACGGTGACCCTGTGGACGGCATGGGTCATGACCCTGCGGACAGCAGAGGTGACCCGTGTGAACACTGAGGTGGTGAGCCATGTCAACACCAGGTACGCTTTATGAACCCCAGTGGTCCACAGCTGAAGAACAAGTTTGTTATGCGATCATAATTTCTAACTCATGGGGGGAGAGTTTTTGTAGCTTTTACTCCAAGTTTTCTGAACCAGCCTATTTTGGTTTTATTTATTTATTTATCTTCCAGGTTTGGCTAAAGTATTACTTGACTCGTAACTTTAAGTCGTTTTAATTTTAAAAGAGAGTGTTAAATGTCAAGTTTTCTTATGAGGACTCAGCGCTCCCTCAGAACTTATATCCAGAAAGATGCGCGTGACAAGACGGGCCTCCCTGGCCCCTCACGCCGAGGCTCACTATTCTGCACCCCCTTGCCACAACAAAGACGAGACAGAGTGTCCAGCCCAAGCTCCTTTTCAAAGCATAAATGAGCCTGCACGGTGACAATCACAGCGCTCAAATATGCGCATCCACTCGGTAGACTAAAACGTAGAAAACTGGACAGAGGTCGAAAACAGATTGGTTACTCGACCTTCCATTTTATCTTTTGCAAAACAAAACCGCCCCCACTGTGGATGATGAATAGCTTTCCTTTCGAATATATTAACTCACCATTTTCTTAATTAAAATAGGCCTATGGGAGGGCCGCGGACGCCCTCAGAGGCGGGAAGGGCGCCCCAGCAGTGAGCCTGGCGGGCCTTGAAAGGCATCAGCAGAACCACGCTCACTGCCTTCAGAAGGGCTTCGCTGATTTTTCTGGCGATTATTTTATGACCTCGAACCCCGATGACTGCGTGCCGAAGACCCCTCTACAGGAGCAGTGGTGGGAGTCAGCACAGAAACACGCTCAAGGTGAGGGTGGCCAGCAGCTGGGCCTGGCAGCCCTCACGTTTCCTGACAGTGCGTGGGGGGCACGGGTGAGGAGAACCCACCAGACCAAAGAAGCGCGTGCCAGGCCCCTTTCATCTCCTCCTCGGCCGAGGGCTTCTTTCTAAATTCTCCAAACCTTTCCACAGTCTCCACACACACATTTTATTTCCAGGCTTTTATCTTACCAAAATCACTCCCGGCTCCAATGTCACTGCGGGAGAATCCATGTCCCCACGCGCTGACCGGGCCTCCTGCAGACGCCTGCGTGGGCGCCTGGGCCGGGACAGCCAGAGCCCAGCGCCTGCCCGCTGAGCTCATCGCACATGCTGGCCATGAGGCGCCTGTCTCTCAGTTCTTGTTCTTCTCTTTAAGACTAGTTACCAGTAAGTGACCAGCTCCCTTCGGCTCGCTCTGGGTGGATGGGGAGGAAGCGTTCCAGTAGCAGCGGCTGCAGATCAAGCCCCGATCTTCATATACACAGCCGGAGCGCTTCCCACCTGGCCTCTGAGCCAACAACTGCCCTCACCAGACGGGGGCTGCAGCCAGGGCGGAGGGCCCAGCTGAACCCACTGCCAGCCTGGCACTGAACCCACTGCCAGCCTGGGACCGAACCCACTGCCAGCCTGGCGTGGGCTGCTGCAGACCACTGAGCCAAGGGCATCTCACCGAACCGCCATCTCTCCCAGTTCTCAGTGCTAACACGCACCACAGGCTCCTCCAGATGCCCACAGGGCTCGGCGTCCCCCGGGCGAGCGAGAAACAGCTCTCCGTATTTTAGCCTTTGTGTTTCGGCCCAGCCCAGACGCTGTAAGTTAAAACAACAGCGTATCGTCTAGAAATGAGACCTCTGAACTGGGGAATGGAAAGTGGGTGGGGAAAAAGCCTCCCCAAGCTGCAGCCGCGCCTCCCGCCCAGGAACCGAGACTTACGCGCACGTATACACTTTCCTGATGCCTTTGTGCTTGATGCGGTTGTGGCGGCACAGGCTGTGTGAGGAGCTGAAGGATTTGTCACACTGGCGGCAAGGGTGTTTTTTCATTTGCTTTATCAGGAGAAAGAGAGAGAGAAAGTCACTGGAGAGGACAAGCAAATGTTCTAAAACCCAGGAAGGCTTTCCTAATAGCATAAGTTAAATAATCATTATTTATTTATTTATTTTTTAGCAAATCAGTTAACAAAACTAAAGGTTCCTCTAGCAGATGAAATGAAAAAGTCGGTCACCGTGAAGGGACTGATTTTAAGAGACTGGGGTAAACTGGATTATCACAGGTAAATACTGTGTTTTTTCCCCCTCAAAAACATGATTTTGATCCAACACACCCAGATATTTGAAATAAGAGAAATTACTAATGCATTTTCTTTGCAAGAGAGACGTGTCAACGTAATTCTCCAGGAAGTACTGAGTAAGTCAGTACTTTCCACATCCCCAAAGAATATGTCACCTTTCTCAGTGAGCCAGTTTCATAATTCTCTGGCTCATTTTAAACATTTTAACTTTTCCCTCCCTAATGACTAAGTAATTACCTTTATATAAAGGGAGGGATTTCCAGCAGGATTTCTATTTCAAATAATACCATTTGGTTACCTCAAGAACATGAAAGCTTAAAACCACTTTATAGAGTTGCTTATTGGCGGGGGTAGGGGAGGGGAGGTAGAGAATATGAATGTACAAATAGAAAACAAGGCTAGAAAGCAAGAGGTACGTGAAAACAAAGGCAGTTTCCCACTTTGGCTAAGACATCATGTTGCTTCAGCATAGACCTACGCGGAGCTCCGAAGTAAATTAGCGGCTTCACCGTAAAGCATGATTCCTTGGGTAGGAGGCACACTGGTTTCGAATTCATGCTGTAGTGCAAGGAAATTCAATCAAGGCAGATACACCGGCCTCATGAACACAACAAAATTTTACACCACAAAATTTTGCTCAACGCTCCTTAAAAATAAGTTCTCATGTGAAATAATACCATTGCTACTTTTTGGCAATAAAGAGAAACAATGATGTGCTCAGAGATTAAAAAAAAAAGAAAAACAGCTGTGGGCCCTCCCTGGTGGCGCAGCGGGTTAAAGCGCAGCACTGAGAAGCTAAAGCCACTTCCGCACGAGTTCGATTCCCGCCTGCCCCGGAGGTGACCACATGGCGTGGCAGACCTCTCCTGGCCCGCCCGCTGCTCCCCTCAGCAGTGTACTTCGTCGATCTGCCTGTTCTGCTCCCCGCTCTGTCTCTGGTGAAGCCTCTCGCCACCCCTGAGCCTCTGGCCTGTACCCCAGTTCTGTATGTACAAATAAATAAATCTTAAAAAAAAACCCAAAAACAGCTGTTTTTACATCATTTTTACTTTCACCTGACAAACAGCCTGGTGGGCGCTTGCCTTCAGTGGCCAAGTTTGGCTCTGGGCGCCCAGAGAAGAGGGCAGCTGTTCACCGGGATTCTCCCCAAACACTAAGGGGAGGGTGACGGAGGTGCCTTTCTCAGAGGTGCAGGGGAGGAGGTTTGCTAAAGCAGGGGGTGGCACAGGGTCCAGACAGGCGCCTCTGCTGTAACTGTACAGTCACACTGCCGACCTTCGTTTTGGAGCACGGAACATTCTAGCCTTGAAGTGAATCACATCAGTCTCTCAGGTGTTCAAGAGAGCCTTGAACCCAGACGAAGGCAAAAGAGGATGTTTCCTCTCCTTACCCCTGCATTACTGCTCTCCTCAGTCTAACCCTCTGGGGAAAAAAGAAGAGGACAAAGCAAAACGCAGCCAGGCCCTGGGGGGCACCTTTGCTCGTCCGGGGGTATCCCGTTCTGGGCAAACGGGAGCGCCGTGCGGTGGGAGAACCATGGACGCTTCATTCAGAATGAAACTCCAGGTAGATACGGCCAGTTATGGAGAGTTCTCCTCTGTCTGTCCTCACATCTAACTCCTTTTCAATTCTGTACATGTTAAACAATGTCAAGCTCTCCTTCAAGAGTCAAAAACACAAGGCAGCAGAGCAGCTGGCCAATGATTCACCCTGCGAGCTGAAGTGTCTTTCTGGCATCACAGGGCAAGCAGCCCGCAGACTGTAAAAAGTGGATTTTCTATTAAGGTGAAAGGCTTGATGTTTTATTTCTTGCTATGATATAGTTATATGACCATCAAGTCAAGGTTTTAATAGAGAAACACCAAGCTAGAAATCCACAGCAGATAATCAAGAGCAGCTTAGTTGAATCAATAATGACTATTTTCAAAGAGCTGACAAATATGAGAAGCTCTTCCTTTTCAACATCTTTATGAAACATGCAGAAACGAACTGTGAAATCCCTAAACAATGAAGCAGAGTTTCAAACTCACCAATGACAAGAAAATTATAGGTTTAACCTCCAGCTTCCAGATCAAACCTGCCGTGTTCACAATAACCTAACCAAACAAATGGCGTTTTTCTTTGTTGAATTTTAAATACTAATTCATTTAAAGGTGCACCACCTACTTTATTTCCTATCTTCACGACCTATCTTCAACAGCCGAACAGCTCGCACTGCGACTTTGATGCAGAGACAATTTTTATTTAATCAAGCAAAGGTGGGAAACAGTGTTAAGCGAGTGTGATGTGTGTCATCCATCTGCGTGCTGTGAGGTCACCTGCCTCCTCCCGGCCCCGACGGAGTGCGTCACTGAGGCGCTGGGGGTCTTCGTGGACTTCTTACAAGATGACTAAAATCAGGAAACAGGTTTCCCACTTGATTCTGAGTTGTTGTTTTTTTAAACTAAAACCCTCTTTAGAAAATGGTGAACTAATAAGCTAAAACTTTCGAGGAAAATATCACATAGGACATACACTTCCCTAAATTTTCTCCCCTAGCCCACTTTTTTTTAAACATAAGCTTATTTTTACATCATTTTGTGCCTTTTTCCATCTCAGTTGAAATCCCCGTGGGCTTCCCATCACCAGATCACCCGTGTGCCATCACCACAGTCCAGTGCACTTCCCTCCCCCCACC
>NW_004567117.1:38048466-38120028 GCF_000260355.1 Condylura cristata | reverse complement strand
GACATGAATTTATCTTTTTTGATTGCTGAGTAATATTCCACAGTGGACATATTTACCACGTCTTTTTTTAATCTAGTCATCTGTTTTTGGGCATTTGGGTCGACTCCATGTCTTTCCTATTGTAAATAAAGCAGCAATAAACATGGCCAACCCCACGTTTATTTACCCCCAAGTTTATACTTTCCTCTTCACACTCTTTAGGGAAGAAAGCACCTGTTCCTCTCAGCAAAGGCCCCTGCTGGGAAGCCCCTCACCTGGGGAGGGGTCTGTGCAGCCAAGCCACAGCTTCTCACAACCTATTTCTTGTTCTCGTAACTAGGGTCCCGTGGGTCTTTTGTCTTGAGAGCGTTTGTTTCAGGTGACCTGCAAGGAGTTCGGGGGCTCATGTCCTCACAGACTGTCAGCTATTGGCACCCCCACCCGAGACTGCTGTTCCCAGGGGAGTCTGCCTCGCTTCGCAGCTGCAAGCAGAGCCTCTCATGGGAGTGGCATGCCCAGAAACACACAAATTCAGGTGACAGGGAGTGATTCTCTCCCAGGCCAGGCAGACACAGCGTCTCCAGCTCTATTGAAAACTTCTTGTGCAAAAGAAAAACCCAGAGCCTGCGGCTGGATGATACCACAGCAGCGACTGCCCAGAACACACACTGGTAACTGCAGAAGCTTCTGGACCCACGTGGCAATCTGCTGCAGATGGGCGCCCATGCGAGACGGTCCATTCTGCTGTGCTGCAACACAGAACTTCGGGACACCACTACACTGTGTGAGGCAGGGCGACGGAACCCATGGGGTCTCTGGTGATGAGAGGTCGGGGCGCAAACTCGTGGAGCCTGCTAGTAGGCAGTGAGCACAGAGCACGCTGCACACGCTACCTGGCGAAGTAATGCATAGCTGGTACAGCAGCACCTGGTCCTTTGCCATGAGAAGGCCGGCAGTTGTAGGTGGGCATCGGAAGGTGGAAGCTGGCTGAGTACTGTGAGTGGTAGCACTTTCCCTCTGAAATCGGGGGGAAATCTTAACACTCAGTGTGGGCCCGTGAGAGTCAGGCCTGGGCCCGAGGTATGCGCAAGACACTCTCCATTTTGCAGCTCTCTCTGCTCACCTGGGGCATCTCAGGGCTGAGAATCGCACGTGAGCAAATTCAGAACTCACGACGACCTCCAACTGTCCCCTGACAAACAGATGTGTGTTTCCAACACAAGCATGACAGGCAGGAGGGTGGTCACTGCGGCGCTGGGGATGGGGAAAGATGAGGGAAAAGAGGACCCCCCAAAGGAGGCCTGCAATCCTGCGGGCCTTAAATTCTACCGTCCTCATGAGCGATCTTAACACCATCACTCTGGCAAGACGTTTGAGTGCCAGTTTTGCCACTGCCAGAGGCACACAAACAATCGACAGGCAGGTGAACAAAGCTCAGGAAACCCCAACTACCTAGGTGTAAAAGCACCAAGAAAAATAATTTTTGAGGACTAAGCCATCCAAGTTTTTACAAATTGAGTGGTTTGGTGGAAATATATAAACACAAGGTATAAACTTAGATTGGAGGTTGGCAGACTTCCTTGGTAAAGGGCCAGCTAGTAAATATTTCAGGCTTTGCAGGCCATAAAGTCTATTGAAACTACTCAAGTCTGCCCCGCAGTTCAGAAGCGGCCGCAGACAGTGGTACCTAAATGAGTGGTGTGTGCCAACAGACTGCTTACCAAATCAGGTGGCCGGCCTGGGACCCAGACTCGGTAACCCAGACTCAGACGCGCCTCACATCCGCTAGAGGACAGATGTGACTCAATCACTCAGAAGCAGGCCTGTTGAACGGTTGGTCACAAATGTAGGTAAGAACAAGCCAGGCCTATAAAGTCAGGGGATGGTTTCTTTTCACAGGACATGCTCAGAACGTCCTGAGCTCCACCAGTGAGTCACTGGGCTGGGTCAAGGTGGCTGAAAATTCTGAAATGAACAGAGTGTGTTTGTCTTTGGCTGTGCACATTTCAAACAACCAGCAGCACCAGCCTCCCAACCTTCAGGCTAGTAGACTCTGGCTTTCTGGTGCTATCAAACGACTTAAGTACAACACAGAACGGTAACCACCGTGGTGAAAGTGAGCCAGCCCAGGAGGGGACCCCGACTGCAGCTGCTGTCCCACACTCCCCAGCGGTCACGGAGTCCCCCTCAGGGCGCTGTGGGGTGGAGGGGCACGTGTGGTCCTAGCCAGGCCCCGGCCAGATCCGCTGACCAGTCCTGCCCCCTCCCACACGATTCATGAGAAACTCGCTAACAGCAGGTTCCCTGATGCGACCTTCAGGCATCAGGCCTCGTGATATGAAAATAAGTTTTGCTGCCAAATTCTTCTGGAACTGGTTCCACTTTGCACCTGTTCTTCTGATGATCATGGTTTGTCATGTCTACGAAGCCTCCTTGGTACCCAAATGTGAATATGCATGATTTTTTCTGCTCAGAGAATCCAGTCCTTGAGGGAGGAACAGATGAAAGGTTTTTCTTCTATGGTGATTTGTAATACAATCTTGTTGCCATTTTTTTTTTTATTAAAAGGCAATCTAAAGAGAAAAGTTCACTGTAAACTAGTTCCATTCCCCACCCCCTACTCCCGCCACACAACTAGAATTACTATTTCATGAAGGACAGGCAGTCTTGCAGAATTAAAAAAAAATTTTTTAAACGTGCTGTCTGAAGACCTACAGAGAATCTTCCTGATTATTTCTATAAATCCAAAGAGAAAAGACACTAATCATTCTTTCTAAAGTAATGTGTTTTTCTCAAATGTAAGAAAGTTAATGAAAAAGCAAATAAGCACAAATACCTAAAAAGCTAACATCAAAACTCAGTCCGGCCCCAGCACCCCAACGTGAGGACGGGGCAGACACCGGCACCCCAACGTGAGGACGGGGCAGACACCGGCACCCCAACGTGAGGCTGGCCCGCCGATTCCGGGGAGCCCCTGCCCAGGCCCGGTGCTACTGCGGGGCTCCCCGTCTCGCTGGCGTCGCCTCCAGCTTGTGATACTTGGCTCTGAGGGGCCAAGCAGAAGAGCTGCGCCCCCTGCCCCTCCTCCCACCCCAGCAGGCTTCCCGCTCTGCAGTGGTGTGGACGGGAGGAATTAATGGTCTGGGAAGAATCTTCTCCTTGCTCCAGGCTCTTCTGCCAAACTACAGTTTTGCTCCCACTCGTAACCTGGGTGACAGCTAAAAACCTGAACCCGGCTGCAGAGGCGGACAGGCCCCGGCTCTGAGGCAGGGGTCGGCACCACCTGCAGTGGCTCTGGGCTGAAGGGGCCCAACCGCACTGTGAAGCGGGACCTTGGGGTCACCTGCTGCCTAACTTAAGGTTCCTGAGCCCGCATGGCCAGGAAGACCTTGCAGCTCTGACCGACCCTCTGTGGCTTGTAAAATGACTGTCATTTCTCCTACCTGGCCACAGCACCAGCCCAGCGTCAGGGGCCTCTACCTCCTGAGCCTGGGAAGATACACAGGACAAGCCCAGGAGGAAGCACCTTCCTCATCTCCAAAACCACAGCAGCCCCGGCGCTCACCGTGAATGTCGGGACACATCTCAGGCGCGGCGTGGCGTGGTGTGCACACTTGCTGGAGCCCACGGCTACCCACAAGCCTGCCGCTACCGGACCAAACACGCTGCCCGCTGGTATCGCTTGGGCTTTGTTGGGGTGTCTGTAATTAACAAGCAGCGGATGAGCCGCTAACGCCAGACCCGCCACCGTGCTGTCAGGAAGCGTGTGCCGTCAACAGGAGGCACCATACAGCCGAGTGTTGTTTCTTCAGCACGCATCTCTGGCAAGTACAGGCTACAGCCCTTCGACCTTGCTCCCAGAAACCTCTGTTGAGTTGACAGAAAAATGTCTCCTTAAAAAGGTTTCTTCGGGGCCCTCCCTGGCGGCGCAGCGGGTTAAAGCACAGCACTGAGAAGCTTAAGCCACTTCTGAATGAGTTCGATCCCTGCCTGCCCCAGAGGTGACCACATGGCGAGGCAGACCTCTCCTGACCCACCCGCTGCTCCCCTCAGCAGTGTACTTTGTCGATCTGCCTGTTCTGCTCCCCACTCTGTCTCTGGTGAAGCCTCTCACCCTCCGCATCTCTGGCCTATACCCCAGTTCTGTATGCACGAATAAATAAATCTTTAATAAAAAAAAAAAAAAAAGGTTTCTTCGGGCCCTCCCTGGAGGCGCAACAGGTTAGGGCGCAGCACTGCGAGCTGGCCGCAGCCCAGAGTTCCATCCCCGCCCCAGAGGTGACCCACATGGTGCGGCAGACCTCTCCTGACCTGCCCGCTGCTCCCCTCAGCAGTATGCTTCATTGGTCGGCCTGTTCTGCTCCCCACTCTGTCTCTGGTGAAGCCTCTCACCACCACCCGCCCCAGACACACATAACCCCAGTTCTGTGTGCATAAATAAACAAATCTTTAGAAAAAAAAAAAAGTTAATGAACATGTGAAATTACCACCCTTTAAGACATAATAAAATTATAATGAAGCATCTTAATAAAAATCTGTCTCACTAGCCAATCCACTGAGTATGTCTCATACTGATGAAAGCGCCGGTGACGTGAATGTCCCGCACCATGTGCCACCGTTTAAGACTCCAACTTATCCGCCCTTTGCTTTGAGTCACATCTTACACCAAGCACGGAACCGGGCGAGACCGCCCTTCCCTGGCAGCTGAGCAGAGCAGGGCAGGAAACACGCCGCCGGTGAGCACGGGTTTCCTACAAACTCCATCTGTCAGAAGACTGGCGGAATCTTTAAAGAAGCTCAGAAGACGAAGGGGGCAACTCTGCCCTGTCGCGTGTGTGGCCAGCCTCTGCCGAGCACCACGCTGGCAGAACTCACCCCAAACTTGCACACTCGCTCCAGGTGCCGCCCCGGCCCCCCACCGCGCCCTTTCCTCCCCTCCTCTCCCGGCCCCTCGCTCTGGTGTCCGAGGTGACTCAGGAAGCGCAGACCGACCAAGCGCCCTCTCCCAGGGCCCCTCTGTGCGCTGAGAGGCCGCAAACTCAGTGGCAACGGCCGGCCCCTGGGACCAACCCCACCGGAGAGGCGGGCGTGCTGGCCCTCCGCGTCCGGCACTGGCCCCGGGGTCGCCCGCCCGCCCCTCCCGGAGTGGCGGGGAACAGGGCTGCCCAACAAGGTGTGAGCCGGGGCCAGACGGCAGCGGGGGGCGGTCGTGTGACGGTCCCCACCCGGGTCACACGCCCAGCACGGGCGGGCGGAGCGGGCTGCCCAGCGGGCTTGCTCCCTGCGACGCCCTACCGCGGCCACCACCACCAGCGACCTCCTCCCCCTGCTCCTGCCCACTCTGCAGAGACATGCTTTTCCCAGAGGAGGGCTGGTGCCAGAGCCACCCAAAGGCTGCCGGAGCAGCAGTGGGCCGCTGTGCGCTCCCCCAGGGCCACCGCGCCCAGGGTCAGGCCTGAGGGTTTTTCCTCCCGGTCCCCGCCGACAGCTGCCCTGTGGAACAGCTCCTGCCCGCAAGTGGGGCTTCGCCCGCCTGTGCTTCCTCAAGGACACAGTTACCTGAGGACAGTTACCAGGGTGCCCGGGACCCGCCTTACTCCCCGCCGTCTCCAGGCGCCCTGCGGGCTGGTCACCACGCTGAGGGCTGCATGTGGGCACCTGGCTCCACCAGCACAAGAACCCGAGCACCCCACGAGGAGCCAGCGCTGCCACCCGCCCTGGGCACACTCGGCTCCCTGCAGCTGGCTGCTCACGTGACTCCTCCTGGCCCACGGGGCGCACAGCCCGTCACGTCTGTCACACCCACTGCGGGGACACGTGCATGGAGATGGCGGTGCCGTCACTGCGCCCCAGGGACAGCTCCAACTCACAGCAAGCGCGCGTGTGCAAGCCAAACTTTCACTATAAAAATCTATGTGCTTGGGTGACTCGGTGATGGGAAACCTACGGGGATTACAATTGAGATGAAAGGGAAAAAAAGTACAAAATGATGTAAAAATAAACATATTATAAAAAAAGAAACCTATGTGCTTTCGAGATTTTACTGCCACACAGCCTACACCTGACGGTTCTCCAAGGGTGGGCTTGCAAAATCATCAGGCTGACAGCACGGATGTGGTCATCTTTCTGATTTTAAGGGTCAGAGACCATCTGCTACCTCACCTCGCGTGCATCTGTGGCCAACACAAGATCCCTCCCAAGACGCAAGAGACCACGCGGGAGACTGCAGGCCCCGTGGAGGCATCAGCCACACCCGGACACGACCACGCAGGCGCAGCCCAACCTCAACGCGGACACGGGTTGGAGGCCGGGGCCTGCTCCTAACACAGCAATGACGCCGGCTTTAGAAGCCGTCAGTTTTCACTGGGTTCTCGCGAGGCACAGTGTTTCTCAGTATTTCTGTACTCATCGCTTTCTTTGAATGCAGTTGCTTCAACTATTTTTCTTTTTTTTTTAGAAGAAGGATTTTTTTTTTAAAGATTTATTAGTGCATACAGAACTGGGGTACAGGCCAGAGGCTCGGGGGCGGCGAGAGGCTTCACCAGAGACAGAGTGGGGAGCAGAACAGGCAGATCGACGAAGCACACTGCTGAGGGGAGCAGCGGGCGGGTCAGGAGAGGTCTGCCTCGCCATGTGGTCACCTCCGGGGCAGGCGGGGATCGAACTCATGTGGAAGCAGCTTTATATTCTCAGTGCTGTGCTTTAACCCGCTGCGCCACCAGGGAGGGCCCAACTATTTTTTTTTTTTTTAATGGCTAAAGCATGATGAAGCAAATCCTAGCTCTTTAAATCATTTCACCTTTAGTAAATTTTTATTGAATGTTGGCCAGAAAAAAATTTCAGAGGTATCTCACTATCAAGTTAACAACAACATGTAAGTACTGAACAAATTGGGGGGTTGGGGTGGGGCGCAGGAGGGAGCCCGGACGAGAAGAAAACCACTGGAAGTGAAGTAGTATTAGCAAAAATATAACTTGCATTAGAGAAAGCAACTAGCTACTAAACAACTAGTAAAGCTGCACCTATGTTTTGAACCTTGAAGACAAAGCTACTGAATGTCCTTAATTTAATTTTGAATTCTATACAAAGTATTTCTATCAGTAAAGGCTTTCTGGATGGGAACTGAGGAAAGGAAGAAAGGTTAGAAAGAATTATTGAAACCAATAAAAAAGGACGCCTTAAAAAAGAAAAGCAGTGCATTACCATGATGTAAATTCTGTAACATATGCCAGCTGGGTTTACTTATAATTTAAATCTTTTCTCCAAACGCTATCAAAATAATGATAACACTAAAGTAACGGCTGCATTGTGGTTGCAGAATGTGTCTAAGTTATTACAAAGTTATTCTATGCACACACATTTGTTAGCAGGCACAGAGGACTGAATCAGGCACATGGTCACAGCTCGCTGGTTCAGAATACTTACGTACTGTCATAGTGATTTCTCACTGGGTAACTCCATGAAATAAATCTTTACATTAACTTCAAGCCTGGGGGAAGTCAACAATCATGCAACAGCGAAAGCAATTTCAGATCCCTTCCGCACGTAATACAGACTTCATTCACTGCTCTAGCCTCCCACGCAGTCCCCTCTAGGGTCCCGCAGACAGGACCCTGTGGGTCAGGATGCATGTGTCACTCCTATTTGAAAGATGAGGAAGTTAAGTCTAAGAGGGACTAGACATCCTCCAAATTTGCACTTGATCTATTAATTCAAGAAACATTTATCAGCTTAGCACGAGCTTGAGGAAGAAGCCCCCAAAGATCATGATGGGGACAGAGGAGAAAGAAAACACTGAGCATCTGTGGCAGCCAGGGATGAAGGCACCCTGCGGTAAGGGCAGGCGTGGAAAGGAAGTATGTGTCGCCATGGAAACTTGCAGGAAGAGGCTGGGGGACCAAGAAAAGCTTTCTGCAGGAAGTGATGTCCGGCTAAGACATAAAGATCTAAGAGAAGCTGATCACCACAGAAGTGCAGCCTGACAAGCGGGGTGTCACCCCAAAATGCGAGTGCAGAGGCGGCTGAGCACGCAGGGTGGACAAGACTGAAGGTGGCTGGGTCTGTCTAGCTGCTCCACCTGGGATGTGGCCAGAGCAGGGGTGGGCGGTCACTGAGCGCACTGGACTACTGTGAGGGAGCCCTTGCTGGGGGGGAGGGAGAGCCCCACTTTAGGAAACCCTCCTGGCTACAGGCAGAACAATGACCCAGGTGGAATCGACAGCCGCTGATGGAAGACAATGAGTAAAGGATATGAAAGGGAGGGTGGAGGAGAGGGCTGGGCAGGAGGAGAGTCACCAAGCCCAGCAGACCTCAACTTCTGGGGACAGAGGGCGGGGGAGGAGTGAGGAGGAGTGAGGCTTCTCGTTAAGCTGAGACGCTTGGAAGTGGTTTCTTGGGCCTGGAACGCAGACAAGATGGCGCAGCGGGAGGCAGAGATCTGGACGCGATCTGCACACGTGCCGCAAGCGAGGCTGCCGGGCTGGCGCTTCCCAGCGAGCGCGCGCGGTCAGTGTTTCCAGGACAGAAAGCGAATGGGTGCTCTGGCAACACGGGAGACCCGGGGGAGGCGCCGGAGGAACCGCGGTTGGCGAGGCCCGCGGGACAAGCGAGCCAGCCTGGAGCCAGCCTGGACACGAGGGACAGCAGCAGGGTCGCCAGCAAAGTGGGCTGTGCCGAGGAGGAGGAGGGGGCGGCGCGAGGGCGGCTGCTGGCAGGCGGCGGAGGGCGGACGGCAAGACGCCTGCTCGGCCGGGGGCGGCGGCAGACAAGCGAGAGAGCACAGGAGAGCTGGAGCCGGCCCGGCCGTGCCAGGCTGCTCTGACCCGGGAGGAAGGGGAAGGCGCCCAGGACCCCCGTGGCGGGGCTGGGGCGTGGGGTGGGGTCCCAGTCCGCCTGGCGGACCCCAGCCTGCAGCCTGGATTTCCCACGGTTCTTCTCACGTCACCAGCTTCTTCCTCCCCTGCCCGCCTCCCTGTGGTTCATCAGCAAGTTCAGCAAACAGACCTGAAACTGTAACCCAATCTGAGGGGCCTCACTCCCAAGGCAGAGTCTCAACAGCTTCAAAGCTCACCCTAAAACCCCACTGAGCCACACACGTCCTCCGTGGTGAGCGCGGGCGCGGCGGGCCAATGTACACCCTCGAGCTCAGACGGGCTCCCCGCTGCGGTCCTGCCGAGACCCCAAGGGTTCAAGGTCAGCTGGCCCGGGATGCCCCAGGGCTGTCTCCTCCTCTTGTAGTGCAGATCCACTCAGTATCTGACAGATGTGCAAACTACAGCCTCTTGTTCAAAAAGAAAAAAAGGGGGAAAAAGATCTTGAGATGGCCCAAGGAATCTCAAATACAGAAGAAATGTAAGTTCTGGACTAGGAGGGAATTACTAAAGCCTGCTCCTGTTTTTACATCTGTGAGATCCAGTTCGGATGCCAAAAAAAAAAAAGACTGTTCCCAGAACGAGCCCATCAGGCTCTGGAGAACAGCGGCAGCACGTTCACACAGCAGATGAGCCAGGAGCGGCCGGGACCGCGTGTTCACAGTGAATGCTGCACAGCGCCCGGCCGGTTAGGGAGCCGGAAGCGGAGACCACCGAGGTAGGTAGCCATGCGCTGCTAACGCCATACATATGCTGTTACCAGCTAATTCTTTTTAATGAAGAGGTGCTGGATCGAGTGGAGTCAGCCAAATGTAATTAAAGCATCCTTTTGTGGCCCACCCTGGTGGTGCAGTGGGTTAAGGAGCAGCTGGCTGCTGCTTCAGCACGAGTTGGATCCCCACCCCAGAGGTGACCCACATGGCGCGGCAGACCTCTCCTGACCCGCCCGCTGCTCCCCTCAGCAGTGTACTTCATCAGTCGCCCTGTTCTGTTCCCCGCTCTGTCTCTGGTGAATCACCCCCCTGCACCTCTGGCCTGTACCCCAGTTCTATATGTATAAATAAGTCTTAAAAAACAAAAAGGACTCTAATATTTTTTTTAAAAAATCCTTTTGCAATTTGTGATCACTATGAGCAACGAGCAAGGTGAGTCCACCCCACCTGGATGCCAGCAGGTGAAGCATGTTCGCTTCCTACAGGTAAGTGAGGTGACAAACACTGAAAAGTACTGAATTCGACACGCTTTTCTGGCAGTAATTACCACGACTCCAATACAGGTAACTATTCGGTTTTTGCTGGCTTAAGTCAGAGCAGTAAGACGGTTCCTCCACATCTGAAGTGAAGCCGAACTCACGCACTGAGCCGGGGGCCACAAACACTGGGACGAGCAGGCGACAGTGCCTCGGGGTGTGAGACACTAGGACACTGCCCCGCCTGCTCTCACGGGGGGGGGGGGGGGGATCAACCTGGATCTTTCCTAATTGTGGGATACAGAAAAGTTGTTTCTTTCATTTCATCTTCACGTTGGGTCACATCTTTCTCTTCCAGAGGTAGACAGGCGCCACTCACACCCGCCAACCCCTCATGCCAATGCCCCTTCTGCCACCCTCCCCTCCCTGTTCCCTAAGAAACATCAGGAGGAACCAAATGCCCGAAGCCAGAACTGCCAGCTGCAGGACACACGGCCCATTCTGCCAGCAAGTCGACAGCACGTCAAGAAATAAAACAGAACGGAGGGAGGGCGGTTTCGAACGAGAGTGTTTAGGCTGCACACAGCTGGGCGCAACTGCAGACTCTGGCTCCTGATCTGAACAAACTGTATTAAATGATACTCTGACTCGTTTTAGTAAATCTACGGCGGGGACCGCAAAGGCTTTTATCAACAGGAGATACGTACGTATCGTTTTAAATGAAAAAGCTGCTCATGCTGCCACTTGGCTTTCTGAGGACTGTTCAGTGAGTTTCTCCCGGGCAGTCTGAGGATGGGGCCCCTGACCCACAACCAGGCTCAGGAGAAAATCACAGCCGCCACAAAGCCACCAGCAGCTTTCACGACACCCCCTTCCCGCTCTCCTCCTTCCCCTCCTCAGTCACAGGACTGAGGCAGAATCAGACAGTTTTAACTTTGGGTCACCCTGTTCTTAGCGTCCTGGCTGCTGCAGCTGAAGACTGGCAGACAAGTCTGGGGAGCCCACATGGAGGTCACTCACACACAAGATCCCAGATCACGGCTGGAAGTCTCTGGAAAGGGCCGCGCCCTCATGACGTCGAGGTCCGGGGACACGGAGACCCCCGCCCCCCACTGCCGTCAGACTGGCGAGCACCCGGCGGGGCAGGGCCTGCCCGCCTAACTCACCTTCCCGTGCTCCTTCCTCACGTGGGAAATGTAAACGTCCCGCTGGGTGAACAGGCGGTCACACTCCCAACACGTCCACCCAGGACTGGTCAGTTTCTTGGATTCCATGGATTTCTTGACAGGAGAGGGCGATTTCTTCTCCAATTTCTCTTTCCCATTCATGGATCTGGTGTCCTCTTTGTTTTGATTTGCTGAATTCTGAGTTGCAGGCTTGATGCTCAAAGGTAAGTTTATTCCCAGGTTTGGAGGTCCTTCAATGCTTTTCAACGTTCCGTGCATAGACTGTGTTACGAAAAGAAATGTCCGTCACAGATCACACCACTAAACGAAAGCCCGTGGGAACAATGGTAGATTCGTCAGAAGCATCTGTCAAAATACCAAGAAGGAAACCTACACAAAATATATATACTTAAAAGGAAAGACAAGGAGATGGAATTTGAGTTGCTGTGTTTCTAGTCCTAAATAATTTTTTAAAGCTTATTTGCTTGTATCATTTTAATATTCTTTGAAGACAGACTTCTGTATTGAGTCCAAATTACTCCTGGCACTCTGTGTTCCCCAGTTATCATAGTTAAGTCCTCCCTGTACCAGACCAGGCTGGGGCAGGACATTTTACTGCTCCTACCTGGAAACATTTAAATAGATGAATATACTGGCAGGTGTTCAACTTTACCAAGTACGTAAGGCCAATGTATTAACATCAAGCCTTTCTCCTCCCCTGCCGTCTTTTCAAGTACTTGTGAGATTTTAGGTTGAGGGTGGGTGATTTTAATTTCCTTACATCCCACCCCCAGATCACCAGACTCATGAACTAGATAGAAGCCCAAAAAGCCTGTTAAATTGCCCAGCTGTTTGATTACTGTTATTGCATAACAGCCACAACGGCAATCTTCAACTCAAATTTGCAGGGTCTCAGATTTGACTTGAGATGGCACCGGAACACCGAGCTGTGGAGAGCAGCTACGGTAGTGTGCTACAAGCACACACACTGCCGTCAGGCAAGTCAGCCCATGCCGCGTGCCTCCGCGCAGAACAGTTACTGAACGGGCCTCTCTCTTCGCCCGCTGCATGCCGCGGGGGGCCCGCGGCTGATCGCTCCAGGTGTAAAAGGAGCTCCGGAAAGCAAACACCTTAGAAGTCTCCAAAGCAATTTTCCTTTTTTCTTCCCCCAGCCCCACCTCCCATATATGCTAAAAACATGGAGGTCTAATTCCAGTATCCCTATGTTCCTAGTAGCAGTTTTTACTTTTTCCTGGTTGTTCGTTAACTAGTTAATGTCAAGATCATTCAGTCTCTGAACTGACCTTTCCTGCGCTATAATGTTAAAAAAGGGAGAAGTTCAGAGAGAGACTGAGCTCATGACAGCACTGGACCTGTTGCTTCTCTGTTCAGAAGTCAAGTCACTTTCACCTCTAAGAGCCGATGGATACTGTCTCCTAATCACACGAGGAAAATGCTTAACTGAGCGCAGTGCACAGTTAAGGGGCCAGGACGACTGTCCCAAGGGAGCTTAACAGGCTGCAGAGATTCAGGAGCCCGTCTGGGGGTTACAGTGGCTCGTCCATACCACACGCTTTATCCATTTCGTTACCTGGACACCCAGCAAGTGCCAAACACTGCAGTGTCCTGGATATTTCATGGTCACTTAATATGCAACCTGACAGGGGTGGGGGGACACAGAAAGGTCTAGAGACATCAAATAGAATGCAAATGTCAGGGATTACATAATCTCATGAGCAAAAACATTTTTCTAAGCACCCCCATATTTATACAAATTAACAAAATTCAGCACAGTCCCTAACTATATTTGTATCTCACACAGTATCAACTTCTCAAAAAAAAAAAAAAAACCCCAAAACTTCACAGTCGTTATTTTCACTTGCAGAAAGACCAGAGTTCTATTATTTTATTACTCTTTTAAAACCGGGGCATGCATTTGTTACTTCGCATTGGTCTTTCATGGCACGCAGAACAGGGGCAGGAATAAAGAGCACCCTCCATCAGAGAACGCGACCGCCTGTGGTAAACTGCTGGCCACATCCCACCCCAGCAACCGTGGCTGTGGCATCTGCAGCTCAGCCTTGACTCTGCACGATGAACGAACGTGCATTTCACTAAAAGGGCACGCGGTGCGCACACACCTTGATGTGGTCCATCATGAGTTGCTTCTGTGCATATAAAAGAGAACAGTCTGGACACTTGAAGACGGACACCTTCTGGTTTTCGATGTGTTGGTCAAAGTGACGATACAGCAGTGTTTGCAGGGTGAATACCGTGTCGCACATGGAACACTTATATATTATTCTAAAACACAACAAGTGCATGAAAACATCAGTCAACCCTCGTCTCCAAGGCAATGCAACTGCCACTTCACATCTCAAGAAACCAGGAGGCAAAAAGCAGTGAGAATATGCAAACAAGGTAAATCGTACACAACAGCTTTGGAATTGATGTTGGAAAGCAACTGGCATCAGTCAAATGCAGATCGCTCTTAACACTTTGGGTAAAGATGCACGACCCACATCTGCTCAGCAGCCCAAATTAACACCGCTGTACAGATCTACCGCTGACATTTTTATAAGGACTTCACTCATTAGTCGATTGAACGCTGGACAAAAGCACCCAACCTTTTTTTTTTGAGGGACATTTATAGGACACATGTAGCTTAATGGTGGTACCTTAGTTTGAAGAAGAACTTGATTCATGACCTAAGTAGGCTCACTCAACTCCAATGCCAGAATAAGCTGTTACTTGTCCAGTATCTAGAGTTAGTCACAATTTTATGCTGGAACAGCAACATTTCTTTAACCATTCTTTACACAGGAAACCCTATGCCAGAAAACTATTACACATGGACGTCCAAAAATACCGCAGTTTCTACACGCAGTATCCAGTGTGCTTTAGATGGCCTGAACTGCCGGCTGTCACCCCACACCAGCCTGGCCTCTAGGGCGTTTCTCTGAGCAGCCCCTGCCCCGGCCCAGCAGATCCAACCTGCTGAACAGTCCCCCACTGTCCCCACGCTATGCATCAACGTGGCCTCTGAGGCTGGAAGTGCAGTCGGGATGAGAAGAACCCCAGCCTAGGCCTCCGGTGGGCTGGAGGGTCACTCGCAGACACCCCTGCCACAGGTCCCCTGCAGTAACTGCTCCCTGTCACCCTGGTCCTGCCAGGGGCCTCGGGCCTCCATGTCTCCTCTGAAGACCCATGGACAGAGATGTACAGAAAGCTACTGAGCAGCCTGGGAAAGGGTAAGAGAGAAACTGAAAGACAGAAAAAAGCCAAGGTGACATTTCTACAGCAACACGGGAGAGGAAGATCTTGTGCCGATCAGGGCCGTAAGGGAGCGTGTCTCACGTAACCTTCACAAGGTTGTGTGTCTGTCAAAACCACAGAGGTGACTTTTTCCGCAGGTGTGTACATAATGGTCTGAGTGACACATGTTTCTGCCATGTCTTGACATGTTGTGTGAGCATAGGGCACACTCGGGTGTGTGTGTGTATCAGACAGGGTTTAGGGGACTTAACAGCTCCAAGGTGACACACCATGATGTGTCTTCAACAACTTCCAAGTGTAACACAATGTTCCCCCCCCCCCAATTATTACACAGCAAAGACAGTGGAAGATTCTCATGAAAATTTAAGCAACAGGTAACAAAACAGAGGTATATGTAACCCCATCTATTTTTAAGGGGTGAGGGATAGAAATAGAGGTGCATGGAGCCACCATCCTCCCTATTGGACGATAACACATGGTTGTTCCCATTGCTTTGCTTATCTATACATTTCCTGGTTTTCCTACAGCCAGCGTGTCACAGTAAGAAGAAAAAAAAAGAACTAAGATTTTCTAGCAAGGCTAAGAATTTTCTCTGAACTCTGTAACCTTACATTTTCAGCCAATAGTTCATGGAAAAAGGCTTTGCTCATTTTGCACCTGCCATCTTCCTTTGGGGACGGGTTCTGGTTGTCTTGCTATGTTGCATCTACTCAACAGATAGAAAGTGCAAACAGGTTATAACGTATCTTGTGGGGAACAGGCTGCTGGTCCAGTGATAGAATGTCAACCACAAAATGGTAACAGATAGGAAGGGGTTAAGTGGTGATTGTGGGTGGAAAGGTCTGACACCAGTGGACTCGAGTGGTCACCGGGAGGTCACATGCTTGCCGCAATGTGACTTGAGAAGACAAGAAAGCAGTGAGGCCTGGGGGTGGGGCCATGAGCTGGGAGACACAAAGCAACTGCTCCAGGTGGAGGAAGCTGAGACTCAGCAACTCAGTGTAAATCGTGCTCCTGGATAGGATTCCAGACCAGAAAGGATTTAAAAACAAAAAGCTCTGGGCCCTCCCTGGTGGTGCAACAGGTATCAGCACAGCACCACACAGCCTCTTATGCACGAGTTCGATCCCCGGCCAGAGAGCTGACCCACATGGCGCGGCAGACCTCTCCTGACCCGCCCGCTGCTCCCCTCAGCAGTGTGCTTCATCAGTCAGCCTGTTCTGCTCCCCACTCTGTCTCTGGTGAGTCTTCTCACAGCCCCTGCACCTCTGGCCTGTACCCTAGTTCTGTATGCATAAGTAAATAAATCGTAAAAAGAAAGCAGCTCTGTCTCAACTATTGGAGAGATGTTAATGGGATCTATGAATTGGACACTAACACAGTCGGCACCCCTTCCTGCTGGGTAGGGCTCCCTGGTGTTGATGGGTCCATGGCCAACTTCGGGGGAGAAGCAGGACTTACGCGAGCGCATCTGTCATGGTGCCCCCTTATTCCAAAATATCTGCAGTATAGAAAACAGTATGTATCGATTTTAAATTGGCGCTAATATTTAAAAGAGCCAACATAAAGGCACCGTGCTCTGTGAGGAGACACACAGGGACGGGACATGGCGCTGGAGCAAACTCCACAACTATAACGGGAATGCGCCTGGCCAGTGCCTGGCAGAGGGGAGGGAAGGCGCCGGGGGTGAACCAGCCTCAAGGTCCGTCTTCGCTCTGTATGCAAGACTGAGAGCAGCAGGGTAATCACACAAGTGGGGGCGCACAGAAAAGGTGAGGGGAGGCGGGGAGAAGGAACAGAAAGCTAAAACGTTCACACCGAGGCAGAGCCAACTTCCAACCACCACACCGCCCAGAACAGAGGGCAACCCTTGACATAAACGTAAACACAAAGGATTCAAAGCTCTGAAAACACACCACGAATCTCCTGCATTACCAACACATGGGCCAAGGAGGCACGAAGCACGATCCCCAGCATCGCTTGGCCCCCCCAATCCTCATGGCTCCATCAGCGAAATTGCAGATGGGAGATCAGACGCCGGAGGTGAGAGAAACTGCTTGGGGTGACGTGAACTCCAGCCGTGGTTCAAAGTCAGCTTCTCCCGCCCCCACGGTCCTCTCCTGCACTGCTGTTATTATTTTGTGTTTTATTCCTTAGAACTTGTTCATAAACGGCCTCTTGTACGATTCTTCATGCCGAAGTTCTCGTTTCTTTACTTAAATACATGCAAATGTGGCCAAAAGAAAGGAGGTGCCAGGGGACAAAGAAACGACTGCTGATGATGTCGAGGACACGCGAGAAACAGACACAGAGCTGCAGCACCTCCAAATCCAGTGACGGAAACTCAGCATGATCTCGAAGTGCCCGGGAGAGAGGAAAAGGTGTTTCAGGTTTCCCCGCAGACGGGAGGGGAGCATGCCTGACCTTCACACTGGAGAACCAGAAACGAAATGCCGGGACGGTGCCTGGCACTCGGCGAACATCACGAACGTCTGTTCAACACAGCGCTCGGGTCATGCTTTTCAAATTGAGGAACTGGGACTGCCAGACTCATGGGTACAGCTTCACACTTCCCTATATTCTCTGAAGAGAGGGGGGAGGAGGGGTTTTTACATGGATCTTGAGAAGTTCATGTAAATCACTGCCAAGTCCTAGGTATCACTACGTGCTCAGACAACACTCGCAAGGGATGTCACCTCCTTAGAGTCCGCTGCGAGGGGGCTCCTGAATTAGCCCCGGCGAGTCAGCACAGCCCCGGGTTTGCAGCCAAAAAGAAGGTTCTGGGGTCAGAACACCTGGCCTCCCAGTGTGGCTCGAGAAGGAAGATCTCCGCCAGCCGGAGCCACAGCGGGAGGGAGGGGGCCCCGGGCAGGCCACGGAGCAGCACCTGTGGCCACAGCCAGGCGGACGCTGGGCCTCATCCAGCCAGTGAATGGCCTGAATAAAGCTGTCAGCTGAAACTCACTGGCTCTGGAGTACTGTCGCAGTTTGTTTGTAAGATGCTTTTAGCTTTGTAGTTTAAAACAGAGTAGCTAATGTCCATCTTTACTTTTGGTCTTTGTTAAAGAACAATGTAGTTAAACACACACACAAATTAAGATAAGAAACATTGGGATCATTTCCCCCTAGGTATTATTCACATGTAAGGAATATAGTCTTCTTAGCTTATTTTGATCATGAACTGGCCTGTATTCCCACGCAACTACTCCTGTTCCCGATTTCACGCATATTTCAGTGAATACAGAACCACACCAGAACTACTGACGGGGGCGGGGAGGAGGCCGTGCCCGTGTCCAGCAGGGGAACTGTGTGAACACGGAGCACGTTCACTGGAACTTACTAACATCCATCCTTGGAGTCAAGACACCAAATTGTACAGGGGTCCCCCAATTTGATTTGTTTCATCTTGAGCATCTCTGAAGATCAGAGTAAAGGTTCTATGAGACTCAAATCCCATTTTATCACAGATGTGTAGTAAACAGAGCCAACACTGACAATGTTCTGTTGAAAACACCCCCCGATACACAGAACGTGTGTGCCTGCACACCTGCTCTCTGATACGCCTCGATCATGGCGTTAAGGGCAGAAACACCTCTAGGCCTGGACAGCAGCCCTGGCTTCCACGATGGCCCGATATCGCCCACCATCAACAAAACAGGAATAAAGCGAACTTAGCCCAGTGCACCTGAGGCAGAGTGCATGCGGCAGGCGGGAAGGGAAGCTGGGGTGCAGCCCACGTAGACGCCCCCCACACACAGTGGGGGCCACTGTGCTGCTCACTCGGGCCCAGCCCGTCTCACCCTCACACACCGGTAAGCATTACCCTCCCTTTAGAGGGGAGAACGCAGAGGTTGAGACAAACTGAGGGCGTTCCAGTCCGGGGTTAGGGGGGGTGGCAGGTGCCAGGGAGCAACATTCTGGCTCTGCAGCCCCCTTCTCTTTGCTGAGTCACCCCCCTGCAGGGCTGTGGGCACGCCGCTCCCAACAGCCTCCTGAAGTGACACTTCACGGCCGAAGACCCAAGAGAGAAAAGACTGACAAATTTAAGAGCCAGATTAAGGCAAAAGTGAAAGTTTTCTTTAATGAGCAAGGACGTGAGCTGGCTATGAAGTTAAATCCTGTGACTGGATCTTCAGTGGACTGCTCAAAGTGCTACCATGCAAAGGGTCTTCTGTAGGAAAGAAGCTGGGAAAGTTTAAAGCTAAGTGTACGACTGTCCTGTGACTTTCTTGGCAAATGTTCACTGGTTTGGCAAAGTCCGATGACAGGAGCATGAACAGCAAGTGACACTCCTGGTGGAAGAGACTTCACCTGGTGGAACTGACAGTCTCGGCCAGCCGGGAGCGGGCTCTGCAGCGAGCAGCGTCAGCAGGGCGACCGAGTTCTGGCCACAGCACTGCCTCCTCCTCGGAATCACTAACGGAGAGTCTAAAGGCAGGTGGGGCCCTCCCTGGTAGCGCGACGGGTTCACGTGCAGCACGCGGAAGCATACTGCAGCCACTTCACCTCGAGTTCGATCCCTGGCCAGGGAGTGACCCACATGGCACAGCAGACCCCTCCTGTCTCCCCGCTGCTCCCCTCAGCAGTGTACTTCGTCAGTCAGCCTGTTCTGCTCCCCGTTCTGTCTCTGGTGAAGCCTCTCACCACCCCTGCACCTCTGGCCTGTACCCCAGTTCTGTATGCATAAATTTAAAAATATTTTTTAAAAAGGCGGGGTGACTTACTTTGGCTCTCCTATCTTGATGCCCGGATGCTGGGTGTAGGCATGAGAATGTGTGCTTGGGGCCGACTTAAACGCCATGGGACAGATAGGACACTTGTAGAAGACCTCACAGTGCGAGCCCTGGATGTGCGACTTCAAGGCGGCCACGTCAGAGTACACGACGTTGCAGTGGACGCACCTGTGAGGAACAAACGCAGGCCATTAGCACGAGCCCGCCGGCAGTGGGCGGCGTCAAACTGGGCAAAGAGCACATGTTGTAGCTCTAAGTTCCTAATGGCTTTTTGAAAGTGTGTCTTGTTCTTTTCCTATTGGTAACAGATCAAATGACTTTCATGCATCCAGGAAGGAAGATCCCATGGCATATAAAAGCTCAAACAGCCTGATTTCTGAGCACCTTTATAAAGTTTCCAGGAATGAAGGTGCAGACTCAAAAAGGCAGCGAGGCCAGAGGGTGGTGGGCGCCCTACCGCACCCCAGGACAACCCTGCCCTGGACCCAGCGGCCCCAGGCTCTTGGGAAGACCCACAGGCTGCACCTGAAGTTCCTACCCTTCCCAGATACCTACGAGGCAGCTCCTGGTGACAGGATCCTCCCGCCGCTCAGGCTGTCACCAGGAGGAGAAGCAAGCTCGGTGCCCAGCCACAGCTACTGTGCCCTGGGCACCAACGCTGGGAACCCAGCACCATCGGTTCCCTGGAGGCTAGAGGGCCCGTCAGGTGGAGGAGGTCAACCACCGTGATGTTCTCCATGAAAAGAGATTTTAGTGCACTTGAATTCATTTAAAAAGTGATATGAATTGCAAACTTCTGAAAACTGCCTCTCTAGCTAACCTCTTTTCAGGTTTCTAGCAATTTTCTTAGCCCATTGTCATCCAAATCTAGTCTGACAGAAAGAAACTTCAAACAAAGCTCCACTCTCCCCAGCGTCATCTTTCTCAAGCAAGGCTCAGCAGCAGTAAGCACATCCACTTGAGACTGCACGGCTCTTTGTTCTCATCTGAGAACAAAGCAGGGGGGGTCTCTGCAGGCTCCCAGGCACTGACAGACACACCTTTAGGACGCCTGACAGGTGAGAGCTGACCTGGGGAAGAGGTCTGCGGGCCAGGCCTGCCTTCCGGAGACCGTGCTCAGGGCCTTGTACGTGAACCTAAGACACTTCGTAGCGTCTCCCTTCCACACTTGTGACTGTGCTTCCAGAATCACCCAGAGGACAGGCACACTCTGAGCGGTGTGTTCTCTAAAGCATGCCACTTTACGCTCAGCCAGCATTTGATTAAAGTCATAATGAATGCAATCGCGTTAATACAGACATGCAAATAAAAGGTAAGTTTCCAGTGACTTACGATGTAGTGCTCAGCAGCACAGGCATTCAAAGTGCAAAATACCAACAGAAGGACATGAAAGCTCCTCTATCCTTTCTACTTGAGCTATTACTTCAGGCAAAAAGCTACCCGAGCATAAAAAGGTATGTTGGCTTAACTTGAACCTGATTGTCTTGTAGAAGTTTGTGATCCTTTTTGTGGGTTGGTTTCTCATTTACAGAATGGGAAGAGTCGGACTAGGTCGTTTTTTTTAAATCCTTCTGACCCCTAGCAGCCCATGAGTCCTATGAAAGAGAAACACTACAAAAATTTTTTAAAATAACAACAATTGAGTCACTAACTAAAGAATCCTCTATACCATGAATCATAATCAAAAGATTTTCCCCCTCATTGGTGGGGTTCAGAAGGCGAATGTCCAAGGAGGGATGAAGGGCTGTTCTCCAAAGCCTCGTGGAGCGAGGGGAGACCTGATCGCAAGCCCGAGGCAGGATGGGATGTGATCCCAAGGCTGCCAGGGTTTGGTCCACACAGCATCCCTGAGGCCCAGGGAAACCCTCCTTAACTGAGAAAACAAAGCCGAGAATTTCAGAAGAACTGAAGAGAGGAAACGATAAACTATCTGCTTATAGGTGGAAGACAGGGTTCAGGATCCAGAGGCCAGGAAGGAATCAGAGACAGACGGCAGAAGGCAGAATCTGCACAGTTCCGACGGCATCCCAATGCTTCTCAAACTGCAATCTAGTAATAAATATTTAATATACCTGAAGTCCTTTGTATTCTTGAGATCGATCAAGTGTTCTTTTTAACTTTAAAAAAAAAATGCTGACAGTACACAATGCCATAATTCCCCTTTCAAGATGCAGGTAGAAATACCGAAAGCAGGAAATTTCTGAGGAACATCTGACTTTTGCCAAATTAAGCAGGAGCTAGAAGTGACCCCGGCAGTATCTGGGAAGCGCAGCAGGACCAGGCAGAGACAGGAGGAGCCAGAGAACTGGGAGGAGACAAAGGCAGGAGCTCACTCAGACTCCTCGGCTAAAGCAAACTGAGAAAGATCCAGCACAGGGCCAAATCCGAGGGGAGCGTGGCAAGGCCCGGCTGCCGCGCCTCATCAGATACTAGATGAAAACGTGTTCTGAGACAGCAGGGGCAGACTGTTTTCATCTAAAGCAGTAAATATTTTACAGCTCTTTCAAGCCTCAAGACTGGGGGGGAAGCCTCCATGAAACACCAAAATTTAAATAAACTCAAAGAGTCAAATTTAAGCAAATCTGTGAATGTGGAGAGGGAAAAAAGGGTGGGTGGGAGTGAGCTTTTCCAGTGAGTTGATCACTCTGGCCCGTCTGCAGCGCTCCTGACCCAGTTCAGAAAGTCCAGCAGCAGCTAGCCTTAAGTCGTGCTTCCTTCAGCCACCGCAGGCCAAGTTTACTTTCATTTTATTAGAAAAATAAAATAAGTATCTGAGGACAACATGGCTTCACCTAGAACTACTTTCTATTATTAAAAAGTCTAGTAATAATTGTTGCAAAACATGGAATAAGAACCAAAGATGCCCGTGCCTGGATTTCAGAGTCCAGGGAGCCCATGATGGGTAGCACCCCAGGAAGCACTTAGCACGCGCTGACACCCTCCTTCCTGACACCCGGGGGGAGGCATCACACCAGCCTCACGTGGCACACGGTGGCAGCACAGAGAGGGACTCTAGTCACCGCAGGGCCAGCGGTAGAACTGGCCCCAAGCCTCTGGTTCCTCAATTTCCAAACCACAGGTCCTCTACTGGGGTGCACTCTGCTCCAGTCAGTACAGGCTGGGGGTGTGAGGTAAAATGAAACAAGTCTCTTTCAGTGTCAGAAAAACAGACAGCGCCACCCTGGAATCAGGACCATGATGCCATAACCTAAATTTAGCTGAAATAAAACTATCAAATCATACCAACCAGACTTCATTTTTATGAAACACTGTATGACAAGTGAAAAAAAAAACAAAAAAAACACTACTAACAGTCTAAATTTAAGCTACCAGGCAACCAAACCCAAGTTAAGAGAACCACACAGTACAGTAATACCTCCATTAACAAAGACACTGCACCACTGGTTGGCCCTTCACCAGGCCAAAACAGGAAAGCCCAGGAATGAATGCATTTGGGGAGGTGCCCAGTTCTGATGTTCGCTGAATTAATGCTGGATTTGCCCGAGGATCAGCGAGAATCTCAGGGAGGCTCTTTAAAGGGCTGTCCCCAGAGGCCAGTGAGGCCTGGGGCAGGTGGTAGAGGAGAAGGAGAAATCAATCAACAGTTGCTCGAAGGCTCCTGCTGCTGGACACACAGACCTGCTCCTTCAACAGGACCAAAGGCCCTCACACCCCTTGCTTTGATTAGAGTCCTAATGCAGAGGTACAGGGATGCCTGGGATTCCTGAGGGGTGAGGCTGCAGACAGCAGGCTGGAGTAGCCCCAAAGGTCCATCATTGTCAAAGCCACACCTGCGGCAGGAGGGCAGGCGCCATAGCTGTGGGCCTGGTGGGGACTCCAGGGGCTTGTTAATCGAGGTACCACTGCATGACCCTGAATGGTACGAGCACAGACCATCCAAGCGCTGTGCAACCGGTTAGCAGCGAACAAGCTTTACTCGCAGGTAAGGAACAATATACTGACCGAAAACCAACTCTCCGCGTGTAGTGCAGGCAGTTCTTGGTGACGTGTGTCTGGAAGTGCACCGACCTGCAGATGGCCCCGCACTCGGGGCAGGTGTAGGGAGATTTGTGCTGGTGGATTCTCTGGTGGGACGCATAGCTGCACTGGTTAGGAAGCAGCATCTGGCAGATAGTGCAAGTCTTCTAAATAAACCAAAGGGGGAGACAGGTTGGTCCTCACAGAACTTTCTAATATGCAGAGACATGTGGTTCAGCTCAGCATCATCATACATCGCCCGTTTCAAACACTCCTGTAGTGTCAGAGACGCAAAGCCCAAGAACAAAGCAAATGTGACAGTTACAGGTTCAGGGTAACATTCCTGATCTTGCAAAATAAAAATTCTATGTGCTTGGTAGTCAGACTCACCCCCGAGACCGAGATAAAGAGAATGTCAGTTTTCGGCCACAGCCTAGTGTTTCACTCATGCTTTTGTATAGTGTATGTTGGGGGGGGGGAGGGGACGTGTTATTTTCGCCAGTGACATCAGCACATCCACGTGAGCGTGTGACGTTGACGGGCATCTGTCTTGACGGTAGTCATAGACCCCACATCACCTAAGAGAACTTTCAAACTCATAAAATTTACTTAGGGACTAATCTACTTTTCTTTGTCTTTAGTCACTTTAGTTATTTTAAATATGAGACACAGGAATGCAAAAAAATGGCCACAGCAGTTGGCTGGGGTTTTTGGCTCTTGGTCTTAAAATGGATGAACTGTTCATTACATGATTTATGATTAAAGCCAATGAACTCAAGTTCAGATACACAAATTTAGTATTAAAGTGAAATTTGGTAATAGTTTTTTTTAAAGATCTGATCACATATAAAATGAAGACTGAAATCCTCTTTTGAAAAGGCCTACATAATTAACTACCCAGGAAATACTCAAGCATACTATTTGGATAGAAACACTAAACAAGGCCTATTTTTAAAACAATATGAACTGATGACTTGCTACTTGCACTCTAAAAATAAACCTGATAGCATGATAAAAATCTGTTTGACACTACTAAGATATTCCTACAACTTATCTGCTACCTTTTAAAAAGTACAACTTATATTCAAGTAATTATAAAATTTCAAAGTATAAATTCTACCAAACATGTAAAATAATCATACTGACATCAGTTATAAAATTTTAAACACACTTTTATCAATTCTTTTAGCACTTAAAATTAAGCTCCAAAATTGTGATTTAAACTTTAGACCAACAGGGAACTCACTTGAAAATTCTTTCTTGGTTTTCTCCTGAAAGGACTTAAATACACATTTTAACCCATAAAATGTTTATTGTAATTACAAAATAGGAACATTACAGGCAGCTTTGATGAGGTTAGCATCATTAAAAAACAGCATTCCTTTTCTAATAACATATATTCCAAAGGTTAAAACAAGCCAGAACAAGGAACCCGGTCAGATAGTCCTTAATTATAAGACCCTGCGGGCATCTGCACCACCAGTGATGTCATCTGTTGATGGCAACTAGCCCTGTACCCACCTGCACCACAGTCCTACAGCCCGGCAGTGGGTCAGGATCTGAATTTCCACAGGCATCTTATCTTGTACTCACTTGGTGAATCAAGCCAGTATTTTCTATACTAAAAAACCATTTTACATACATGTGTTGACCCCAGTTCACCGTGGGCCAGGAGGTGAGCCAGCAAACAAGTAAATCTCAGCACTCTGTCATTTAATTCTTATTATAATCTAATAGACAGATATTGGCTCCACTTTTTGGAATAAGAAATGAGGCTTAGAGAAATGAGACTGGGCAAGGCCCCACAGCTGTGAAGGGTAAGAACCAGGACTAGAACTGGGCCCTGAGCAACTCCAGGTCTGAGTGGAGGGTTGTGAGGGTGGAGTTAAAAGAGCAAACACAAGTTCACCGCAACAACCTGCAGCAGACACACCTGGGAGCAGGGAGAGCAGTGCCCACCTCCCTCCACCTAAAGCAAGGTGGTTACACTCCTTGTGTAGCAGGAAAAACAGCACCAAGTTAAACAAAATCTAACTGAGGAAACAAAGTGAAAGCGTTGCTCTAAAAGCTGGAAACAGTTTTTGTATTAGTTTTCAGCAAGGTTATGTCAACAATTACCTTCACAATACATGTAAAATTCACAATGAGTTACTGAAATAGTCATTCTCTTTCGATGCCTGCAATGCATCTATAACAGCTCTGAGATATGCTGGTAGGTGAAAAGATCTCGCTACTGTGAGGTTGACTGAAACAAGCATGAAATGAATTTTAAGACAAGCTTTTATGGATCATCACAAATGTTCTTTACAGCAGCGATCTCCGACTTGTGCAAAGAGTATTGGGGTTACTGAAACACCAGTATCTCCATACCAACCTCTCCCCTACCAGGTCCTGGTGAGGGGCAGGCTAGTTGGAGGTTCCACAGACTCCAACCCCTACCCGGTGCCTCCCGACTGTAAGAATTTGCACTCATCCTCTTCAGATATCAAAGTACAAGGAGAGAGTGGGATCCAGTCTGACTTACAGCCCCTAACCAAAATGCTTTCATTTTTGCAATTACAAAAATAAGAAAATTCAGCCACCGGGCTGTAAGTTGAATAAACACCTTATCTTTATACACCAATGCACAAAATTCACGCACACAGGACATACTCCCACATTTCTTCTCACTGACCTGCTCCTACCCCATTTAAGAAGAGCAAGCCACGTTGGCTGTGGGCCTGCTCCAGAGGCTGATGTGCCAGCAGCAGCTGTGAACTCACGATGACGTTAACGCAAGGTGCTCCCTGCCTTCCAGTTGTGCTCCTGGACCTGCTTTGGGTATGTGCTGTCCCTGCGTCCCCTGATAGTGATGATGCGCATTCTCAGCACAAGCTGTCTCCCACCAGCTCCCCTGGGGTTCTGTGAGCTCGTGGCAATGTCACACGGTCTCAGGATTTGGAGCAGCCGTATCTGAGCAACAGGGCAGGCTGGATTTCTTACAGTCAGAAAGAATCTGACTTCCCCTCCTTTTACTTAACTGATTTTGAAGCAAACTAATATGTACCTTAAATAACATTACAATGTAGCTTAAAACGCTTTACAAGTTGATGCTTATACACAAAGCAGTGTGCTATACCTGCCTTTTTAACACAAAGACCGTGTAACAAGGCACATAAATGGTTCTCTGGATTTCCTGACATTTTACCAAGGTCACTGGAAGATGGACAAGTGTTTCCAGGGCCTGAAAAACAGATAATTTCCATTCTGGGACTGACTCATTTACTCATCTAGCTCTGGGACTGAACCAACACTTTCAAACGTTAAAATAATAACTTTCAATATTCAGGTAAAGGGAGAAAGCTACAGGAAACCAAAGCTGAAGGTAATTACACTCCATACGTGACAGCTGCTGGGCTCCCTCCCCTGCCCAGACCTGGCCTGAAGATAAAGGCTGGCCCTGGGCTGCAGGCTGGGGGGCTGGGGGGTGTGTCTGGGGGCAGGGGAAGGGCCGGGATGGCAGCTGGGCTGGCACTGTCCTCTCTGGGCATGGGAGGGATCAGCTGAGCAGCAAGGCAAATTATTCTGCGAGTTTCAGCTCATCTTTTAGGAAGAAAAGAAATGCTGGGGGAGGATGAAAAGGCCTAGAGAAATGTGGATAAATGCAGCATATACTTATGCTTACATTTCAAATAGACCGAAAGCCTGCAGCACCCGGAAACTCCGGATCGAAAGGTCAAAAAGCTACCCGTTTAACAGTCAGCCAGATGCTAAATTGCTTCTGCTTCATTAGCAGCAGTTGCATCATCTTCTATCCATGGTATAATTACAGAAGAAAAAAAAAATTAAAATGTATACCTGCTTGTTTTCTGGCTTTCAGCTACCCAGGTTCACAAGGAGAACACAGAAAACGCACTTCCCTTCAGATCTCACTCCCATGCAAGCGCCAGAGCAAGTACCCGGCCTGAAATGACTGCGTGCACCCTTTGTTCCTAATGCTGCTGGCCGTACCATGGTTTTATCCTTAATTCATTCAGTAAGCTGAAAATCCCTCGTAAAAGTCGGCAGTGAACTGAGCAAAGGTGCAGGAAATGTTATGGTCCACACACACACAGGCTACCTGGATGATCGTCATTACAAATGACAGGTATTCGACTATTACCTATTTTGGCAAATGCAGCTAAGGCGGGAGCAATTAACCTGAAAACATAACCTAGATATTATGCCAAGGCTAGTCTGACCAAAATTGAAATTAAGCACTAAGGAAAGCAGGGTCAAAAAGCAAACAGCCAATTTTGGAGCAGCGGAGGGACAGAGGCCGGCAGGGGTTCTGAAAGAAACTGCTTGAGCAAGGCGTGTCTAGAATGAGGGTGGCAGGGGTTGCTTGGGGTGATTTAATATACTTACTGTATTGTTAATGACACTCAGAAGGTGTCTGAAGCTAAACTGAGCCAGCAAGCTCTAAAAATGAGAACCACAAGCTGGGCCTCCCTGGTGGCCTCGGGTTAAGCCTCAGACCTATCACTGTGAGGGCCCATCGTGATGGCCTGAGTTCGAGCCCCAGCCAGGGAGCTGACCCACACGGTGCAGCAGACCTCTCCTGTCCTGCCCGCTGCTCCCCTTAACAGTGTGTTTCAGTAGATCTGCCTTTTCTGTTCTGCTCCCCACTTTGTCTCTGGTGAATCCTCTCACCTGTCACAAAATAAAAATCTTACAGTAAAGGAAGAATGAGAGAGGAGAGGGAGAGAAAGAACCACTGCAGGTAAGTCACCTTTATCTGCACTCTTAGAAGCTGATCTGGAGGTAACCCCCAAGGTCCAGACTCACATCATTCTGTTGGGAAAAAAAAGGAGACAGCAGTCCTAAAATGGAGTCACTTATGATGCAAAGCCCCACATCAGCAAAATGTCACACTGTCTTCCTCTCCCCGAAACGTAACCTTAAAAGATAATGTGGAACTACCTGGTCTGTACCACCCCGTCAATCGGCCTGATGGGCCCCCCCATCCCCTAAGAGAAGATGAGCTGGTTTGAGACATTCACGCTCTTACCTGCCCATCTGCAAGCGCCTTCCATTTCTGTGCAGCTACTTGGGGCCCCTTTCTACTTGCTAGATGGACAGGATGTGGCCCGGTCCCTCCCTTAATCACGCAGTCAAGCCAACTTAAATTCTTTACTCATTCGAATTATACTTCTTAATTCCTATGAACCTGCAACTATGAAATTCTGTATCGCTAAATCTTAGAATATCGGCATGACAAAGCAGTAAGAACAATGAAGCAGCAATAAAGTGGTTTTGTTCTGAGTCCCAATTTGGCCACTAACCGGGCATTTGCTCCTTCAGTTGTACAATGGAAGAGTTGGCCAGAAGACCTGTAATGTCCTCTGATTCGATGGCTGATGAAGAATCCACAGGCGAAACTGATTTTGCCAATAAGAGATTACAGCATGCACTTCCAATACCACTGACTAAATTTAGTCCTGGTTTTACTCAGAGGTGCAGTAGTGACATCACAACACATTAAAACATCAATTATTGGAATCATAGATGTCAGCACTTCATGCGCAGAAGAAAGGCTTCTCTGGGCCCGCCACTCTTCTTACTGAGCCACCGAGAAGGGACCAGTAGTCAGATGGTCGGAACACAGACCCCCATCTGGGGTAGATTTACTGTAGTGAAAGGCAAGTGCCAGGAGCTGCTGGGAACTGCATGTTTATGTTGCTGCTTGGTCCGGGAAGCCGGGAAGCAGGTGGTCCACTGAAGACACGCCACCTCCCCTTGCTCCTCAGCGGCTGGCGCCTTTCTGCGTACAAGCAGATGCAGGAGGACCACCCAACCTGAGCCTGCATGCGTACGGCTCCTTGTCCCATCACGTCCTAGAGGGTGACAGAACCCCACCACTCAGACTCAGGCCTGGGGAACGCAGGACCCCACAGAGGGCCCGGAGCCGAGCCCTGCAGAGTCCAGCCCAGCTCTCAGCAGGCCTGGAAGGCGGCGGGGTGGTGGGGGAGCAGAGCACAGTCAGCTAGTAATACAACGGCATTCTGGGCATTCTGGTCCTTAGGCAATCGTTGCTTCCGTAGAGTCTGCCCACGGGGCCCTAGCGGGGGAGGAGCCCCTGGCAAGGAGGGATTTAGCAAAGGCCACCAAAACCCTGTGTTCTCCATTACATTCCGGCAAGGTGTGCGTGAGGTGGTAAGTGATGAAGCACATGCAGCCACGGCTGGTGCCGACAGAACAAGAGATCCTTCGCTGGGTTCAAACAAGCACCCTTGGGGTCTGGGAAAGGAGCTGCTCAAACCCTACACAGGCAAAATATAAGCAGGCAGAAAAAGAAAGGTAAGAGGAGGAGGAAGGGAGCCGGGTCTGTCCTAACCCAGAAAGGGGGCTCTCACGAAAAAGGCGGGGCTCTTGATCCACTCTTAAATACTTCCAGGAAAAATAGATGTGCTTCTTCCCACTCCTCCATGAAGTGCACCAGTCTCTGGAAGGCAGAGAGAAGGCAAAGCAGCGGGCACCTCGGGAATCAAGGAATGGCACCATGGTTTGGGGACCGGCGGGGGGGTCGAGGGGTGGGGGCTCTTCTTGCCTCATCTGAGGCTGAAAAAACTGGCAACCCAGAAATGGCAATGTATGGAGACAAAAACTGCCCCCAACAAAGCCTACTGTCTCCAGCCCAGAGACCAGGAAGGGGGGCACCAGCCAACGGGAAATGGGGCGACGGCTGCCCGCCCCACAGCGATCACGGCCCCACCCAGAGCCGGGCCACACGCCGAGAGCTGCTAAGGCACCCCACGCCCGGCCCAGGGGTGTCAGAAGGGCAGCAGGGTCGAGGACCCCCACCCCGATCCAGGGACAGAGCCTCTTTAGCCAACCAGAGGGGTTTAAAAAATCAAAAAGGCCATCTTCGAGCCCAGGTGGTTTCATGAGAGAATCCCGCCAAATATTTAAACCAACATTGATTTAGATACAATCTCTTCCAGAAAATAGAAGAATAAGGAACACTTCTCAATTCATCATATATAGCTAACACCAGGCTGGCCAAAAACAAAATTTAAAAATGTGTATTTTAAAAGCTTACATGGTCACACATGCAAAAGATTCCCTAACAAAAAAGTAGCAGGTATAACACACGACACAAGTTAAACAGCCTGATGGCGTGGGAGTCACTCCAGAGATGCACAGCTGGCTTAGAATCTGCAAATCAATGTAGTCTATCAGCCCACAGTGAGTTTTAAGCAAAGTTAGGAACTCATGCTGAATTTACAAAAATCAACTATTTCTGTATTAGAGCGACAAACACATGAATAATGGGAAATACAAAACCACTTGTCATTGTGAGGGAGGAAACAAAATGTACAGAAGACCTACTTGTATGATAAAAACCATAAAATGATAAAAAGAAATCAAAGGAAATCTAAGTAAGTGAGGAAACATCCTATGTTCATGGACTGAAAGATGCAACATAGTAAAGATACCAATTCTTCCCCAAACTGATAAACAAATTTGATATATCAAAATCCCCACATGAATTTTTGAAGACAGAAACAAGAAAGGCTACCTTTAATTTGATATGGAAAGGTGAAAGAATCAGAATAGCTAAAAATAGTTTTGAGAAAAAAGAGTGGTACTGGGAAACCAGCTTTTAAGATAAAATCAGATTTTAAGATATTTTACAGTCACAGTTAATCAAGACTGCAGTATTAGTACAGGAATGAGACAAAGATAAATGGAACAGAATGGAGAACCCAGAAAGAGTCCCACACAAACTTGCCCAGCTGACCCCAGACAAAGCTGGTGTCACCAGACACCAGGCCTCCCTGGTGGCACATGGGTTAAGTCTAAGCACTATCAAGCTGTCACCAGTCACTGCCTGAGTTCCATCCCCAGCCAGGGAGCTGACCCACATGGCGCGGCAGACCTCTCCTGTTTCACCCACTGCTCATCTCAGCAGTGTACTTCACCAGTCAGGCTGTTCTGCTCCCCACTCTGTCTCTGGTGACTCCTCTCACACCCCCGCACCTCTAACCTGCACCCCAGCTCTTGTATGCATAAATAAATTAAAACAAATCCTTTTTAAAAAAAAGTACAAAGGCAAGTCAGGAGGAAACTTTTGGATATGGCATTAGAGGAAACAGACACGCACAAGGGAAAATATATGAATTACAAGCAATTGTAAACACAAACTTATAAAGGATTTAGGGGGAAAATGGGAGGTTTTCAGGGTCTAGAGAAAAAAAGTCTTGAACCTGACACCAAAAACACAAGCCCCAGGAGAAAACTGGTAATTGAACTTCATCAAAACTAGAAACTTGAGTTGTGCCCAAGATCTTTAAGATGAAAACAAAGCCACAGACTAAGAAAAGACATGTACTGATACTTCCTTCATCTAGAAGATATTAAGCACTGTTATAGTTCAAAGTAAAATTTAAAAAGGACTTTTACCTAAAAAAGGGCAAGCAACATAAAGAGGTATTTCAACAAAATCAAAATACACATGTCAAATAAATATATGGAAAGAGGTTTACTATCATTCACTATAGGGGAAATACAAATTAAAACCACAAGGTATCACTAAAGACCTATCGGAGTGGCCAAAATAAAAATGATTCCCACCACCAAATGCTGGCAAGAATGCAGAGAAATTGAATTACTTACGCCCTGCTCATGGAGTTTCTTCAGAATACAAATACATGACCTCTTACATGACCTATACCTGGACCTTTTACCCTGAGAAATGAAAACTTAGGTTCACATGAAAAATCTGTAGAGAATGTTTATTCACAATAGCCCGAAACGGGAACTAGAGCCCTTCAGCAACTGATTAAACACCCTGTGGTATGACTATATGATGGAATACTACTCAGCAATAAAAAAGGAATATCCTGCATGTTCACCACACCGATGTCAGTATCCTAGCTATGGTATCATTCTACAGTTCAAAGTTAATTTAAAAATCTAAATGATTTGACAAGACACAGGACATCAGCACAGAACATTTTCAAATTATCAGGTAAAATTTTTAAAAAGTGAATAGTGACCAGAATCTCTATGCCAAGCAAACTCAACAGCTAAAAAGCAATGAGAGAAGGGCACCGGG
The DNA here is from genome assembly GCF_000260355.1 of Condylura cristata. Taxonomy (NCBI): domain Eukaryota; kingdom Metazoa; phylum Chordata; class Mammalia; order Eulipotyphla; family Talpidae; genus Condylura; species Condylura cristata. The sequence goes on along the minus strand of NW_004567117.1, from coordinate 38,087,758 downwards.
TCCATCGCCCACGGAGGACCCTGAGGTAACAGCTTCAGAGCCACGGCAGCAGCAGGGCCAGTTCAGGCTGCTGAGCGAGACACCAGCGACGACTGCTGAGGGCCCACGGGCCGAGTCCGCAGAGACCAGGAAACTGCGGAGGGGTGTTCTGGGCCAGGCTGCCAGGAGGAGCAGGGAAATGGGGAGCAGGAGGAGTGTGGCACGGAGCCTGCATGCGGCCTGTCCCCTCGCGCCTGAATATGCAGATGCTGCTGCAACCTGAGTCACACTGGGAGACAACCGAGGTGGGTGCGTGGCCAGGCAGCTGGAGAAAGGGGCGAATGTGGCCTCGATGCACCTCTGGCCTTCACCTGAAGGCACAGCCCTCCATGACTCAGCAACCACCCTTCCCCTGCAAGGGAGAACACGTGCCCGACACCCTATTTTGGCTGTCAAATCTAAACAGCTACCAGAACAAAAACTGGGAAAAAGGAAAATTCCTACTTCCTGCCCACATCCTCCCTCCTTGCTAGAGAAGAGGGGAGCCCAAAGACAAGGGACACAGTTGAGGGCAGCACACGAGCGGGCAGGGGAGGCGGTGAGAGCCCTCAGAAGCAAGGCCGTCTTGCCTGCAACAGAATAAGCGGGACGGACAGAGTGGCCAGGGCGACGTTTGTTTTTAATGCAGCCCCTTGATGACGTGGTCGCAGGGAAGGGGGGTGTCAGGCAGAACCAAAGCACCACCAGCCACCTGTTACACTGTCAGACATGATAAACAGTGAACATTCAGGCCCCTCCCTGGTGGCGCAAAGGGTTAGGACACAGCACTGTGAGCTGGCAGCAGCCGCCTCAGTGCGAGTTTGATCCCCACCCCGGGGGTGGCCCCATGGCGCGGCAGACCTCTCCTGGCCTGCCCGCTGCCCCCCTCAGCAGTGTACTTCGTCAGTCTGCCGGTTCTGCTCCCCACTCTGTCTCTGGTGAATCCTCTCACCGCCCCTGCACCACTGGCCTATACCCAGTTCTGTATGCACAAATAAATCTTCAAAAACAAACAAACAAACAAAAAGGGAACATCCAAAGCAGCAAAAATGTTCTCAAAAATTTATCATTCCCATTTCTAATAAACTGAATTTCCAGAAGGGGAAAAAATTAAGGCCTTCTGGACCTTTGGTTCCCCCACTCCTGTAATGGAGATGTAAATATCCTACGGCTGCCCGTGGACTACACAGACAAATCGCAATAGAAACCTGCAGTTAACAAGATACAAGAGGCAAGCGAAGAAAAGATGGGTTTACAGGGTCTTCCCAGGCAGGACTCGGAGCCAGTCGATCGGCTCAAACGGGCGCCCCCTCTCCATTCCGTAAGCTTTCCGGTTGGGACATAACTTACAAGGCCTCTGGCTTGAACTAGCTTCACTCAACACACCCAGCTACTGCATGATGATACAGAACAAGTATTTGCAGAACACACTTATCTGATGATCAGAAGTCAGCCCATGGAAAGAAGCAGTGACACAGGGCCAACTGAGGCCCACTGTGCGTTGTCTCTCCGACCAATCTACGCTTCCCCACAAACAAAAGCTGCAGGCTGCTTCAACAGAAACAGTGCCCGCTGCAGTTTAAATTCACTGCAATAATGAACAATACAGATAAACTTCGGGTCCAACGTAACATCTAGGGCAAACGTAAGCGGGCGCACCATCCAAGTGGGTATTTCAGCTATAAGAGACTCTTCTTCTAACAGGAAATTTTTTAGTTCCCACAATGACCGTTCATGATTCCGTATACTGGTGATGAACTGAACACAGTGACACTCCAACTGCATCTCAGGTGCAAGGGATATTAAGATGGCACCATGCCTTCACGTACCCTAAGTCTCGGATGCCACACACAACTCAGCGAGTTTCTAAGAGAGTCGTCTTTCCCCAAAATTGTTTTTAGAATAAAACTCACCTTCCAACAGTGCTCTACTCTATGAAAACAAACCTTTCTCCTGTACTTGTGAGTGCACAGGCTTCCCCCCGACCCCTCACACACTCACACGCACACACACCCCCAATTAACTGTGCGCCCACCCCTAAAATCAAGGGCACCGTGCAGAGTATCCACGGGAACAGGTCACCACCGAAACACCTAGACGGAAATGATACTCTACTTGTCCACTCGTGTCTGCAGCCTGCTGGAAATGGGTCGCCAGTGACGTCTCGTCCTGGAAAACCTCGTTACACTCCAGACACTTCAGGCTGTGCCTACAGAGCTTGGACGGGTCCTCGTCCAGGGGCATCGCCGGAACAATGGGCGTGCTCGACGGAGCCGAAATGACCGTCCCTGTGATGCCAGACTGGATTTTTGCGACAGTGTGTGTGCCAGCTGCTGCAGAGCTCGGGAGAGCGGAGGGGGGAGCAGAAGTATTGCTTGAGGGAGAAACGATCATCTGATCTGCCGGGACCGGCTTCAGGATCAGGTGGGAGCACTGCATCACCACCCCCTTCTCCTTGTGCCCCCGGGCGTGCGAGAGGAGGCTGCACTTGTTGTAGAAAACCAGGTTCTTGGTGCAGTGGTTGCAGGTGACCTCGATGCGCACGCTGCGCCGGTCATAGTGCTGGGTCAGGCTCTTCTCCAAGGCGAAGGAGTCGCCGCACTCCAAGCACTTATACCCCCGGGTGGGCAGCGTGATGCCAGCGTTGGCAGGAGGGCTGAGATTAGGGATGTAAACTGGGACGGGGTTGACGCTGCTCAGCACCTTGTTGAAAGCTTCTACCACGGAACTCTGCAGGGAGGACACCACCTGGACCCGAGACACCTTTTTGGGGGGCTGCGAGGCCGCCGCGTTGATTATTGCCTGCTTGATTTGCTGCTGAGGTTTGGTTAGCACTTGGCGGAGCTCAGAAGTGGCCTGGGCGCCCTGAGGCAGAAGGTTAAGGTTGGCGAGGTGCACGGTCTTTGGCACGAGCTTGGCGTTGGCCAGGCTGGAGGCGGGCACCACGACGGTTTGCTGCTGGATGGCGTTGGCGGCTTTGATGATGGCGCTGCTGGCGCTCTGCACAGAGGCCGCCGAGATGACCGTGGCTTTGACTGTCGTGTTGTTAGCGAGCTTCAAATTGATGACCTGCGAGCCCGCCGTCTTCACGGCGGACACTGGCAGGAAGGCGGTGGCCACAGGCTTGATAGTGACTTGTTTAGGGGTCAGCTCTGCAGGGGCCCCCGCATTGGTGACCACCGCGGACTGCAGGGGCGCCCGGGGGGGTGAAGACAGGACAGCGGCCGAAGCAGGAGAGGACAGGAGCGACGTCACGGAGGCCATCACTGACCCCGTCTGCTCGGAAGACTTTTTGCCAGCGTCGAGATCCACTTCCGGCAACACCCTGGTCACGGTTCTCTTGATCTCCCCGGAGGACGTCTTGATGGTTTTTATGCGGACTTTGGGGATGGCTGGTGTCGACCCCGCGGGCGAGGAGGGGGAGCCCTTGCTGCTGTTCTCGCTGGAGATGCTCCGGGGGCTGTCCGGCTGCTTCAGGGGGGCTTTTTTCGTCCCATCGATGAGACTCTGGGGTTCGGGAGACTTCTCAACAGCCCTGGGGCTGTCGCTGGCGTCTTTGGGGGAGGGGGAGGGCTCCCGGGAGTGGGCGGCCGGCTCCTTCCCGGAGTCGGACGCCGCCTTCCTGGCGCTGAGGGCCGCGATGGCGGCTATGCAGGAGGAGAGCTTGGAGGACGGCTTCGTCCTGCACGGCGGCGCGCCTGGGGTGCCGTCGTTCTTCTCAGGGTTCAGCTTCCCCTCGTGGACCCTGTTTTCCAGCACCTTTTCAGAGTTGTCCTTCAGCTTGTCCTCCACTTTCCTGACTTTGAAAGGCTCGTAAACGCTGAGATTTATAGAATTGGTTTCTGTGTCTCTCTTAACCACTTTGTTCTTCTCTGTCGTGCCCGGCGCCGGGACTCCGGCTTTGCTCAGGTTCTCCCCTCCGAGAGCTTTGAGCTTCTCGTAGTTCTGCGGGGGCACCGACCCCGCCAGCAGGTTGGACCTGAAGCCGGCACGCACCTCCTCCTTCTCCGGGGGGTCGTCCACCTCTATCTTCTCGTCGTCATCGAACTCTTCGGCGCTGGAGATCGGGCTGAACTGGCTGAACGCGGCGTCCTTCAACGCCCCCTCTGCGGCAGGCCCGTCCCCCTTCAGGGGCTTGGCGCCGTCTCTGCCGTAGCCGTCGAGGGAGGGCGCGGACAGAAACCCGTTGTGCAGGCCGTTGCCCGTGGGGTTGTGGCCGTCCTTCTCGGCGCCCTCGGAGGCGTCGATGTTGCGCACGTTCTTCACGATGACGCTCACGCCCACGTCGGAGGAGGACGGCGCGTGGGCGTCCTCCTCCACGTGCGCGCTCTGCTTGATGTGGCTGTCCTGGTCGTCGTGTCCGGACTCGATGGCAGCTTTGGGGTCGACCATGTCTGGGATGTCAAACGCTGCCAGGAGGTCGTCGAAGTCTGGGGTCTTCATATCCCCCATGGTCATGGATTTAATCAGACGTTCTGCGGAAGGAACAGAGAGCTCTGTCAGCAAGCCGCGGGGGCAGGGAAGGGCACATCCCCCACAGGGCCCGCACTGCACGGGCGTCATGATTCCCATGGAAGAGCTGCTGGACCTCCCGCCTGTAGCGACAGGCATCGGGGAACCTGGCTACAGTCCCCCGGATCACAGCTTCCGGCCCTGCTCTAAAACGGGGGGGGGGGGGGGGCGCGCCTGGCCAGTGTCTAACAAGAACCGGGCCCACCGAAACCGCTATAGCATGGGAATCAATCCTGCTTGGATTGGGTGTGGACAGCTAGAAAATATACACCCTTTGTCACTGAGTTAATCCCACTGTTTTCACAAAGAGCTAACATATTTTCATCCTGACAGTGCTTAATTCCACTAGCAACATGATCACTTTCTTATAAAGTCACTCTCAGACGTGGGCTCTCACATTAGAAGGATCATCTTACCGTTAAAAAACCAATTACAGATTTCAAGTCATTCGCAGAAGAAATGAGCAGCCCAGCCAAGCATCGGGGAGATACTGCCGGCGGAGTTCCACCTGGGATTTAGGGAACAACCTCTAAGGAGCTGATTCCATCAGTTTTTATTTAATCCTAATTTCCTCCATCACATCAGGCAGAAGGCGCTCACCCCCCCCCCCCCCAGCTGAGTGGTTTGAGTGGTGAAGGGAGCAGGGCTGCTTCCTAATCGCCACCCACCCGCAGGCTGAGGGCTGGGAGGAGAAGGCCTAGGCTCTGCCTCTGGGCTAGTCCAGGTGGACAACACGGCCCATGAAGCCTCATTCACGCCCAGCAAAGCCGGGTTTGGTAACCGTGGAGGGTTTTCAGATGATGCAGTCACAGGTTTATAAAAGATGAAGGACCGAGAAATACACGCCGTGCGTAGGGCCTTTAAAGGGGGCCTTCACCCCACCTGCAGAAGAAAAGTGACTGGGGCCAGATAAAGCCTCCATTAAAGGGGAGTTCTTTCTCCTCCGAGTCCTCAGAGCGTCACGTCTTACGATTCTACTACTTTCTGGTATGCGCCACGCGTGGTGTGAGGGGTGTGGACACACATGCACGCGCTCCAGTTGCCTCTGCACCATAAATGCCAAATAATTAACATGCTCCAAGTCAGGGGCTACAGCACTGGTTTGCCACAGGAGAGCAGCCCAGTTCACCCACTCTGAGACCCTCAGAAAACGAGGCGCCTGTCTGAATCTTCTGGAATCTTCTGGTGGATGGAGGTAAGCAGCTGGGAAGAGAAATAAAGAAGGAAAGAGAAGAGGGGAACAAAAATAGGAATGAGAAGGAGGGGGCCAGGGGAGAAAGGAAAAGCTGCAGCAAGAAACTGAGGGAGAGGGCTGCAAGCGACCTCGGGTGACCTCCCCCACATGCTGACCTGGAAATCCTCACTGCAAGACCCCTTGCTGGGACGACTTCCTTATCAGTAAAATGCCAGTGTTCACTGTCTTCCTCCTTTAATCCTGCTTTAAATCTCTGAGAAGCCGTTTTCTAAAGTACTTTCACCCTTTCTTCCCTTGGAGAGTACACAAAGCACCATGTCTTCCTAGTGAAAGTACCTAGGCGAGGGTCAAGGTAGGAAGGACTTCTATTCAGGTGACCAGATACAGGACGTGGAAACACACAAGAACCAGAAATCCCTCCGAGCTGCCGCGACGCCCTCACGCACGCACGACGCACGCACTCTCTGGGACAAGCCCGAACCCGTGCAAGGCTATAGTGGGAGAGGCTACCGCTGAGGGTGAAATGTAATTATGCTTCAATAGGAGCTTAAGAGTAATCACCTCCTCTTAGTGCGTCCCAGTACGAGATACAGACCTAAAGAATCCCCTGCATGATCTGCCCAGAGGAAACAGAGGCCACTTTCTCTCAGGTGGGCGCCCGCAGGGCCAGGCAGAGAATAAACTTGAGGCAAGAGAAAAGGAGACAAAACATTAACCCTCCTGAACGGATACTTAACAAAAAAAAAATCCCCAGAGGTCATACCCAGTGTGAAAGTGTGTGGCCATGATTTTTGTTTCTGAACTGAACTCAGACATTTACCGTGCAAGGTGTGGGGAGGGAGAGGGCCACCCACCGAGGAATAAGCCCTGCCAAGTCGCCACTTCTGTTTTCCAGCATCCCGCTGCTGCTGGAAATAGACTTCGACTCACAGCGCTATGTGAAAACTCAGATTGGAAAAAAAGAAAAGCCCGCAGACTTGCTGACATGCCCCCAGCCTCCCACCCCCACCCCCAAGGCCCTCTGCTCTCTCTCTGACCAGCCCTGGTGACCCAAATGTGCGGATTCCCGAAATGTCAGAGAGACTCGAAAGCCCCCAAGCCCCCTGGCGCTGACAGGTGGGTTTTCTGACGCCACCACTTACACAGCACAGGCTTTGGAAGCCTGTGCTGGCTGGTTTCTCCCAGACTCTTTCTGTTCTGCTGCTGGGGATAGTGTCATCTGTCCCCTCCTTAAGGTCCTGGTGAGCCAAACGTCATCGAGGTTCACGTGTTCTTCCCAGAGGGCAGTCGGCTCAGGAAATATGCAGGGCACAGTTCAAATGCTCACAGAGGCAGGTGCAGGGCACACACCCCAAGGAATGGCGAAAGGAAGGCCCGTGTGAGACAAAACTTGTTGGGCCACTGGCAGGTATTCTTACAAACTAACAGAGCCGCCCCCAGCCCCTGCAGGTCTCCGGCACTTTAAGGAGGTCAGAGTGCACCAGCCGTGCGTGTGCTGGTCCTCCCAGTTCCCCTGAAGGCAACCTGACTCCAGACTGGCCAGGCAAAGTGCGGCCCAGGGGGCATAAAAGCCAGAGCCTGTCTGAAAGCCAGTCTCTGCGGGGTGGGCTCCCGCTCCGGGGTTCTGCCATGGGGGTGATAAACACCGCTCGCAATAACTGCACGCTTCTTTTTCAGTTTATAGAATTTTATTTCATACCCATAGTCACAGTGCCCATTACCCTTTCCTTCATAACATTCTGGAAGGCCAGAGCAAATTTTTCTCTCGGGGAAGAAAAATGTTTTCACTCTTAACTTCATTACATCAAGTTGAATGAGAAAAGTTTATACTTGGAAAGTTTTCATTTTTTTTCACCTCAGTTGCTAAGCACTGCTGAAAAACTACTACCTGCTTAGATATTACAAAAGTCTCTCTTCAAAGATAACATGGAAATGTCTCGTTTTAGCATCGCTTCTCTTCAAGAAATTTGATTTTCAAGCAGAATTGGCTTCAGTTGTAGCAATGTCTTTCATTTATATCCTATAAAATATATCCTCCTTTAAAGGCACTGGCCGTCTTGTAATTTAATACTAAACCCCATATAAATAACCTGCAATTTACTAGGAGCATTTGTGCTTAATGTATAAAATCCTTTCACCCAAAGACACTGAAAATACCAGGGGCTGGAGAGGGGGGAATGCCAGCCTGTTTACAAAAAAGGAAACTGAAAGAAATCCAACACGTGACCACTCTAGTCCCTCCTATAACAGACAAAACATTTCCTTTCTACCAAGCCTCTGAAAATTGTATTAAGCAATTTCATCTTTGTTGGCAGAAGTCAAAAGTTATCAAGTCAAAAGAAAAACTCTATTCACTCCTTAATCAGACTTCCCATATTTTGCAACCAGCAAATCCTTCGTGAAGAACAGCTCTCCGTGGCTGTTACCCAATTTCCGGCCAGAGAAGGGGCAGCGAGACAGGCACAGCTTTCCTTAGCAGCTGAAGGCCAGCTTCAAGTCACCCACTGAGAGACAAGCCCACATCCGGCCAGGGCTCCGCATCCACAAGCAAAGCCCAAATGACCAGTAACAGCCATCAGCTTCCCATTTACATGGAAAAACTAACATTTTTAATGAAAATCAATACTCTAAATCATAATAATCCTATTTCAAGGAAAATCAAAGTTGGCTGACCATCTTAACAGGATTAGACAAATGTTCCATAAAACGAGGCCACTATTCTTCTCTTTTAAGACTATTTCATCACTATTTTCTAGCAGGATCTGGCCACTGAATCCTATTTAAAGATTTATTTATTTATGACTATAAGAACTAGGGTACAGGCCACAGATGACAGGGGTGAGAGGATTCACCAGAGACAAGACTGGGGAGCAGAACAAGTGGATAGACAAACACACTGCTGAGGGGAGCAGCGGGTGGGACAGGAGAGGTCTGCCGCGCCATGTGGGTCAGCTCCCTGCCTGGGGATCGAACTGGTGCTGCAGAAGCTTCAGCTAGCTTCACAGTGCTGCGCTTTAATCCTTTGCGTCCTCAGGAAAAGCCCCATTGAAGCATTTTTAAAGAAATTCAACAGATTCGTGGCTGTAACTCAAGTCTACCCTTATCTTTCCTTCAAATACAAAGTGCTCTTAGGTATAAATAATGCAATATTTCACATTTAGTTTGATTCTCACAGAAAAAGGATCTGGCATCTCCTGTGTTTAGATGTCTTCAAAGAAATAAAGAAGGACTTGGCTTCTCTGGTCTTCTCCTGTCTTTATTTCCCCTTACACTATAGGCAAGGCCTTGGCTTCCTCCACCACCCATGCTCCCTTCCTCAGTTAGCCTTTTCAGGGCCTCCACCCTGACCTCTTCAAAACAAACAAAAAAAAAAATCACATCTCTTTCTCTCCAACTGACCTCTGCTTCTACCCCCACTTCAGTCTGAAATGCTTATCAGGAAAAAATTTTCTCACTGTAGTTCCATTCCAAATACCACGCAGGTTTAGCTGGGCAAGTCAGCCTCAGGCTTCCTCACTTCTAAATCAGCTGGGGGCAGATGTCAGCTTTGTAGAGTTTAAAACTGCCTCGGAACTTCTCTCTTAGGAAAGAGGGACAAAGAGGCCGGGGCCCCAACTCTGGCAATACTTAGGGTTCAAAATAACAGTACCAGTGATAAGAATAATAATGTGTAAACACATATACCTGTGTGAAGGTCTAAGTGTACAGTCTTGAAGGAAAAACAAGATAAATGGAGTCATAGAATCTCAAGAACGACATGCCACTTGTCAGCCCCTCGCTGTGAGAAAATGCTAAGAAAAGGGTTCCTTTATCTTGATCCTTCACACTAATCAGGCCCTGAGTGAGCCTCGACAACAGGCCAGACCACCTAGTAGGTCTGCAGGTCCCTCTCTAGCCCCGAGGGAGGACAGGGTCACTGAGACCGGCGACTCCCTCCTCCCCCAGCCCAGGAGCCCACACCAGGGTAACGTGCAAGGTGCACACACAGCTCACACAGCGGCTGAAGGACCAGGCTGTATCTCCCACTAATTCTGTAGGAATTCGCCAGAAATCAGTGACTACAGCTGCTACCATCCAGAAACCTATTTCCTTGTTTCACTCAATAAGCTGTGATGGTGCCAATTATCGATACACCGATGCTTTGGTCAAGGTTGTGTTCCTTGCTCAGCTGTAACCTGGCAACCGTAACTTCCCATATAACTGACCTAACAGTTCAAACACTTCTGAGAATACAGGCCAAGTCCGGGCACAGCCGAGGGACAAACAACCTAAGAGCAGCCCAGCTCTTCTCTGAGGTTGTGGGGGGCCCTCTCCTGCTCCAGGCATGTATGTCCCCTCCCTACAAAGCTCAGACTTTTCCAGAAGCTCAACTTCTAACGCCCAGCCTACTTCTGGCTTCCCTCCCTTCCATAAAAGGTCACCCTCAACTCCAAGCACCCACAGATCAAACAAAAGCTCAGCAGTAACCAGCACCCTATTTTTCCACTCAGGGTCAGGCAGAACCTCCAAGAGGACTGCAGCAAATCTTACTCTACCCCCACAGGGCCCTCGGTGTCACTCGCCCCACAGCCCTCCTTCCCTACTGTTAATCCCCACCCTGCCAGCAGACAGGCCGGACAGGCCGATTCTGACCTTTCCCAACTCTTAACCGCGGCTTTCTTTCGGCAGTCAACTTCAAAGGCAACAGGCGCCAGGCAAGACCTCTCCCCACGCCCTTCCTTCCTTCCTTCAGATCTCTGTTCCAGCACAGCTCGCTTTCCCAGCCCATCCTCTGCTTTGAGCGCCCCCTCCCTCGGGGGCTGAGCGGCCGCCCTCACCGCCCCTGCCTTAATCTGGCCACCCTGCCCTGGGTGCCGTCTCCTGGACAGGCTGCCTTCACAGTCAAGTTCTCCATCACTGGGGCAAAGCCTGTGTCTCCAGCTCCGGAACAGCCCCATTTAAACCCAGGCTCTCCTGTTAAAACCTATAGCAAGAGGGGCCCTCCCTGGTGGCGCAGCACTGCAAGCTGGCCGCAGCTGCCTCAGTGCAAGTTTGATCCCAGGCACCGGAGGTGACCCACATGGCGCGGCAGACCACTCCTGACCCGCCCGCTGCTCCCCTCAGCAGTGCACTTTGTCCATTTGCTCTGCTCTGCTCCCCACTCTGTCTCCGGTGAATCCTCTCACCGCCCCTGCACCTCTGGCCTGTACCCCAGTTCTGTATGTACAAATTATCTTTAAATATATATATATAGCAAGAAATTTGGGGAGGAGTGATGGAACTGTTCTCTCTATATGTATATCAAAATTTGGGCAGGCAGGGGATGTTGGACACTTACACATTTTCTTGCATGTAAAATTAAAAAAAGAACAGGGATGAGGGGAGCCCCAACATGAAAGATGAAGAGCCCCAACTGTGACAGAGACCTGACTGTGTCACGAGTGTGTGACAGAACTGTGCAGAATAAGGCAGGGAAGGAGGACAAAACTGTGAGTGCAGATTTAAAGCCCAGGACACTGCATAAAAGCAGCAGCTATGATCATACTCAGCACTGTACCAATGATAACTTTTAGTTCTGAATACTGTTATTTGGATACTAATGTGTTACAACTCTACAAGGTGATTAGAGGTCACAGAGAGGATAAATGGAATTTCTTTGTATTATTACCTCAGCTATTCTAAAGGTTAACATTATTTCAAAATAGAAAATTAAGGGCCCTCCCTGGTGGCACAATGGATTAAAGCGCAGCACTATTAAACTATTAAACTGCAGCATGAGTTCGATTCCCAGCCAGGGAGCTGACCCACGAGGCGCAGCAGACCTCTCCTGACCCGCCTGCTGCTCCTCTCAGCAGTGTATTTTAGTCAATCCTCCTGTTCTGCTCCCCACTCTGTCTCTGGTGAATCCTCTCCTCCCGCATCTCTGGCCTGGACCCCAGCTCTTGTATGCAAGCATTCAATAAAGTCTGCCTTCTTAAAAAAAAGTGTGGCTCTCATCCTCCTGGGCGTCCTGTCCCACCCAATCAGGCACTGAGACAACCACGTGAGGCTCCCCTGGAGTTCAGACTCGGAGAGAGTGCAGTTCCTCTTAAAAGGCAGCAACATTTCAACCCACAGAACAAAACATCTCCATGCCTGCTGCTCACTCCTGCCCCCCCTTTGCTCCGCCTCCCGGTCCAGGTGCAACCAGCACTGGCTGCCATCCTGACCACTCCGACCTCCCCTCGTCCCACCTGCCCCTGCAGGCCATGTGCATACACAGACTGCAGAGCACCCTGGAAGCCAGACCGCACCCCAGATCTGAGCACCACCATCAGCAGCCAGAGCATGACAAGGGTGCAGGGATGGACAGGCCAGGGGGAGCGGCCCCAGCCTCAAGCCCACACCCTCGGAGAAACTGGCAGAGTGAAGACACGAAGCCCAAGAGGGCTGAGAGGCGTCACCAGGCCGCAGGGCTGTGTGCACCCAGCTCTCTGGAAAGGAAGTGCGGGAGGCGGGGCAGCCGTGGGGCAGAGGGGCGCGCACAGCCTGGCCCGGCGACCAGAGAGCCACAGCGACAAGGCAGAAGCCAGGGCCTGTGGGCCCGGTAATGGCCCCAAGCGGGACCCCAGAATGCTCCCAGCACCAGCCCTAAGTGATGCTGAGAGCACCGTCCTCAGCCCACGCCAGGCGCTGCTGCTTCTCTCCCCTCTCTACGTGGCTTATCAGAGTCCAAGAGCCCATTTTTCTAGTTCTGCCCGCAGTGATGCTGTCCAAAGAGCGGGCGTGAACCAGGCAGCATGGGAGACCCAGCACGTGACCAAGGAACGTTCCTGCCGCACAGCGCGGCTGCAACATCTCCACCCGAGGGCCCCGGCTGAGGGGCCTGGACGCAAAGGCCACCCCCCCAGCATCCAGGGCTCCCGGGTCAGCGACCTTCGACACAGGCCGCAGGAGTCACCGGACATGGCGCTGGTGACCGGGCCCAAGCAGGTCATGTAAAGACATGAAGCCAGGGAGGAGCGGGGGCTGGGAGGGGTGAGGAAGCATGGTGGGCTCCCAAGGGGACAGTTCCAGGTCTGTCCACCTATCTGCACCCCTTCGGTCAGTCCTCAGACACACAGGACAGGGAGGATGCCTTCGCACTCCAGGATGCCATACATGGAGAGAACCTCCCGTGAAGGATGCTGATGGCGTCATTTCTTTCCCTTTCCGCCAGAAACCTCACAAAGAGAAGTATTTTTCAAATATATAAATAGCCAGAGCGACAAGGAGGAGACCGTGGTTGCTTGGGGGCCGCTGGAAGGAGGAGACGGCCGAAGGGCCGGCTCTTTCTGAGGAGATGAAACGGTCTGTGCGCATCCACATACGGGCTGGAAGCCTGCCCTGCACCCTTGGGATGCGGGTGTACACTGTGAGCCGTACCTCGGCACAGCGGGGGGTGGGGGGCGTTGAGCCCAAAGTCGCGCAGGAGACTCACAGCCCGGAGACGGTGTCAGCCAGATGGAGTGACCTTATAAGGCCCAGCCTGGGAAAGAGCAAAGGGCACACCCCACACTGGAGGATGTGGGTTGGGTTGGGGCTGAAATTGTGGGGGTGGGGGGGTGGACATGGGTGTCCAGAGCCCTTGGGGTCCTAGGCCCTCTGCCAACTGGGACAGCAGGGGAAGGACAACAGGAAATTTCTCTGTCATGCAAGCAGGGGAGGCAGGACCCAGAGCCCCGGGGTGTTTCTCCGCCCCAAGGCCAAATGAAGGCCATTTCGTGCCCCCGTGGCAGAAGGGATGGTTTCCGAGACAGAAACTCTGGAGGGGACAGTCCAGCGGACTGTGGGGCTCCTCACTGAACAGCACACCCCACCGATAGGGAAGCCAGCCGACAAGGAGCAGGTCACGCCTGCAGGCAGGCAGAGCAGCCCAGCCTCGTCCTTAGGTACAGGGGGAGACCTGCAGGGAGCTGCTGAGGTGAGCGGTGGAGACAGAAAGAAAAATTTTAAAAGAGGACAGAGATGCCACGCAACAGGCAGGATTATATATACAATTAACACCCTCAAAGAAAGAACAACAGGGAGGTTTTATCTTGTTAGTTACAACTTTCATTGTGGTCTATAATTTCTTTTTAATTATGTTTACTGAGATAGCACTGCTTTACAACACTATATGATTCAGGGGAACAGGTTCTCACCCCAGAGCTGGGGCACCTTGGCAAGCCCACCACCAGCCCCTTCCCCTTTGCTCCCCACTCCTCCCCTCCCCTTCTGGTAGCCTCCAAAATGAAACCTTAAAGAAGGAGCACTCAGATAACAACAAGGAACTGTTAGAATTATAAACGGGGGCCTCCTTGGTGGTGAGGGGTGAAGTCTCAGCACTCCACCACTACGCATGAGTTCGACCCCTGGCCAGGGAGTGACCCGCATGGCCGGGCAGTCCTCTCCTATCTCCCCGCTGCTCCCGTCTGCAGGGGTTTCAGTCCATCTACCTGTTCTGCTCCCCACTCTGTCTCTGGTGAGTCCTCTCACTCTCTACACCTCTGGCCTGTAACCCAGTTCTACACCAAAAAAAAGAAAAGAAACAATAAGCATTAAAAGCTGGAACAAATATGAAAAACTGCTGAAAAAAATAAAGTCGAGGAAATCGGACTATGTGAGAACCCTGAACAACAGCAGAGAGACAGCGTGAACACAGGAAGTTCACATCAGTGGCTCCAACGAAATGACACCTCTCCACTGAACTGAGCTCCCGGGGAAGGAGGTGCTGGAGCACACAACGCTGCCTGGAGACTTCAGATCAGGAACGGCAAGGGGGAAAGCTACCCTGGAGGGAGAATCCACCGAAATCCACCCTCCCTGGGAGGCTGAGCAGCTGCAAGAGCAGGTTCCGCAGGCCCAGGCCCCTGTCCCCCCCTCCCCTGCGGCATGAGCAGATTCCTGCTGCGCGTCTTCAGATTATGGGTCTCTGATGGAAAGCTGGGGAGCGGGCTTCAATGTCCTGGGTAAGAACTGAGGCTAGGCCGTGGACGCCGCTGGATTTAAACCTTTTAAATATTTAGGCACATGGTATATACCTTTTAAATATTTAAAAACACCTTTTAAATATTTCACTATACCCTTTAAATATTTAGCCATCTGGTCTCCATTTATTCTCCTGCCCCAGGTCCTTCAATATTAAGGGCAGGCCTGGGGGACCATTATCAATCCTGTTACTCCCGCTTGATGTGTTAGACCGAGAAAGTTTAAGCACATTGCTCACGGCGGGGATAGGCGGAGAACCAGAGCCCTTCGGCAGCCACGCCCAGCCCCTCTCGGGATCTGTCCTCTATACAGGACCTTGATCAAGTCCAAACAGAGAAATGTCAGTATATTACTTAGAAACGAGGAAAACAGTAACAAAAGAAGAGAACAGAGAATTGAACATAACTGTCTACGGGGATCAGGGCTAGAATGTATGATGTGATTTTTGTTAAATGTATGTACACAAATAACTTTGACCAAAAAATGTAGATCGTTGGAAAGCGTCAAAGAGCAATTTTCCCATCTTTGTCCTCAATATAGAGTAAAATTCACTATACTCAAGTTTCATTTCTCCAAAAATGTATAAACACAGATTTTCCTAACGCAAATAACTTATCTGTCAGAGCAAGAGTTCTCTAATCATAACTTAGAGAGTTACTGCATCTCAAAACTGTTTACAGTGTAATATACAGCAAATTCTGTTACCAGAATTTGTTACAGAAATTCTTCTATAACTAAAATCCCAGAAATAGTCGTTTCTATTTATAAAATTAGGGTTCACAAATATTCGGAAAGGATTTCAAATGTGTTTTTCTCCCCTGCCCTCCCCCCAAGCATTCAGACTTCTCAATCAGTGGGAACTGAGGGTGGGTGGAGGCAGAAGGGGCAGCAGGCGGAGCACAGAAAGATTTCCCAATTCCACTACACCGTCTATGCTCCAGAAAACTCCCATACGGCTTGTGCTACTTGCTTAATTCAGAAACAGCTGGGCTCGCCATCTAACTTACGAAATCCGAAAGCACACATCATAATGAAGTGGTAATGACAGCCCTCCTTAGTCAGAAACCAGTATCAAAGGGGAGCTCCAACCCAGAGAATTTTTTGTTTCTGTTCAAGGCCTGGGAGGGAAAAACAGAAAGAAAAAAAGAGCCGAGAACCTAAGACCTGACCCCAGAACAAGCCCTGCCCCTCCGAAGGCTGGAGTGTGCGCAGCCTTTCGTGTGTCCAGAGAACCAGGCTGCCCGTTTCAAAGCCAAGGCTGCATCTTCCAGTGTCTCGCTGGCTGAGCGCCTCCGCCTCACTGACCTTCTCCCTCCTCAAAACCTCCAGAAGACACCCAGATGAATCCTTGCACGCTTTGTTCAATCTGTTCCATTTATTGGCCTTTCCAATATTTATGTGTATCATGTGATGATTTATTTATAAAATACCTCTGAAGAATGATGGGAGTCAGTTCACAGTAAGAGACACAAATGTAAAGACCAAAAGCCGTACAGGAGAGGAAACAGAATTCCAGGGGGCAGCCAGTGGCTGGAGTATGTCTGTCCTGGGCTGCAGTCCGCCGGCCCTCCCCTCCAGACACCAGGGTGAAAACAAACACGCCAGGTAAAGATGCACTTTCCGCTCGGATGAGGGTCCTAAGACAGGAATTCATAGAAACCGGGAGTAAAACAGAGGTTTTACTGGGGAAGAGAGGGAGGGAGAGTCATTTTCAAAGGGTAAAACTGTCAACTGCGGCGGAAGGCACTCACTTTCATATGGCTATTTTTTCCCCAAAAGGGGAACAGCACAGTCTGCAGGTCAGAGAGTCGTGACTATATACTTATGAATGGCTAAACTGAAAATACTGTTTTACGGGGCCCTCCATGGAGGCACAGCAGGTTAAAGCGCAGCACTGAGAAGCTAAAGCCACTTCAGCCTGAGTTCGATCCCCGCCTGCTCCGGAGGTGACCACATGGTGTGGCAGACCTCTCCTGACCCGCCCGCTGCTCCCCTCAGCAGTGTACTTCGTCGATCTGCCTGTTCTGCTCCCCACTCTGTCTCTGGTGAAGCCTCTCACTGCCCCTGCACCTCTGGCCTATACCCCAGTTCTGTATGCACAAATAAATCAATCTTATAAAAAAAAAAATACAATACTGTTTTATGTGTTTTCCCACCATTCTTTTAAAGCGTACTGCAGTGAATAGGGAGGACGAGTCCTGTGCACTGGAAACTGAAGCTTTTAGAAATGTGTCCAATACGGGGCACCGTGTAGACACCCCGGGGACACAGGCTGACGGAGGGCCGTCCAGATGTTCAGCATGTGCACACGGGCACTTTCAACACTCCCAATGGGTGCTGCCCAAGCCGAGCTGCGACGTCCCTGCGGGGTCCCAGGAGGACCTGGGAGCTCGTCTGTCATCGCCGAGTGGCGGGTCCCAGCACAGGCTCTGCTGACAGGCACAGGAAGAAGGAAGAGTCCAGGGTCTCCCTTCCCAGGACTTCCCCACATTTTTATCCCACTCCCGCTGCCCCTGAGCTCTTTAGCCGAGTGATGGGCATTTCAAATCACCAGGGCTGGAGCCTGAGAAGCTGACCAGGTTCCCCTTTGGGGGATACAGCCGTCTGGAAGTGAGTGTCTGCAGCCACAGTGGACAGGACACCACCACACGAAGCGGACATGCGCGGGCATCAAAGGAGACCCTGCTCCTGCGCGGGCACCACACCCGAGACACTCCAGGTGGGCCAGCTGGCAGGTGACTGTTCACGCAGGGGCGCCCAGAGCCTCTGCTCCACGGCCCCATGGGACAGGCGTGTGGGCCACGAGGCGAGTGTGGGCAGCACCCTCTGAAACCTGCTGTCAGATACCGGAGTCGCTGGTATCCAAGTCACACATGACTCTCTTATGAGTGCAAAGCCCCCCAAGACCTCCAAGCCTCACGTGACTCTCCTATGAGTGCAAAGGCCCCCCAAGACCTCCAAGCCTCACATGACTCTCCTATGAGTGCAAAGGCCTCCCAAGAGCTTCAAGCCTCACATGACTCTCCTATGAATGCAAAGGCCCCCCAAGACCTTCATGTTTTAAAATGGCCTAGGAAGCTGCCAAAATACCTAAGGAAACAGCGAGGCTCACTCTGCACTGGCTGACCACAGAGGGTGTCCTATAGTCTAGTGGAAACCAAGTGAGGAAGGCGGAGATGAACTGCAGAAAATGACTAATTCCTCCGCAAAGCCTAAGTAAAGACTTCAATAATCTCAAAGTCCAGCAAATAAATACCCCAGACAAGCTACGGTTTATTCCCTAATACCACTTTCACTCGTTAGTTAAACCCTTCCTGAACAGAGGAAAGGCTTTCTGGTGAGAATCACAGTCGATGCTCCTGTGCAACAGTGCTGAGAACGAAAATGCAGAACGACAGACTGTAAGAACTAGAATGTCACAGAATCTTTTACAAAAGCCCTATGGTGAGGCAGAAGGGCCATGGGGCACCGCAGCCATCCCAGGGGCTGAGTCTGGGAGGGCAGGAAACCGTGGACACAGGACAAGGAAAAGCACCAACAAGCTCTGTGAACATTTAGGGGTTTTGTCTGTTTCCGAAAGATCTGGATTCCAGAACTATCCAGCTAATCAAAGACGGGGTACCCCCCACAAACACTTCTCTGGTGGGTCACACACAGGAAAAGGCAGGCCAAACTCTTTACAGACATCAACAGAATTGTAAAGCCAACCATCTCACAGTTAAGCTAGGACTTGAAGAAGGTAAGTATGGTTAAGTAATGGGGACTCAAGTCCAGAGTATGTATTAATTCATCTTCCCAATTATCTCACTTCTGAAAGCTGCAACCATGAACTCACTCCACAATAGGGAAAAGACTCACTGACATCTAGAGTAATGCAGAAGCTTGTAATCATTATTATTTTTTAATCTTTGAAGCACAAATCACAAATTGCTGATTTGAGAGCCTGGAATAACTTGCTTCCTAAAGTTTATTGCCAAGTATTCGTTTCAACTTCCTGTATACTGAGCACCACAGAAAAGACAGGTGGAGAACCCCATTCTCGCGCCCTCCTGCAGGAGAGTCTGGCGTCTGCGAGGGTTTAGCTGCAGCGCTAACTTCCCATCTCTGCCTTTGCCACACGCCACTGAGGGGCTTCCAGCCGATTTTTCCTCTTAGATTCAAACTTCTATGGGAACATCGCTACTCCAACTTGAATGTCCAGTGGCCTCTTCAACCTCTTTATTCAGCCAAGAGGCTGTCACTTATTCAAAATCTCTCTCATTCCTACATTGTTAAGATGGTTTTGCTGTAAGAGTACCGTATGCTCTCTCAAAACTCTAACACCCGGAAGAGTAAGAAACAGAAAAAGCAAGTCTTCCAGGAGAGACATAGGTCAAGGAAGAACTCTGATGACATGCAGGCACAGAATTCTAAACACTCACACAGGCACACAGGTGCACATATACTACTTCAGCATGAAAGACTTTTTCACACTCAGCCATATAGCAGGCATCCTCCCCTGTCTACACATGCTGGCATCCATGTCTTTGACCTGTGTCCATGTTAACTCAATGCATTCATTTGCTCACAAGTACCCTTTTCAATTTAGATTTTGATACTTTCCAAAGAGAATTTAAAGCCAAAGTAAGGAACCACAAAAGGCCCTTTACTCAAGAAGTCTTGCAAAAACAAGAACACTTAAAAAAAACCTCTAAGTTACAGTGTCAAGTTCCACCCATTTGCTTTAAAATTCTGATGACATATTTTTAGATTATGTGATTAAAACAAAAAAGCAACACACATTAAAATAATTTCCCTGTGTTCTTAGATCTTACTCTTTATGCTTAACAAGTCTCAAGAACAGCTCCGTCTCTCCTTCCATCAAGAGACCACACAGCCTCCATCCTCCATCCATAAAGTCTATGGGTAAACAAGTACCCACATTTCTCCAGGTGCCTGGTGTTTCAGTACTTTCACTTTTCTAGAGAATCTTAATCTGAAGGAAATGTTCTGGAAACAATAACCATGTCCCCCCACTCAAGGAAAATGTGGACTCAGAAGAACACCAGGCTTCAGAAGCGAGTGGGCAAACTCATTTCCCGTCACACAGGATGAAAAAGAAGTGCTGTGGGCAAAAAGCAAAAAGGCTGGTGCGCAAGACAGGAAGAGGCAGTTAGTGAGTTTTCCCAGGTACTTGCTCACCTGCTCTAGAGGTACCTGGCTCTAGGTCAGACCTGCTCTAACAGAGTCTTACGAGCCCTCCCTGGGGGCTTAAGGGGTCAAGTCACAGCACTGTGAAGCTGTCCACAGCCACTGCAGCACCAGTTGGGTCCTCAGCCAGGGAGCTGACCCACAGGGCGCAGCAGACCTCTCCTGTCTCCCCACTGTCCCCCTCAGCAGTGGATATAAGTGGATCTGCCTGTTCTGTACCCCACTCTGTCTCTGGTGAATCTTCTCATCCCCTGCACCTCTCTGGCCTGTACCTCAGTTCTTGTGTGATTTGGTAAATCAATCAATATTTTTTTTAAAAAAAGACTTAAGTCTTAAAACATATGCAAAAACATAAGACTATAACCAAATATAAGACACTCCAAGCTCCATTTGTAAGGCAGAATGCACTTTTATCTGGAGATGTTTTAATGCTCCTATGGTCAAGGGCGGGAAGAAAGTAGCCAGAACCCAGCAGGAGGAAGAAGCAGCAGCAGGCCCCAGGCCTTGGAGAAGGTGCCAGGCGGGGGAGGGGGCCCAGCAGTGGGAGGGAGCATGCACATTTCAGACAGTGGCTGGTGTGGCCAGAAGAGGTGCCTGACATAGCTTCATTCATGTTAGACTTCTCGTTACGTTTTAGATTTTTTTCAAATAAGATGGAAGACAGAAAGAATTCTTTAACAGAGTAATTCAGGGGGATAGCTGCAGGCAGGTATCAAGTACATTAAAGGTAAAAAAAAAAAAACAACCGAAAAACACTAATTCAAAAAGACACCTGCACCCACATGTGTACTGCTGCTTTATCTACAACAAAGGAAAGACATGGAATCAACCCAAATGCCCCAAAGTAGAGGACTGGATTAAAAAGATGTGGTACATATACACAATGGACTATTACTCAGCAACCAAAAAAGAGAAATACATGTCTTTTGCAGCAACTGGGGTGGAGCTGGAAAAGATCATGCTTAGTGAGATAAGCCAGAAAGAAAAGGAAAAATACCGGATGGTTTCACTCATAATAGCAGGAGTATAACAGACCTGGGGGAGGGGGAGGAGAATAATAATAATAATAATAATGAACTATATACCAGAGATATTTTACAGGGGTAGAGTGGGGAAATGGGATCAGAAATGGAGGGGGGCAGGTGCATGGGACTATGGTGATGGCACACAGGTGACTGGGTGATGGGAAGCCCATGGGGATTACAACTGAGATGGAAAAATGCACAAACTGATGTAAAAATAAACTATTAATATTATTTTTTTAAAGTATATATAGTCGACCTATCAAGAGGCAAGTAGCAAAGGAAAGGAATTATATCAAAGGGAATGGAGTTACAGTAAAATCTCAAGAGAATTTAAGGCATATACTGGAAAAGCAGCACTCTTAAAACAGGGGGACCCGGGAGTTTTACATCTCTACCCAGGTACATTCAGACCACCTAACTATATACTATGTGTTACCTACATGCTGAGGATAGTGAAAAAGAAAAGAAAATGAAGGCATATGGTCAACAATATGCTGAAAGGGAAAGGAGAAGTTTGAGTCATAAATATTTTCATTTTTGAAAAAGCAAAGTCAAAATGAAAATACTCAATTTGTAGCTACAAAACATACTTGGTGTGGTCTGCCTGCATGGAGTGTCCTGACAGACATGTGATTTTGATTTGTAGCTTGCTTAAGTCATATGTAAGTTCCAAAATGCCCAGTTTCCCACACGTTCCTCTATTAATGAACTACCTACAAGTTTTATACTGATTTTGCTTCTATAAATTAAATATCACATGAAGGTTATATTTTATTAGTCAAGGGGCTAAAATACACTGGGCTCAGGCCCTCCCTGGTGGCGCAACGAGTTAAAGCGCAGCACTAAGAAGCTAAAGCCACTGTAGCATGAGTTCGGTCCTTGCCCCGGAGCTGACCCACAGGGCGCGGCAGACCTCTCCTGACCGCCCGCTGCTCCCCTCAGCAGTGGACTTCGACAATCTGCCTGTTCTGCTCCCCTCTCTGTCTCTGGGGAGGCCTCTCCCAGTTCTGTATGCACAAATAAATCTTTAAAAAAAAAATCATGAAAAACAATCAGGTATGAAGCAGGACACTAACCTAACACCGCACTGCAGGCTCCTGTAACCCGAAGCCTGCGCAGAGGCAAATCCCAGTGCCTGCCTGCTCCTCTCCCCCGCCAGAGGGGTGCCACAGGGAGCCGGCCACCCGGTCACTTCCTCAGGAAGCGGAAAGAATCATGGCTCACCCCTGGCCCGGGGCCCCCAGCTCAGAGTGGTGCCTGGCATTCGGACAGGGGCTGGACTTGTAAGAGGACCGTTCACCCCATTAGCAGTGCCAGCGAGTGCCCCGAGACGGGCGCAGCCGAGCCCCAGCCAGGGCAGCTGCGTGAGTCCAGGCGCTTCCTGGGAGGCGGCAGCCCGGGCTGCCACAGCTGCGCTGCAGCTTCCCCACCAGAGCCCCCCCCTCCCATCAGAACACCTCACCACAGGAGACCCTGGGTGGAGGATCACCCTGTGACTAAACTAGCCTCAAACATACCCAAATTAAGCAACTCCAGTCAATCCACATGACCAGTGTTTTCTTTTTCTCACCAGAGTCAAAAATAAAATGATACTGACTTGCTGTGAGCTTAAGCTTCTCGAAGAGTGGAATATCTACTTACTGAACGTACAAAGCTTCCCCAAATCCCTGTCTCTTTTTCTTTAGAAATCAGAACATACATTTAAAGGGCAGGCCTGCCCTCAGGTTAGCACTTCAAAATGATGGCTGATAGCAAGTCAACCAGAGACCCGCACTCACTCAGCAGCAAACCACTGCACAAGGGCCCAGACAGCTGGCTCACAGACCCACACAGCTGGCCGAGCTCCGCCCGAGTCCCCTCAGCCTGCGCGACTGTGTCACAGAGCAAGTCACCTAACCCCACCAGCAGAATTCAGTTCTGCCCAGGAGTCTCCTTCATTTCACCACTAGGAGTGCATTCGGGGGCCAGGTAATCTACCTGGGCTGCCCACCCATCTCCACAGGTATCTAGTGTGTGACAAGCAACAGGGAGTCAGGGTAATGGCCTACACGCTGGTGCCGGCTGAGCTCTTGAACTAATAAAAGACAAGCTTCCGCGAAGGAGATTATGGGATTCTCTCTGGCCAACAGCACAGTGCCAACCAGTAAATACTTACAATTCAGAAAAGCACCTGCTCTTTCCTTAGTCACTCCCAAAGAAAAATGGGCCAGGATCCTACTTTCTCTAGGCAGGTCGGTCTGAGGGCACACGAGCAATGATTTTGACGAAAGAAATAAAATCTTCCAATATGAGGAGCAAATGTACAAAATTGTTTGCTGCTGTTACTTGGAACACCGGAAGATATGTAAATGCTATCAACAGGGAAAACATGAAGTAAATCTTTAAATACACGTAACAGGGTTCTGCCTGGTGGCGCAATGGGTCAAAGCACAGCACTATGAAGCTATGGCAGCCACTGCAGCATGAGTTCCATCCCTGACCAGGGAGCTGACCCACATGGCGCGGCAGACCTCTCCTGACCCGCCCACTGCTCCCTCAGCTGTGTATTTCAGTTCATCTGCCTGTTCTGCCCCCCACTGTCTGATGAATCCTCTCATGCCCCCAGTCCTCTGGCCCATACCCCATAAATAAATCTTTAAAAAAATAACATAAAATTTACTCTATGAACCATTTCCCCCATCTTAACCATTTTTGAGTATACAGTTTAGCAATATTAATCATATTTATTGTTCACGGTACGTTTGTGTGTGTGGAATAATATGCAGTCATTAAAAGTAAAGTTACAACCATTACAGATATTGACACTGGGCAATAAAGATATACCATCTAGTAAAAAGAGGTTATAAATCAATACATAAGCTACATCAAAATTAAAGAGGAAAATGCACGTATCACAGATGTGTAAGAGGCATAGATGGGTAAGATTCACAGGAAGAATTAGAAGGATGCAAAATACAGACTTTGGACATCGGAATCAAGAAAGGGAAAGAGGAAAGTGTTTTTCAAAAATTCATCTGTGTGTGTGTGTGTGTGTCTGTGTGTGTGTGTAGAACTGGGGCATAGACCAGAGGTGCAGGGATTGCGTGGAAGAACAGAGGAGGAGTCACCAGACACAGAATGGGGAGCAGAACAGGCAGATCGACTGAATTACACGGCTGAGGGGAGCAGCAGGAAAGCAGGGAAGGTCTGCTGAGCCATATGTGGGTCACCTCCCTGGTAAGGAATTGAACTCAGGCCATGTGGTGATAGAGCTGAGACAACCCTCAGGCCACCAGGAAGGCCCCATTTTCAAAATCTGATGTCTACAGAAAATTCAATGGGAGTTTAAATCTCCCAGGAAATTAGGAACAGCCAAAGTCACCAATCTTGGCAGTTCTGGCAAAGGCACTTCGTACAAGCCCACCACTCACTGGACATATATTCTTTCAACTAAAAGGCCCTTCTGTTGGAAATTTACTAATTCATCGATGAGTTTATAGATACCAGAAAGGTCTGGCCTGTACCTATCACCATCAATAAACTTCAGGAAAATTCATCACAGCTTCTGTCTGACGTGGGTTATTCACAGCTTCACACTAAGAAAGCATGGGGAACACAAAACATGTCTTCACGATTGACTATAAACTGCCTTTTTTTTTTTTAAATGAAGCATGTTTGATGAATTCTAGTATTCCAACACTAAGAAATCACTCACTTGTCCATTTACATACTAAAACCAAAAGATTCCTAGTTGAGGAGTAAAATTCATGCAGGCTTTAAAAGCGTTCCGTTGACATTTTATAAATACCACGCGTTTAAAGAGCAGCTCAACAATTCTAGCTTGAAGCAAAGTATAGATCCACTAAATGAGAAGTGCTATTTTGAGGGTAGAAAAAGAACTTCAAAGTAATTTTCCCTTGTCACCTGAATAAGCTTTCTAAAATTATTCGCTGAAATCCTAAATCTCACACAGAAACCTTTGTCCTTGAAATGCTCCAATCTACATAGCTGTTTATTCTTGTTCTTTTTACTAGTTTCTTTTTTTTTTTAATACGATACTTAAAATATTTTACAAACCTTTTTGAGGCTTCCAGAATTAGAAAACATGTAAGAGAAAACTAGCAGTTGAAGGCTCTCACACTTCTTGGGGAGTTTACAGCTCCAGGATGCTTGTCTGTTTCTTCCATGGCTCCATCTTTGTGGGATTTTCAGCACCCAAAGTTCTGAAGTCTTGCTTTTGCTACAAGACTTCAAATCAGAGGCCCTCAACAGGGGGGCTTTGCTGTGCCACCGCCTCCACAGGTATGGAGCAATGTCCAGCAGTGTTTTGGGTTGGCACTCTTGGGAGGTGAGGGTGCTGATAACACACCATAGGGTCGAGGCCTACGACACACGGGACAGCCCCCAAACAGTTACTCGGCCCCGAAGGTCAGCAGTGCTGAAGCTGGAGGACACTGCTCTAAGGGAAGACTCCCCATGACCAGCCTGTCCGCCCCCACCGAGACCCAGCCCTCCTAAAGTCGCCATAAACCTGTGTCCCCATCAACCGCCTTCCTCTTGCACGGAGATCAGCCAGTTGCCGCTCCAGCTTGCCCCTGCCGCTTGCCGCTCCCACCAGCGGAGGAAGGGTGTGGACAAAAGGGTTTCCTGCATGGTTATCACAGCTGTTCGTAGAGCCCCGAAAAATGCCACTGGCTAATCATTAAGCAATTCTCACTAGAAGACCAAATTCCCAAATTCACTTAGAGCGTTTTTGAAATGATGAAATATTTTCGGCTGCACACTCTGCCTGGGAACAGGCCCCACATTATCATTCCCAGCGTGCCTACTGGCTGCTGACTTTAAAAATAAACTCATCTAACAACTCTCTTCCTGGAATAGACAGAAAACAAAAACATGAAGAGAACTGATGACATCGTTTCTTCAGTTGCTACGCTGCGTTAAAGGAGAAGGCGGCAGGCCCCGGCACACTCCACGCTGGGCCCGCCCTCATTTTACATTCTCTTCATCAAAAACGTCGAGCAGCTGGATCAATGTTCACCCAGGGATGCCCCTGCTGTTAACGGTTCACCAAAAAGGGGCAAGAAGGTCCTCACCGGACTAGGAATACAGGAATCTGAACAAAATGCACCCACACACACACACACACACACAACTTTCTTTCCTGCCCTGGACTGTCAACGCCAGTATTAACTGGAGCCCAGAGCTAGTCTTCGTGCTTATTCGATGTTGGGCCCTTTCCGGAGGAGACATCCTTGGGATCTACTTAAAACCGGGTGCAAGAAGTCCTTCTCCTTGGGAACTGAGAAACGGGTACACATTCTGGAGGGGGGGGGCTCCTGCCCTTTTTTCTCCGTGTGTTTGCCACAGAGAGCCCTCCAGGGCATCGCGGCCTCTAAGCCATCAGGACACAGGACTTAGAGTGACCCACACAAAAGGTGACTCTCCAAGAGGAAAGGGAGACACAAAGGGACTCTGAAAGGGGCGAGGCCTACATTTAATGTCACAGACATAATCATTAAAATGTTGTTTGGCTGGGTGCCTCCCTGATGGTGCGAGGGATGAAGTCGCAGCACTATGAAGCTGTCCACAGCCACGGCAGCCTAAGCTTGATCCCCGGCCAGGGAGGGGACCCACATGGTGCAGCAGACCTCCCTGTCCTGCCCACTGTACTTGAGTAGCTCTGCCTGTTCTGCTCCCCACTCTGTCTCTGGTAAATCCTCCCCACTCTGTCTCCCTGCACCTCTGGCCTACACCCCAGCTTTTGTATGGATAAATAAATAAATCTTTAAGGAAAAAAATGTCATTTGGCTGGATCTATAGGTATTGCCGAAATAAGGCTACGTGCTCTCAAACTGGCAAAAGGAGGAAAAGGGAGCAAGGTATCTCTAATGTTTACTTACTTTCTGTTGCACACCAGTGTGGCCACAAGCGAGAAAAAGCTTGATCTTGACAGGAGAAATAAGGGCTGAAACAGTGGCTTTGAACCTCAGAGGTACTTGAACCTGTCACTGATAAGCTATAGAAATGACACCTCAAAACCACAGCACAGTTGTGGTCAAAGGCCTGGTCTCCAAGCTAGACTAAGCGGAGAGCCCTGGCTCTTCCCTGCGAGTCAGAAGATTCTGAAGAAGTTACTTAACTTCTTCAAGCTTCTGTTTTCTACAGAAACAGTGAGCCCTGCCTACAAGCCGCTGCACAGGTGAACTAAGACAATCCAGGCTGCCTGCTGACTATGGCACCCGGCTGTGGTGTGGCCTCAGACTGCCAGTTATCTTAATGTCAAAGCCAGGTCAGCAAAGGGACTCCAACATAGAGAAAGCCCTAGAAATTAAGCCACAACCGTGGTCCTCCCAGATAAGCAATGCAGACAAAATGGAAGCCAGCAGCATTCCCAACAGCCGACACAAAACAGGGCATCTCTAAGTGCCTTCCTGCAGAAAGGCAGCCCAGAAGGTCTTCTACGAAGCACAACAGATGCAGAACAAATTTTCCCTATCCTCCACCACCTGCAATTCGAGCACTGTGTAACCCAAGAAGTTATGGCTAAATCTGAAACTCCAGCTGAGGTCAAAAGTATCCTAACTCAGTGAGGAAGAAACATGTTCATTCTATGAGTCACCTGTATGAAAACCGTTAAAGCCTAATTATCGTTACTCAAGGGCTAAGCTATGTGTTCCCTCTGCTCCTAAAGTAGCAGTGACCAGATGAACCAGTCTTTTTTGCTAAACAGATACATCCAAACCCCGCTCACATGGGCGCTTATCTGTAACATATGAGAGGCCACGAAGAGTCACCTCTGACCCCATGACACACCCTAACTAAACAACCCGACAGTTGCCCCCATCATTTAGCCAAGATTCAGCCCAAAATTCACTACTCTGCTAGCTTGGCTGTGTGTTCATGGAGCAAACAGGGAAAGCAAGAAGTACTGTGGTTTTATTTCTCAGTGGAGGGAAAGCCAAGGAAAGACTGCACAGCTACACTGTAGCACAAGCTCAGACACCTGCATCCCCGTGGCACAGGCCATATACCTCATGTGGTGTCCAAACGACCCACATATGAAGGCCTTGACCGACGCCGGGGGCAGCTCACCCCCGGACCATATCTTAATCTCTCAGAGCCTCAAGTTCCTAAAGCAGAGAATGAGATGGGCCCACCCACATGTCGGGGCTGCTGTGGGACCTCACTGCATCGCCGCCAAACAGGCCCACCTCCCCCGTACACTTCCCGAATGACCAGTCACTGCTGGCTCATCGTCCTGCAGGCCCAGCAGCTCTATCACAGGCAGAAGGGCCGCTCAGTGTCTCCTGCACACGGCTCTTCTCATGCCAAGGGTGACGCTTTCCCTGAACATTCTCCCTGAATCATCTGCTTTTTGTCAAACTTTATTTTTTAAAAGATTCATTTTATGTTTTATGCAATAAGAACTGGGGTGCAGGCCAGAGATGCGGGGAGAGGGGGTGAAAGAATTCACTAGAGAGAGTGAGGAGCAGAACAGGCAGATCTACTGAAGTACACTGCTGAGGGGAGCAGCGGGCGGGCCAGGAGAGGTGTGCTGGGCCCTGTGGGTCAGCTCCCAGGCCACGGATCGAACTCAGGCCACAGTGGCTGCCAAGGGCTTCATAGTGCTGAGACTTTAACCCCTGCACCACCAGGAAGCAACCTCCCCTTTCTGTCAATCTTTATCCCTTTCCTTTGTAACAATTCCACTGAAAAGTTATCTTTACCTCATTTAAATCCAATCTTGTCTTTTTAATATCCTTCCTCCCACCACCACCCTTGGAAACCAAGCAGGCACGTCAAAAAGTAGGACTAAAAATTAAGGGCATAAATTCAATTCACTGTGGGCACGTTATTTTCAGGAATGAATGAAGGCAAAGCCTGACCACATGCTGCAGCCTGTGCTTGGCCGGGCCACAAGCAGGAAAGGTGAAAACGGGAGGAACCCAGGCAAGTCACCCCGCCACTGAAGGAACAACACTAGGCCCACAAGGTCATTTCTGAGCAGGAATGAGCACATTCTATAAAAAGGCAGCCACCTTTCGTTGCCTCCAGCTTGTTAAACTTAGCGAGTACACAACTTCTCTTTGCCCTCAGAATTTTGCCGATGTCTAGATTTCTGCAGATGTCTAGATGAAGCAGGCACCCGATTTTGTTCTTGCAATGACACTCTCTAGAAAACACCTGAGTTTTCCTGATGAGCAAGGAATGCCAGGGCTGGACCCCGAATCACAGATGCACTGTGTTGGCCTTTACGAGTGCGCTGTTGTCTCCTCTGGGGCATTCACAAGCCCAGCGAACACCAGTCACCCGCAGAGGGCTGGCAGCAACCTGCTCCCTGGGCCATGGCCAGTCGGACCAACTTGGCTTTTGAGCATGAGAAATGGAAAGACCTGAGCTACCAGGGGATGGCCACCAGCCACTGGAAAGAGGGTGCGTGGATATATAGGGGCGGAGGGATGGCCACGCCAGCCACATGCACGGTTCTATGGGGTGAGGCCCAGGCCGCAGAGGCAGTGGCCCTGGGAAGGGGCACGGGGAGGCGGTACACTCCCCAGGCACCCACCCCTTGGCAGCAAGGGAGGCAGACACAGAAACAGCTGTCGGCCCCAGTCTTTCATCGGGTTGGACAAGGAACCCCTGAACCCAGCGTGGCACAGTCACTCCAGGTGCTGGCTGAGGCCTGGCCGTCTTCGTGACTGAAACTCACAGTGGGCGGCCCTGCCTCGTCTCTCCTGCATCGAAGCTCAACATTAAAATGGTCTTGTCTTGGGCCCTCCCTGGTGGCGCAGCGGGTTAAAGCACAGCACAAAGAAGCCAAAGCCACTTCCAGCGCGAGTTCGATGCCCGGCCCGAGGTGACCACATGGCGCGGCAGACCTCTCCTGACCCGCCTGCTGCTCCCCTCAGCAGTTAACTTCGACAGTCGGTCTGTTCCGCTCCCCACTCCGTCTGCGGTGAAGCCTCTCACCGCCCCTGAGCCTCCGGCCTGTACCTCAGCTTTGTATGCATAAATAAATAAATCTTAAAAAGAAAAAAAAGATCTTGCCCTTTCAGACAAGGGCCAGCAAGGCACTTTAGGGTGAAGGTAACAAACCTGCAGTAATCAGGAATAGGAAGAGGAATAAACTGGGGATCCAATGAAATCTTCTGTGCCCCCAAATCAGTGCTCATGCCAGAACAGGACCAAAGGCCAGTCCGGACCACCTGCACTCACTGGCATCACACGCGAAGCCAGGGGGTGAGGCCCTCGGTCAGGCAGCGCTAGGTGTCAGGTCACTCTAGAAGCTGAGGCAGAGGTCTGAAACTGGGGTCCACAGAGGGCCCTTACGACTTCAAAGTGCAATTTGTGGGTGAGGGGAAGCTGGCAGGACGCAGGAGCTCGGGGTTCAGCCCTACTGAGTCATTACCTGCACTTTAGTAAGATCCCAGGTGACTTCCACGCAGCTCAGTGTATAAAGCTACTGTGTCCACAAGGCCACACAGGACGGGCAGCGACACGTCTGGGACATCAGCAGCCGCCAGGCGCCTGCACCGGGGTGGCAACTTGCAGCAGGGAAGGATGTCGAAGCCCGTCAGGCCAAACCTAGCATCAGGCCACCAGCGGTGCGGCCTTCGCCAGCCACTTCGCCTCCCCGAGGCTCACTGGGGACACTAGTGGCACAGGCCACTGCGTGCGGGCACCCAGCGCCCGGCAAACCGGTGGCAACACGTGCTCCCTGTCTGTTAGACGTAGATGCCAGCCTGCTGTGGCTGTGTACACCTGGCAATCTAGAGAGAAGGCGAGAGGGGCCTGGGGGCGGAGCGGTCCAGACTCCGGAGAAGGGACTTTACTGATAAGGACACGACCCTCCGCTGTATTTTTCAGCCAAACAAAAAACTGGCTATCGAAGATGAACCCTGCTGACCAGCCGAGAACCTCGCTGCTAACTTTGTTAGACGTCGACCTGATATTCCAGACCAGCACTGTCCAACAGAAACAGAATGAAAGCCGCAAATACAATTCTAAATTTTAATAGTAATCACATTTTTAAAAGCAGGAAAAATGGGAGGTGAGCAATTAAATTTTAGTAATCTGAATCCAACCAGAACATCACTTGCACATGTAAGCAGTATTTAAGAAAGACAACGAATGAGGTATTCTACTTTTCATTCTTTCTTTCTTTTTTTTTTTTTTGTATCTGTCTCCAAAACCCAGCTTTATACTCACAGCTCATCTCCAGCATCACACTATACTGGTGCCATAGGTGCACGGAGCTACTGCTGCATACTGGACAGGAGTTCTAGACTATTCTTCCTGGACCTCTTTGGTCCTTTCCCCACTCAGTATGCAATCACCACCAAACCCAGGGTGCACAGCATGAAGATCTGACCACTGTCAAGTGTGAACAGAGGCATATGCTAGTATTTTCACAAATAAGCTTTCAAAAGAAGCAAATCCCAATCAACATAAGTGAGGCCAAAAGACAGACCACTCTAGACCAGAGCCCTCTCACTGGCGGGGCTGAATTTCCCTGCAGAGGTAGCTGAAGTACAGGATTGTAACTAAAACTTCACTCAAGATTTTGCAACACCAAATGAGAGTACAGTCAGATAGGAACAAGTATGCTACCCTCTTGCCTATATTTCACCCACTTTTAGCCCTATCTAGGGTGTCTGTAGCCGAAGACCTATAAAAAAGGCAGGAGACACTCTTGTGTGGGTTCACGGCATACTCACACGTGCACACACACAATTACAAATGTGGTAAGGCAGACAGGAGAAATACCCTTCAGGAAAAAGGACCTTCCCCCAAAGGAGGGAGGGGGACACAGAGTTAAGACTAGAGAGAACTTACCAAGGACCAGGCACTTTGTTAAGTACTTTATATGCACATAATCCTCCTAACAACTCTCAAGAAAAGTACAGCCATATTACTTCACTTGAAAAGAAAAGAAATGGGCCCTCCCTGGTGGCACAAGGGGTTAAAGCACAGCACTATCAAGCTATCACCAGCCACTGCAGCATGGGTTCAATTCCTGGCCAGGGAGTGACCCACAGGGCGCAGCAGACCTCTCCTGTCTCACCACCACTTCCCTTAGCAGTGTATCTCAGTAGATCTGCCGGTTCTGCTCCCCACTCTGTCTCTGGTGAGTCTTCTCATCGCTCTCTCCCCCACCCCTCTGGCCTATACCCTAGTTCTTATATGCATAAAGTCTTATATGCATGTGTATATATGTATATACACACATGTGTGAGTGGAGAGAGGGGGAGAGACTGAAAACTAACCAACATAAAACCTGCATCTGAGGGCTCTAAAGGCCACAGACTACTTAGCAGGGAATACCTGAGACAGCTGAAAAGCCCCTGT
Organism: Condylura cristata; assembly: GCF_000260355.1. NCBI lineage: Eukaryota > Metazoa > Chordata > Mammalia > Eulipotyphla > Talpidae > Condylura > Condylura cristata. Next base: position 38,055,520 of record NW_004567117.1, on the reverse strand, counting down.
GTTTGTCTAACAATAGCTTAAACCAGTCTCCAGATTTAGATTAAGCAGGATCTGCTCGCCTCCCATTTCTGAAACAGGCAGAATTCGGAACTTCCTGTCTGGAGATCATTTACTGAGTTTTTGAGACTGTGTTTATTTACTGATGGAAAAAAAGGATTTTTTTCAACCCCACTTTCAAGTGACTTTGATTTTTGCATCCTTCTCAAAGAAATGAAGCAAAAACATGTTTCTGCTCCTTCTCCCTGCCTGTGTGTATCCTCAAGTCCAGTAAAAATGTGTCAACTCCTTTCAACATGCTAATCCCTGCTGACCTAAGTGAGGAAAAGCTGGTTAATTACAGGAACCCTCACTACAGTATCTCTGAGAGGAGATACATATTGTCAATCTCAACTTTCAATCGTCCCTGCCCCTAAACATCACCAGGCAGCACCAAGGTGCCCTGCCCCTGGCTTCTCCATCTAATCTCCACATCCCGAGACACCTTCCAAGGTCTCCAGGTGCCTCTCCCCAGGGAGAACAGTCTGGAGCTAAGGTACGTGTTTCACATTCTACTACATTTGAGCTGCCAGAGCTTAGCCAGGGTCTCAGTTTCCCCTCCTGCACCAGGGTAACAGTGTAACAGCCTGTCTGACTGTCTCAGTACCGCTAGAAGACGGTCACAGGGTCTGCAGGGGATAAATGAATGCCATTTCCACCTTTCTGGAGGTGTTTTGTCCTCCAACTTTCTGAAGTAGGCCATCAAGTTCAGCACCTCCCTCTTCATTTATGATGTTTTCTATATAAACGACTGCCCTAGAGAGTCACAAACTCAAACTTTCCAGGTCTCTGTCATCTCTGTTCTATACCAACTCCTCCCAGCGGTGACCTGGAGCCCAAACAGAGCCCAGACGCAGAGGATACCTCCAAGGGCAAGTGAACACACGCCTGAACTCCCCCCCAGGTCCCTCCCCGCCGCCCCCGCCACTCTCTCAGCCTAGTCTCGTCTCTGAAAGCAGAAGCTCAGAGCAGAAACAACCAACTGCGAGTTGCTTCTGTGAGCAACCTGCGAAGATTCCCTGTTCCTCCTCCTCCATCATCATGCACACTAACTGATGCCACCCCGAACACCCTACTGCTCCACTGACATCACACCTCCAGCCCAGCCCCCCTCTTCCCTCCTGGAATGTCGGCGGAACCCCCTCATCTGACCGCCTTGCCTTCAGCCTGAACAGTCTCCATTCCATCCCCATGGAAATGTGCACAGGACCTGTCAGGGTCCTGGCTGATGGCCACAGGCAGGAAGTGCGCCCTTAACTGACAGTACCACCTTCACCGGCTAAGCTCCCACATCCCTCTCCCATCCCTGCTCTCGACACCCCGCTCATCCACACACTGGATGCTCACGTTCGCTGGTCCCCTAAGTCTCTGCCTGCTTCACATAACCTCACTGGTCTCTCCCAGTGCAGCTGAGAAGCCTTCTCTTCAAGGCCTCCCCTTGACATTCCTGTCATAGCAAATGCAGGCTACTTCCCACTAGTTTTTTCTCTCTGGATTCCTTTTTCCTCTGCAGTCCTAGGGCCTAACATGAAGGCTGGTGATTAATAAACACTAATGCAATGACCTCCCCAAATTAACACTGCTTCATACTTCTCTCTCAGGTCTTCTCTCTTGTCATCACCATAAGCTCTAACCTGAAAGCTATTTTAGCCTCTTAAAAAAAGTGAAAAAAAAAATTGTGCTCTACTCCATAGCTTTGATACTGTGTAAATACTTTTACTTCCTGTAGGGACATAGAAGCTGAATAATAACTTCCAATATTAACACACCACCAATATTCTGGCAGCCCATAAATCAGACAAATTATAACTAATAAGTTGTTTGTGCAACTAAGATTTCAACAAAGATCTTTGTTACCACTTTCCAAAATTTAGATTCTATTATTGTTTGTTGTTTTATTGAACCTGAAGACAAATGTAAGAATTAAACTGCCAACTGTTTCTGAAGAGATTAAAAATAATTGCTGTAGGAAAAGAAAGCTGTTTTACCACTCACAGTTTTTGCTTCCACTTTTGGCTAATTCTGATTAGTTCTGGGCTATAAAGCATGTCATCCCATCAGTGAGTGTTCTCATCACCATCATCTTGTGTGTGTCTCCAGATAACATTCCCCACAGTCTTAACTGTGGATGCGAAGCTACATCTTTTTTTGTGTGCTCTAACAAGCTAAATTTATTTTCATGCAAACCCCTAAATTCCTATGTACTTACCATATGACCCAGTCACCCACCCCCAAAGACTTACAAAAGGAACAGAAGGAAATGTGTTTAAGACAAAACCCTGTATACTAATGTTTGCGGCAACCTGACTCACAGTGACCAAAAACAGAAACCACCCTGTGGTCCTTCCAGAGGTGAAGGGGTAAACAGGCTGTGGTACATCCATACAGCGGGCCGCCCCGCCACCCTACAGACCACCCAGCACACGCACACAGATGAGCCTCCCAAGTGCTGGGGTTACTGGCCTGACATTGTAGAACAATTGTTAAGGACACAACAAATCTGTGGCTGCTGGGGCTTGGGTGGAAGAGTCTGCCTGCGAAGGGCCAGCAGGAGAGACCGCACAGCAACGGAACTACTTACTCCACCCGGCCACGGTGAGAAAGACCCCGTGCTACGTAGCACATTTTACTGCATGTGAATTTTTAACCACAATTTGGTTAAAGATCACCCCCCCCCCCGCCTCCAAATACAGTGAACACAAAGGTGTGTGTTTCTCAAGTGTTTGCTATAGTTGTTGATGCTGTTTTCTTGCTATCGGTTTGCACTGATTAGAATGAAATATCATGGGGGTTAGGAGGGAAGAACCTCCAGCCTTTCCTTCACACTGTCAGCTTCCCTTGCCCTGGCCACTTCCGTGAGGGTCCATGTCAAGACCACCTCTGCCCGGCTATGAAGAGCTGGGGGTAGGGGGCCCTCTGAGGATACAGGGGAGATGGTTCCAAACCAAAGGCAGGCAGGCTGTACTCCATGGCAAGGCACGGGAGCCCTTCGGGGAAAGAAATAAAGAGGGTTGGGAGACTAGAAATCCTAAAACTCTAACTCCTACTTAAAGAAAATTCCTTCCACAGGTTGGCTGCTCCCTTCCTCCACCTCCATTTAAAAAAAAAAAAAAAAAGAAGATTCAAGGTGGATAAGGGCAAGGAAAAGTGCTTTGTAACAACTGGGAGAAAGAGTGAGCAGGAGTCTTCCTGAGCCATGCTCGGATGAGAGTTCTAAGAGCCCTGGATCCGATGTTCTTTAACATGGAAAAAATGACTGAGTAGGCTTATGACAGAAACAAGCCAAGGTTTCCAGTGTACCCTCACCAGCCAGACCCACACATTCCTCCTCCAGGGGGACGGCCTGCCCGTGGGCTGCAGGCAGGGGGGCTGCCCCTCACAGCAACAGTGATCAGGGCCCCGCTCCAGCCCCAAGTGTGGATGCCACCCAGCTCCCTGCAGTCTCTCCCAGGGAAGAAAATGCTGCTGCTTCCTCTTCTCAGCCACATTCACATTCCCCAAACCAGAAAACTCGGTTCCCCTCCCAGGAGACCTGGGCCTGCGGCATTGTTCTACCTCAGCAGGAGATGGCCACCTGAGACAACCTCCTTCCAAGATGAGCTCCCGACTGCAGCCCTGGAGAACCAGCTCTCCAACCCCAAACAGCATCTGCAGCTGGATAGTCTGGCCTAAATGCAAAACAAATGCTATTTTCCAGGAGCCTTCTGGGGGGAGGGGAGTAACAAAGCTGAAAAGCCCAGAGAGCAAACCAGAACATTCTGTGACAGGCAATGCCTCACAGAAAGGATTTTAAACATTATCAAGAAATGTTCATTGCAAGGAGTTAGCTGCCCAAGTAAAATAAAAACCACTGACTTTCTAAAGCGAGCAGAGAAGGACCACATTATAAAACAGCTTATTGTAGTGAGCTAATTAAGGTTTATCATATTAGCCATCTCAGTTTGAGTTGGCACCAGAAAAGCAGGAGCAGCAGATCATGCAACATGCACTGGGATCTGCTTTGCAAGCAGCTTTCTGCCACACTCAGACACAGCACCTCTGGCACTCGAAAATGATGTCGAATTGAAAACCAATTTTAGCACCGTGATTTGTAAAGAATTTGGTTCCACCCTGTAAGCTATTTACTGATGTATCAGACCCAGATTACATTTCTCTCCATTAAATGCTGCACGAAATACTCTGAGCTGGCCATGCACTCCTGCTTCTCTGTTGCTAGTTTGATCACACACTGGATGCCATCCTATGAAAAAATGCTCAACAATAAAAACCCTTGCATACTTGACACCCTTCGCCCACCAACTGCCAGCAGACAGCTTAACCAGTTCTAAGCTCCTCGGCATTTCTGAAAAGACATATTCTGCTGAACGCAGAGGAACAAAACACCCTCTTCAAAGTAGGGGAGAAATTTCTTTTCAATCAGGTCTTCTCTGGGCTCCACTTGAGTGCACTTTTACCAAACCAGAGCCAGAACTAGTTCTATCTGCTGTGGAGATCACACTGGATATGACTCTTGAGCTGCTGGTTTCCTGTTTGGGGAAGTTGCAGCTCTATTCACAGGGAACCCCAAGGCAAAATGTTTAGTGTTCCCCTGGAAGCCCTGGCTGCCTTTGTTCTTTACTTTGCTAACACTCACTACAGCTTTCTTCTCGCTGCTCCTCTAAAACCTCTGGTTTGGGACGGTGCATAAAAATGCCAGCTCTACTATTACTGCAATCTCGAAGGCATCAGACATTTTCTACATCCGCTGCTGTGCTAAGGCTCTCGGTTAACAGACATCTTCTCGCAGAGGAAGGGTTTCTCCTGGCAGTGCATTAGTATTCCACATTACAATGTATGCCACAAATAACCCAATGGCAAACTCACGGTCAACAACCCCCCAAATCAATACGAAGCCATTCCACCACTTGACTCAGAGTGAAAAGCCTTGTAGGTTAACACCGAGAGCGAGGTAAAAGAAAGGTGATGAATGAACAAAAGGCACATCTACCTTCAGACTCCTCAAATCCTAAAAGGTGGCGAGGCTGCCTCGATTTGGCGAGGTCCTTCCCTTGTCTGCAATCGTCAGGAAAATGCTACATGTGTACTGCTCTAGTCTATGCAAAACAGTGCATTCTCCTCCACAAGGCCCTGCCGCCTACCACTCTCCACCCTTGCTTCCTTCCAGGCCTGACGCCTCCAAATGCCTTCCACACCGACTCCACAAAGTCATTCTGATTTCCACTGGACAGCAGCAACACTATCATAAAGTCACTCTCATCCCACCCAACTTGGACCCCAGGAAGAGTATTCCTTCTCCACTCTGGACCCAGTTACTATCTCCAGGGTGCCGAGCCACTGTCAGTCTGTATCCGAATGGGTCCTCAGATAAATATTTAAATTCATGCTCAAAATATCGTCTCTCACCTTGTGAACCTTGACCTGTTGGAAAGACTTTGGACCAGTGTTCAGTTTCTGCCACGCGGTTGCATTCTCTGCAAATATGAAAGGGTTAAAAGCAGCCCCAGTCAACAGGCCTACAAGGAAAAAAAAGACAGCATGTATGCCTCACAGCAGCACTGAAACGCATTTCTGCTCATTTCCTAGAACAATTGTTACCTTTCGGCCTTCATAACAGTCAGAAGTATCCCCAACACCTTTAGTAGCTTCTACAAGGAAAAGCACAAAACAGAACATTCCCTGCAAGAGAAAAAAAGCATGCAAAGTAGCATCCGCCAGCACCAACCACCATCAGAAATCCATCAGTTCATTTTGGTTTGGTTTTGTTAAAAAACACAGAGAATGAGAGAAAGAGAGAGAGAGAGAGAAAGAGACTGCATAAACCAAGTGTCCCCACCCTAGCAAGGCACATTTTTTTCTTTAATAAGGGTCATAAATCTCAGCTCCTTGTCCATCCCTTAAGCAAAAGAAAAAGGCAGGAAAAGCCCAAGTCATCTCAGACCTCGCAAACCTGCACATTTGTTTCCATCTTCTCTACCCAGAATCTTTAAGGCTCCATTAGCCACGTCCCAGTGCTGTGTGGTGTCTAAGTGTGCATTCACATACTGTGTTGGGGTGGTACCTTCCTGCAAGCGCCTCTGCTTTTGGCTGCCATGAAGGGAGGAAGCTGCTATCCCACTGTAGTAGCTCAGTGACTGCATTGTGTTCAGGAGCTGATCTGCCTCAAACCAGTTTCAGCCGGTTCTGGTCACCCTACATAAAAAAGCTATGGCAACCCTCGCTGAGTTGCCAACAAGTCCCTGAAAATCATCAGCACAGGGGGATCTCGCTGGGGGTTGCTCTTCCCTTCTAGGTCTTCGTGAGGAGGGGAAGGTCCTCGTGTGTGCCCCCCACCACTGCCCCACAAGCAGCCAGCCAGGGAAAGGCTCACCTCAGCAGCACCCCAGAGCCCCTCAAGGCCCATCCCCCTCCCCTCCACCAAGCCCACCGCAGCCACTGTGCCCCCTCCTTCCCCCACTTACCTCCCACAACCTGGCTCAGATCTTTTGTGTACGTGTGTGTCAGTGTGTGTTCTCTGTGTTGGTGGCTGACAAAGAGCCCCCAGGAAAGCAATCTATGTGTGTCTCCTCACACTGGCTGCGTCGGCTGCGGGAGCCGGCCTGGCCTCCCAGCAGAGTGGTGCTGGCGGGTGGACCAGGCTCCTCGCAGCCTGTCACCCCCACCCCACCCAGCCCCCTCCTCCCGTCCCTCTCCTCTCTCTCCCAGCCCTGTCACCACCACCAGCAGTCCCCCAGTCTCCTCCTCCAACCTTCTCTTCTTTCAAGCACCTGGGGGGAGAAGTCCAAATCCCTTCACCTCGGGGAGGAATACGAGGGCTGTCTGGGGAGGGGTGGGGGGGCAGGCGAAGGGGCAGTGCGAGAGAGGGCCACCGAGGCCTTTTAAAAATCCGCTGCGCGCTGCCAGCGCTGGCGGGGGGCGGAGGCGAGCGCCGCGCTCACGTGGCCCCCCTCTCGGAACCTGTGGGGCCTACCCAGCCGGCTGGTCCTCGGCCCCCCCAAGGAGGCCGGCGGGGCGCGAAGGC